>NC_136516.1:28679950-28714950 GCF_053919585.1 Euprymna scolopes | reverse complement strand
GTCACATTAATGAGCAGTGATACAGCAAAACAGTATTGTATGTGGATTACTATATATATATATATATATATATATATATTTTATATATATATATATATATATATATATATATAAAAATAAATAATAAAAGTCTATATTCTAAATTCCAAGATGTTGATCATCTTACCGTTTATTTCCTTAAGTGCATTGACATGTACAATTCTGGACAGCAACTGTTTCGTAGCGCAAAATCATTCATGTGATTATTATGTTAATTATTGAATTTATTTCGCCTTTAACTCATCAGAAGAAAAAGCACTTGTCAACTTTAAAAGAAAATAAAGGCATGATTACAAAATCCGAAAATTTGGGAGAAAAGTTGCAATTATTTTCTTCATTTTGTTACGCCATCATTGAATTTTCAATTCCTTTATTTTCTTTTAAAATTGATGTGTATTTTCTTCTGATGAGTTAAAGGCGAAATGAATTCAAGAATTAGCATATCAATTACATGAATGATTTTGCACTACGAAACAGCTACTGTCAAGAATTATGCATGTCAACGAACTTAAGGAAATAAACAGTAAGATGGTCAACATCTTGAAATTTGGAATTTAGACGTTCGTCATTTATTTGTTATATGCTCTGTAATTATATTGAGCTTCATAAATTAAAGGACAGGTATAAATAAATGGTGAAATATAATTGAAAAAAATATATTTTCCCATAAACATATATATATATACTAGCAGGCAGCCCGGCATTGCCCGGTCATAAAATACGCTTAAATATGATATTTTGATTAATGCAGATTTCGTATTTATTATTATATTATATTAGACCCAATACATAGTAATGATTTAAAAAGTTAAAAAATAAAAATGACTCGTGTGCCACCACCAAAACGTTTAGCTTACGATTTACTTTTTCGTTTGACGTTAATGCCTGAGCTATGAACTATGAATGCATGTTTGCTGTAAGGCTAAAAATTAAAGCATGAACCAATAGCTATTACGTTACACATGCATAATCGATCTTTTTTTTTTTTTTTTTTTTTTATTCAATTTTCACCCCAAACAAGGCACAGTGCCACTTTGAAGCAGGGGGCTACTATCAGGGACTTAATTAGCGGGGTCATTATGAAGGGAAATGAGTAGAAAGATGTTTGTTAACATTACACTTGAACTTCTGCATATCATTGCAGTTGGGAAAGCAGAATCTTTACCTGGAAAATTCCATTTCTTTAATTTTCACACTTTTTTACCGACTTTCCTTGCCTAAAACACAAAAATAAAGTTCTACATGATTCTGATTACCCTATATATTAAGTTTCATGTCTGTAGATCAAAAACTGTCAGAGGAGTTTCGTAGGCAAATTTTTTTGAACGAATATATATACGCATACATAAATATATAAAGAGGTTTGTGTTTATTATAACCTTTTTATGCAAATATTACGCAAGTATAAATCATAATATATCTGCATGAATATAATTAAACCTAATAGTTAACTAAAGATGATCATCCCATAAGAAAACCGAAAATACTAATAGGGAATTAATTAAAATGAATGTTTAAAAGAATATGCAAATTAGCTAGATTTTTTGCAGATGAATGCAATTCCATGAGCCACATATAACATAATTCTTTTTAAATAAATAGAAAAAAGGGTTTTTAATATGAATATCAATACACAAAAAAAAAAACAAATGTATAGGAGTATATATATATCTTGACAGAGTACAAAATAGACTTCATGGCTTTGTGGGGGATGCCCTTTTCTCTACCCTGCAACCTCTCTCCCACAGAAGAGACGTTGCGAGCCTATCTTTGTTTTATCGTTATTTCCGTGGCAGGTGCTCGTCTGAACTCCAATCTCTGGTCCCTCCTTGCCAATCTTTCATGAAAAGCACCCGTCTAGCTGAATCCACTGTGAAAAATTTCCCCCACTCTTTATCTGTGCCTAAATCAAAACGTGGATTCCATGAACAAAGCTTCTTTCTTAGAACTGCACGCCTGTGGAACTCTGTTCCGTCTGCCTGCTTCCCACCTGACTACAACTTGGATGTGTTCAAGTCCAACGTTAACAAATTCCTAATGAACCGCCATCTTAAGTAAACACTTTATTAAATCTCCACACTAACGTACTGTACTTGCAATAACCCTTATCCCTGAGTGGCTTCCGGGCCTTCATAAGTGCTGACCACCGTGTAAAATATATATATATATATATATATACTAGCTGGACGCCCGGCGTTGCCTGGTCATACAATACGCTTAAACGTGATATTTTAATTCATGCAGATTGCGTATGTATTATTAGAGAATCAATCCTCTACTGATTATTATATATTACGAAGCATAAGTGGCCTGGTGGAAAAATTCGAAAAAAATATGTGTATATATAATAAATTGATTTTGAAAAATAACGATAATGTCGTTCATTAAATTCTGTTTCTGTTTGTTTACAATGTCATGTCAGCTAATATTTGGGTCTGATGATGAATGCTGTGAAAAAGTCACTTCTGATTAATGTTAAGTTTTAAAATATGAAAACGAAGAAATGAATTGCAGCGATTTTAAATGGTACCTCTTCTTCTTTTATGGCAAATTGAACTCATTAATAAGAAAAAATTAAAATAAAATGGTGAGGTAAACCTGGGCGTGAACAAGAGACTATTCAATATGTAGTTAGATGCTCTACCAGTAAGCTATATCTCCAGATTATAATAAATCTGTTTTTTTAAGAAATGATTTGCTGAGAATTGAATCTCCCTTGGCCGGTGTAAGGAAAAAATATCCCCCCTTTAAAAATCCTTTTGTATCTATAAGAAAGTAAAACTATTCTTAGGATCGGATTTTTTCGATTTTCGATACTTATCGGATGAATTTCTAAATAAAACATATCTAAGAACGCTTAATTAATCATAATCTATTCATTTAATTAATTATAATATATTCATTTAATTAATTATAATATATTCATTTTAGTAATTATAATCTATTCATTTAATTAATTATAACCTATTCATTTTATTAATTATAATCTATTCATTCAATTAATTATAATCTATTCATTTTATTAATTATAATCTATTTATTTAATTTCTTATAATATATTGATCTGATTAATTATAATATATTCATTTAATTAATTATAATATATTCATTTTAGTAATTATAATCTATTCATTTAATTAATTACAACCTATTCATTTTATTAATTATAATCTATTCATTCAATTAATTATAATCTATTCATTTTATTAATTATAATCTATTTATTTAATTTCTTATAATATATTGATCTGATTAATTATAATATATTCATTTAATTAATTATAATATATTCATTTTAGTAATTATAATCTATTCATTTAATTAATTACAACCTATTCATTTTATTAATTATAATCTATTCATTCAATTAATTATAATCTATTCATTCAATTAATCATAATCTATTCATTTAATTTATTTTTATTTGTTTTAATCCATTACACATAATTTATAATAATCTATTCACTGAATTTGGCGACTTTCTATCGCAGTGTTCTGCTTCAAATATTCATTTAAAAAGCAAATCTTTCACAGACGTGATGTTGCTAGTCTCAATTTTTTCTATGAATACTATTACATCATGTGTTTTTCAGAATTGCTTGACCGATTCTCGGCTTCCTTTGTTCCAGCTCGTTTGACTCGTTAGTGTAGTGGTCTTCATCATTTCTTTGTTTAAATAACCTATTGAGATACAGTTTTTTAATTCCATAAACTCTTTTCTTTAAGCACTGTACGCTTGTGGAACTCTTCCTGCTGACTGCTTTCTTCCTACCTATGGCTTAGGTCTTTTCAAGACTAAAACCAATATGCATCTTCTGTCTTTGAGATGATCATTTTTTTTTTAGCTCCTTATATGACGTGGCTTCACACGTTGTCTGGAGCGATTCCCACAAAAAAATAACATGAAAAATAAAAATGAAAATTATTCATTCACGATTTTGCTGCAAATACAAAACAAAATATTCCTGATCTATTCATATCGATGAATTACCGTGAGCATTTTGGTAATTTCCGTACAAATTTGTTCATCTTTTAAATATGACCATAAAGAAAGGAAAAGAAAAAAGAAGTTAATTTCCCTTTTCACTTCCAATTTAGAAATAGATCTCAACTTGTTGAAAATCTAGGTTGCCTTCTAAAGGAAGGAACATTTGAACATGAATGCTAAACGTTCTTATTTACTTGCCTCCCCACGAGGGCAGAGTTAGACACAAGGTCGGTTTTTAATGTGGGGAAATCCAACTCTCCATAAAGGGGCATTCTGGATAGGAACAAAAATTAAAATTGTCTCAGTCATGAAGGATTTCTACTCCACTGAGCGAGGACAGAAAAGGTGATGCGTAGTATCAGAACAGATACTACACTTTGTTCCTAGAAATAAAACAATATTGTCAAACAAAACTATTTGTCATATTGAAATCAAAGCAATAATTAAATATAGAAAACAGTAACAAATAATCAATTAATTAATTAATGTTCTTTTGCAAAATCAATATGCAAATGAGTTAAACTTGATTGATATTTCGTATTCATGAGCATTATATATAAAAAGGATGGTGCATCTATTGTGTCAAGTTGAATAAACGTAAAATAGAATGTGATTTATGGTATGAGAAAAAGAAAGACATGATGATGATGATGATGATGACGATGATGACCACGACCACGACCACGACCACGGCGACTACGACCACGACGATAACGATGATGATGACAATGACGATGATGCTGGTGATGATCTCATCCTCCCCCACGCCCATCTAAAACATTATGGTATTTATTTGCTTCCCCACGAAAGCAAATTAGGCACAAGGCCATTTTTAATGTGGGTAAAAACCAACACCCCTAAAAGTAGGGTAAAAAGGGGGCACTCTGGTTGTGACCCAAAATAATAATTGTGCCAGTATAGAGAGTTTCCCCTCCATTGACTAGTACAAATTATCTTAAGTGCAGCATCTGCAGAACAGATTGTATTTATTTGCTTCCCCACTGAGAAAATTAGGCACAAGGCCATTTTTAATGTGGAGAGAGAGGGAGGGCGGGAGGGGAAAACGGGACCAGCTCCCGATGGGTGGGAAATGGGAGCTGGATAGCAACAATTGGTATGAAGGGTTGCCCCTACATTGACCAAGGTCTGATATGTGGAGTTACCCCCATATATGGTCTTTGCTTGCAGTATCTGCCGGAACAGATACTACACTTTGGTCCCAGCCCAAAGGCCAAAAAAACAATCAAGAAAAGTTTAAGAGAGACAAAATGTCGACTTACCGGACAAAATGTGGCTCGGACTCATCAAGCTTTTGGAGCAAAGACTGTAAGGATGCCTAAAAATTTCAAAAAAGTTCAGGAGTTAGAATAAATAGAATATAATAATTCATAATTAAAACAAAAATGATGCAAGTTTAGAATGAAAAATAATTTATTATTTTATAGAAAATAAAAGGTAAAAACTATGATTTTACTGTATCCCGGACAGCGTTGGATAGATACGGCTTTTACCGAATAAATTTAATTATTTGTTATTGTTTTTTTTTCTTTTTCTTTGCATTAATTTTCTTTGTACTGACCTGTAAATATGAAATTACAGTTTTATCTGGTGCCGTTGGATTCCGCTTGCCAACTCTGAAATAAAAACCGGAAACTTTGTTTAGAAAAAAAATAAATAAATAAAATTCACATCTCTGACTTTTGATTCATTAGAATTTTCGAAGCAACAAGAATTATGAGAGAATAGAAGCTTTATTAAACACTTTCCCGGTCGCAAAATACGCTTGAATATATTTTAATTCATGCAGATTTCGTATTTATTATTACACAGCCAATTCTCTATTGAATATTATATTGTACCTAATATATAGTACTGATTTCAAAAGATTGCAACAAAAATGTTTTGGGTAGCATCAGCTAAGACATTTAGCACTTCAGCCGCATTCTCTACCGTTTGAACTATCGACAGAAATCGATAAAAATAAAAAAGGATATAAATTTAAACGACTTCAAACTATGAATAAATTTGCGCATGCGCAGAAAAAAAAACTAAAAATATGTCGGCAACTTGAAATGAACATCTTGCATTTCGACTGGCCAACATATTTCTGTACGCGTTATTCATTCATCCAAACAAACTCGTTATAAATCATCCTTGGTGTATGATTACTATTTCCTGTTAATTTCAGTCAAGAGGCAAAAGCTTATCGGTTAAATATTTCAGTCAAGAGTTAAAAGCTTATCGGTTAAATATTTCACACACACACACTTAGATCTACTGTTTTATTTATATAGATTTTAGTGCTAATACATTCATTGCTACCATAGCATGCAAGGCAGTCTTTGATATTATTTGGATTATACAGTTATCATCTTGGATGTTATTTTCACAACGTTTCTTCTGGTGTAACCTCCAACCTTCAACAAATGCATTTTGTCGAATTGGGAATTTTCATGTCGAATTTCAGGAATCTGCATGGACTTTTGAGCAAAACTCTTGTCTATAATTTGATTGGCTCCACCCCCTTTCTTCTCCTCTACAATCTCTCTCTCTCTCTCTCTCTCTCTCTCTCTCTCTCTCTCTCTCTCTCTCTCTCTCTCTCTCTCTGACAGACATGATGTAACTAGTCTTTTTTTATAAATACTATTATGACATGCGTTCTGCATGCATATATATGCATATACACACATACGTCTAATATATATATAAGGCAAAATGGGTATGATCGTTTGTGTATGTCTACGAAAGGTTTTTTGCATTGGACTTCTCACGTCAGTTAGATTCCGTGAGAAGTTTTCACATACTTCCCATGTTGTAATATCTCAGATTCGCAAATGGACATCGTCTCTATCGTTTTTTTTGTTTTTGTTTTTTTCGAGTTAAACAAAATTCCCACCGTGCAGTTGTTCGGCTGTTTGTCTTTTTCATACAAATAAAGCGAAACTATTCAAACGCAAACGCCTGGCCTTCGGACCAGGTAATATCTGTTCTGTAATTGATCCTTGGTCAATATAGGGGAAACCCTTCCTACTGAGACTACTACTTGTTAGGATACTGTCAGAGTGCCCCCTTTTTGGGGGAGCTGGTTTTTCCCCACATTAAAAACGACCTTGTGTCTAATTGCTTTCGTGGAAGGTTTAAAAGCAACGCCATTTCTGTAAGTCATCTTTTGTTTTTGATTGACTATGTAAATTTGAACGCTTTAGACTTCCGGTCGTGTCGTGGAGTAGCGGTAAGACGTCAGATTTTCTTTCACTTTTTTCCGCCTTCACGTCACGATTTCAAGCCTGCTTGCCTGCCTCCCTACTACCGCACTTTTTTTTTTTTGTTCAACACACACCTCCAAACACTCGGCAACGCCGGGCACCCAGGCTAGTATATATACATATTTTTATTTATCTATTTATAAGCTCTACACACGTATTGAGCACTTTTAAAAAATATTATATTTTAGTTTATGTTAACGTTATACTTAAACTTAATCGCCATATCATTTTTTCCACTTTTTATTTTTTTTGTTTCCTGCTTTCATAATCATTATGAATCCCTAGAAACTTTCACTAACTGTTTAATAAACTTTTTGATACAAATGTAATTCATTTCATATCTGCAGTTTCTTTCAATACATTAACCTGCAAAATTTATTGTACTTTTTTCAAAACTCTTTCCTCTGATGAGAAGAATTGCATTATTCGAAACTCTGCGGAAGAAGGCCTTTCTTGTTTATTTGTATTCCTTGTGGGATAATTAAAATTTTGTATACTTTTTTACATGTTCATAATGTTTTTTTTTTTGAAAATTTGCATAAATTTTCAATAATAAGATTTTTCTATAATACACACACACACACACACACACACACACACACACACACACACACACAATGAATTAATGACCAAAGTCTATATTCCAAAATTCATGATGTTGACCATCTTACAATTTATTCCTTTAATTCAGTTGACAATTACAACTCTTGACAGTATCTGTTTCGTAGCACCAAAATCAATCACTTAATTATTATATCAATCAGTGAATTTATTTTGCCCTTAACTCATCAGAAGAAACATCATGAACTTTGGAATATAGGCTTTTTCATTATATTGCTCTGTAATTACATTGAGCTTCTTAAATAAGGATTGGTATATATTATAAGGAAATGAAGTATATATCCACAGAAATATATATATATATATATATATATATATATATATATATATATATATATATATATATATATATGAACAAATGATTAATAAATATATTTATATATATATATATATACTTGTGTAACCTCAACAAAGTGCCCAATTATAATGAAAATGTTAAAATAAGAGCATAATATTTACTTATATTTGTGTTGAAGAAGATCAGAACAACATCAGTATCGTCGGTTTCAAGTCAAAAACAAAGGGTATCAATCTCTGGTCGCCTATGTTGGGCTCTTTGTGTTCAGAATTTGACAGAGAAGACCAGATATTGGTTCCCTTGTTTTAGTGTTGAAACCGATGGTACCAATGTTTTCTGATCTTCTGTAACACAAATATAAATATATATTTATATATATGTGTGTGTGTGTGTGTGTGTGTGTGTGTGTGTGTCTATCTTTCTACTTATATACTTATGCATACAAGTTTGCTGACAAATTTCTAGAATATTCCCTGTCCCCGTAGAAATGTCAGCATAATTATCTCCCCTGATCTCGATATACATTTGTTTTACAGAAAACGATTGTGAATTCATTATCATTTAAAATTTAAATAGCCTCGTGCCCTGTGATAATCATGTGTCAGTACACGAATTAAATTAAAATAAACAAATATTTTCTTTGAGTTCCGCTGATCAAGGCCCAAAAGCCATTCAAGGATAATGCTTAATGAGTTTTTGCTAAGCAGACGGTGACACAAACATTTTGAGGATTGCAGACGGTGGTTAAAACTGGGCCGAATTTGATTATTTAAAAAGACTGCTCAACAAGAATTTGTTAACATTAAACTTGAAAATGACCATGTTGTACTCTGCTGGAAAGCAGTCCCATGGTATTGTGTTTCCACAGGCGGGTATTTCTTGGAAAGTTGCTCATGGAAGTTTCATTTCGTTTTAGGTGCACAGAGAAAAAAAGGAAAAATATTGACAGTGGTTGTAAGTGTACAGTTTGCGTTAAGCAAGCTGGTTTCCCAATCCGACAGCGTGTCGCCGTCGATGAGTGTAAACACATAATGGCGATTCCTCTCTTCTTTTATAAGGGGGATAACTCCACTTATGCCAAGTCTGAGAGAAAGGGCGATAACTCCTTTCTGGCCTCTACATGCCCCTCCCCCTCGTGACCACAAAAGCAAGTTGTTGTGGTCATCCTTTATGTGGAGAAATACCCGTGCGACTTCCCCCGCATTTGCGGCGACAAACCCCTTGGGGCTCTCGTCCTCCGACTTGACGGTTCCCTTAACGGAGGAGGACTGTATTTTTGGGTATCTCCTCCCGTGGTATCTTCCACTTCCATTTCTTCCTCATGTTCGCTTGGGGATTCCGTGTCGGCGTGTTGTTCCACCTCCATTGCCTCCTCCGGAGGTTGTTCCTGTGGGGTCTCCACATTTATAGGTGGGTTCGGGATTTCTTGTCTGATGTTATGAGGGCCATCCACTACCGGGTGTATTCTACGGAGAAACCGACGGTTGCGCAATGTCACTCGATTGCTTCCATCGACCCGGACTTGGTACTGTCGGTAACCCTGGGTCTCCACGATTCTCCCTGTCTTTGTCCATCGACGTGGGTGGTTCCCGTCCTGGTTCTGGATCTGGACGTAATCTCCTACCTGGAGTTCCCGGAGTGGGCGACTATGTTGGTTGTAATACTGCTCGTTCCTCATATGTCTTTTGGCCATTGCTACTTCCCTTAGTTTGCCTATTTCTGTCCACTGTTTTCGAACCTGGTATTTGTCCCGCAGGACAGGAAGGTGGTCTTTAATGACCCGACCATACAGCATCATGGCCGGGGACATGTCCAGATCCTGGACAGGCGTGTTCCTATGGGTCAGTAGTGCTCGGGCTGCCCGATCATGGCACAGGCGTCCATAACTGTCCGTATTGTCCGCCAGTATACGTCTCGCGGTTTTGACGGCTAACTCTGCGCGGCCATTGCCTTGGGCATAATGCGCTGATGAGGTACGTTTTCGTATGCCCCAATTCCTCAAAAAGGAGTCGTATTCCTGGGATTCAAATGGTGGTCCACCATCCGACGAAATCTCTTCCGGTACGCCGTAGGTACAGAACCAAGTCCTCAAGGTATCGCACACCGTCTTGGCTCTTCCCGACGTCATTAGGGCCACTTCAACCCATCCCGTATACCTGTCTGCGTATACCATAAAGTGTCTACCCTGCATCTGGACGAAGTCAACCACCACTTGTTGAAATGGAAATTCCGGGTCTGCTGGGGACATCAAGGGTTCCCTGGGCTGAGACGGTGCGATTTCATTGCACGTGCGGCACTGGGCTCTTGTTTGCCTGATGTTAGCATCCAACCCTGGCCAGAATAGTCGTTGTCTCGCATTCGCCAGCATTCCGTTCACACCCTGATGAGCGGAATGAAGAGATTCCAATACCTCTGCGCGGAGTTGTCGAGGTATTAGGATTTTGTTCCCCTTGATGATCACTCCTTCCAGGCAATATAATTCCTCACGCATAGGCCAGAAGACTCGAACTACGGTTGGGATATTGTTACGTGACTGGGGGAAGCCATTTTGAATCAGCTCTTTCAAAGTCCTACATTCTTCGTCCGTGGCTGCCGCAGCCACAATCCTTCCCCATGTGATGGCTCTTAACGTAGTATCATTCTCGTACATCGATGTTAGGGCGGCTTTGACTGCGGTGTCAATGGATTGGTCCTGGTCTCTTGGTGGGGTGCCCGCCGGGTACCGAGATGCACAGTCAGGGGCCAAGTTGAGTTTCCCCGGTCGATGTTTTATCTTGAATTTATACATGAGTGACTTTTCCTTGAAGTTTAACAGGCGTGGGTTTTTTATGTTCTCCAGGGCTCGGTCCGAAAATATCTTTACAAGCGGTAAGTGATCCACTGTAATCACCAAGTCTGGGCATCCGAGTATGAACATGCGGCATGATTCCAACCCATAGATCAGAGCCAAGGCTTCACCTTCCACTGGTGCATATCGTGATTCCGCGTCGTTGGTAAAACGGGATCCCGCCAGGATGAGTTTCCAATGGCCATCCCCACAACTCATGTTTAATTCCCCCTCACATCTGCAATGCTTTTGAAACAGAAAATACGATATCCCTGTTTTGCTGTAGTCTGTCGCGAGTCCTGTTGCTCTGTTCATTTCGAACGTTTGGATGCCTTTTTCAATTCTTTCCACTATTATTTTTTTCGACTCTTGGAATACCTGTTCCAGTGTCTCATCCCAATAAAATTTCCTGTCCTTTGTTTTCAGCAACTCTCGGAATGGGGCCATAACTTCGGCTTGTGAGAATGCATAGGAGACTTGGTTTACGAGTCCGAACCAGGACCTAACCCCAGTAATATTTGTCGGGGTGGGGAAGCTCAGGATGGCTTCAGTCATTCTTCTTGTGGGTTTGACCCCGTTCGCTGTTACTTGAAACCCTGCGAACTCCACTTCCATGTCAGCAAAGTGAAACTTGTCTGGGTTAAACACAATCCCTCTATCGGCGCAGTGGTTTATATATTCAATTGTGTGCCAGAATGAGGATTCCATTGAGTTGTCCCACAGGAGACTGTCATCTATACACCGAGTTTTTCGAGCCATGTCCATGGTGATATCGTCAAACCGACGGGTGTAGCCATCTCCTGATCCATGGAATCCTTGAGGGGCTCGACAGTACCTGTATCGACCCCATTCAGTGATGAACGTGGTGGCGTTTCGTGCAGCTGGAGACAGCGGTAAACTGTGGTAACCGTTCCACGCATCGAGTACAGTCTTCCTGGTATGTGCAGGTATTACCGAGACCTGATTGAATGGGGACGAAGTGTGGTGCGTCTCCCTCATGGTCGCCTCGTTCAACTTTTGTAAGTCCACCGTCCGCCTTGGGGATCCATCCTTTTTTGGTGTGACCACCATTCTCGAGCACCAAGTAGTTGGTGTGCCTACCGGTACGGGTTCGATTATCCCCAGTGCCACGTCACGGTCTATATCTTGTTTCACCTTTTCCTTCCAATGATGGGGGACAGGTATTGGTGTGTGGATTGCCGTCGGTGTCGCATCTGGGAGGAATTTTATTTCTAAGGGTTTACCCTTCATTACTTGGAGTGGTTGGTGTGGACAGGTATTGAATGCGCTAGCCTTGAAATGTTCCTTTAGCCATTGCTCCAATTTTTCTCTGTTAATGTCGGTTGGCTCCAATGGGATTGCTGCTGGTTTCTTCGGAGCCGGTGTTCTGCGCGGACACCCGCAAGGGGCCGTCTCTTCTGTTTCCGCTGAGCTGCTTTGCGATAATGATGTAGGAAAATTGGATGGCAATAATTTCAGCTCCTTAAGTGCCGTCTGTGATAAGTAGAGCCCGGATGTGTTGTCAGACACATACACTGCCTGTCGTGTTTCTCTTGATCCCACCTTAATATGTAAAAACAGGACCCCCTTGATGTGTAACTGGCTATTTGTTATACCCCTTATCCGATGGGTAGTTGGAACCAAGTACCCATTTGGGTACCCGAGGAGTCCTTGAATCTCGGGGCCAACAGAGCAAGTTTGGGCTCCTGTGTCCGCGAAGGCTTGGATGGCGTGGGTGCTCACTTTCATCGGCTTCTTTGGCACCCTTCCAAAGGTCGCATGGCACTTGTTCATTACAGTTACCTCTGCTGTAACTGAGGGGGGCGGTTCTGGGGCGCCCACCTGGAACTGTTTCCCATTCCACTCAAGGTGAGGAATGTTCGCCGGTTGTCTCTCATTGTGTCTGTGAGTAGGGGTTTTATCCGTGGTGCAAAACATGAATGACTCCCCGCTTTTTATAGCCTCCGTTTTGGATCTATTAATTTTCCGACACACCTTTTTAATGTGCCCTACTATTCCACAAAAGTGGCACTTGAGTCCCACTGCTGGGCAATCTTTCCGGTTCATCGATCCACCTCGGTGTGATGTTTTTCCGCAACCGTTGCAAGGTTTGGTGTCCCGTGGGTTCGACAGGGCCTTTGCCTCATGCATTTGTTGTACTTGATTCGACTTTTGTACCCCAGATATCGTGAGAGGTTGTGTGGTATCGGAAAAGTGTGGAGTTGCTTCGTCTGTTGCCTCCAGGCAAACCAACCGTGAAAACTTTAGATCCAAAGTAGGAAGTGTAGCTGCCTCTGCCAGTACCCTTCTCTGGTGTTCGATATTTCTTAACCCTGCCATCATTTGCCCGGCAACCATATCGTCTGAGTAATTAACCTGCTGCCGGCAAGTGGGTTCGTTCGGACACTGAATACTAAATTCACAAAATTTCGCCTGGCCCCGTAACCTCGATAAAAAATGGGTCACTGACTCACCCTCATTTTGCTTCATGGAGTGAAACGTTTGCCGGTGGACTTCCTTGTGTAAGCCTCGAACGGCCACGAGTCGTATTTGGCAAAGTAGGAACTCTTCTGCCGCATTGTTGAGTCGTTCTAGTCCAATGAGCTCAAAAAGTAACCTGTTCGTTTCCGGTGTGCATGCTTCTCGCAGTTCGTTTCGAATTACAGCTGGATTTTCGAGTCTGCACATCTCCTTGTACCGTGACCAGGTGTCTAAAAAGAGTGCCCATTCGCTATCTGTTGAGTCCAGACCTATAGAAGGTCGCTGCATTCTTTTTGTTTGCGACGTGTTCGCTCGTCCATGTAAAATGTCCTTCCGTAATTCGATGTTTTCTTTTTGTAACTCGACGAGTTGACGTAATAAGAGAACGTTTTCTTGTTCCATAGTGTAACGATATTTAGTCCAATGCTGCGATATAAGTATTTCACGTTTTAAAGTGACAATATGTTCGTAGCGCCATGTACAGTTTGCGTTAAGCAAGCTGGTTTCCCAATCCGACAGCGTGTCGCCGTCGATGAGTGTAAACACATAATGGCGATTCCTCTCTTCTTTTATAAGGGGGATAACTCCACTTATGCCAAGTCTGAGAGAAAGGGCGATAACTCCTTTCTGGCCTCTACAGTAAGTAGATGAGTTTTCGCTGTGAATGTTTTACAGTGGGGAAACCATAGACAAGAGTTTATTCGGGTATCTACCATGAAAATAACGACAGTGTAGATGAAGACTAGGGTGAAAAAAATGGGCTGCAGGGAAAGAGAAGAAGATGTTTGCCACTAGATTTCTCCCACTGAATTTTTACTATGTCGAAGCCAGAAAAGATGTTCTGAGCTGCACTTCTTTAAATGATAGTACTTCATGTTAGGACGTATCTGACTCTTATACAGCTCCTTTTTACTTTGCCTCCCCACGAGGGCAGAGTTAGACACCAGGGTCGTTTTTTTAATGTGGAGAAAGGGACAAAAATTAAAAAAAATTGTCTCTGTCGTGAAGGATTTCTCCTCCACTAACCAAGAATTGACTCTAATATAGTTAGAAGATTGTGTTAATGTGAGATACTTTTTGGGGAGATAGAATTGTCCAACTATTTTTCCAGTGACTCTAGCAACAGATTTGATATAAGTCTTCCATTTTAAGTTTGGCATGAAAGTCTTAGAAGTTTATCAAAGCAGGTGACTTCTTCAAGGAAAAAGTCATTCAGTTCGACTGGGCAAAGTGAGGATCTGAACTTTGAGATAAGAGAAGTTTCGTTTTAGATGCATTAAAAGAAACCAGTCACTTTTCCTCCATTGCACACAAAGTTCCTTTTATATAGATAGATAGATAGATAGATAGATAGATTATTTTATTTCTATTTATTTTTTTTTTTATTCAATTTTCACCCCAAACAAGGCACAGTGCCACTTTGAAGCAGGGGGCTACTATTAGGGAATTAATTAGCGGGGTCATTATGAAGGGAGAAGAGTAGAAAGATGTTTGTTAACATTACACTTGAACTTCTGCATATCATTGCAGTTGGGAAAGCAGAATCCCGGAAGGGAGTTCCAAAGACCCGCAGTTCTGGGGAAGAGATAGATAGATAGATAGATAGATAGATAGATAGATAGATAGATAGATAGATAGATTATTTTATTTTTATTTATTTTTTTTTTTAATTCAATTTTCACCCCAAACAAGGCACAGTGCCACTTTGAAGCAGGGGGCTACTATTAGGGAATTAATTAGCGGGGTCATTATGAAGGGAGAAGAGTAGAAAGATGTTTGTTAACATTACACTTGAACTTCTGCATATCATTGCAGTTGGGAAAGCAGAATCCCGGAAGGGAGTTCCAAAGACCCGCAGTTCTGGGGAAGAGATAGATAGATAGATAGATAGATAGATAGATAGATAGATAGGTAGATAGATCACATTTATCATGTGTATATCAACTAACAACAACAAAAAAAAAGACGTTGGCATGAATTTACAAATAAGTCAAATACAGTTGTAGCGTTTACATAAACGTAATCAAAAAGGAATACAAACGTAATGTTACACGGTTAATGAAAAACAACACAACAAAGAACACGAGAAAAGCATTAAACAACAAAATCAAAACAGGTGTTATTTTATGAGTGAAGAATTGTTTAGATAAATAGCAGCAGTTTCAGAGAAAAATATTAAAAGAAAAGAATTTGAGAGAATTATTAAAAAACATCTCACAATGAAAAAGTTAGGTTAATATTAATTTTAGGAGAGAATCCTAAAAGAATGCTGCTAGACATTATTTCAAAACATCTCATTATCGCCAAACACCATCATACAGAGTGACACTGCCCTCTAAAATTGTCACCCATAGAATCATTATTAAAATTCATAATCTTTGCTGCAATCTAACCATATTTGGTACACGTAAATGTGTATCTATGTGTATCTTGTCTATCAAGTTTAAGTTATGAATATCCAACAGTCGTTGTTTTTTTTTTTTTTTTTTTTTTTTTTTTTACATCTTCACCCCAAACAAGACACAGTGCCACTTTGATGTAGGGGGCTACTATCAGGGACATAAGTTGCAGGGATACTATGTAGGGAGTTGAGCAGCAAGATGTTTATTCACATTACACTTGAACATCTGCATGGCAGTAAAGTTGGAAAAGCAGGAATCCAAAAGGGAATTTCAGAGTCTAGCAGTTCTGGGGAAGAAACTATTAGAGTAGAAAGCTTTCTTATGTCTAGGGATCTTTACCATGTATGGGGTGGGATTTTGCTGCTTGTCGGGTTTGTCAGAGATATGTACGATAAAATTATCGTAAATACGACCGATGGGTCAGTTCTTTCGCCAGAATTCTTGTAAACTGGTACCACAGAAGCAGTTTTTCAGCAGTCAGGAAAGTAAGATTCGTTAAGACATTTGTTGAAAAGTTTGGAGAGAACTGGAGCAACCTCAATGGAGCATTTTTTTTTTTTTAATAGTACAGCCAGATCGAGTCCACATGCTTTTTTATGATATCCTGCACCTTAGAAGGTGTGATTTTCAGATCATCTAGTGTGGTGTCAGTCCCCAAAGGAAAATCAGGAAGGGAGTGGTTTGCTGGGTCCAATGTAGAGTTTGAGGCAAACCGACTGACAAGCATGTTAGCCTTTTCGGTTGCCGTGCAAACAACCTCATGATTGTTAGATAATGGAGGAACTGTTGATTGCTCATTATTTTATAGCTATTCAGTGATATGCTATAAATGTTATCCTTGAGATAACTCTACAAAAATCTTTTTAGGGGGCTAAGGTCCAGTGAATGTGGAGATCATTCTAGATTAGCTAGGAAACCACCACCAAGGTGTCCCCGCATATCATTGAACAGCATAAAACAAAAACTATTGGACATGCATTACCGAAACTTGGTGGACAAGTCAGACGTTGACTGAAGTTTTATTTTTATAGTTGGCCTGCAGAAAAAATTGGGAATTTTATCAACGATTTTATGGGGTGACATTTTGTTGGGGCACTCTGTATTGATTTTTTTCTTTTTAACAATTACGCTTGATTTAATATAATAAAAACATTATTTTCTACGCTAATTAGGATCGATTCAACATGGTGGCTTCTGTTTCAAACAAACATGGTTGTTGTGATGCGATGAATTATAATAACAAATAGTAAAATACAATTTTATTTCTGAACACAAGTTAAGACTAACTAGTAATTTTATCTTAGGCCAAAGTTATCTCCCTTAGGAAAAAATATTTTTAGACTAGAGTTATTTCTCTTGGACCAATAATCTAGTGGAAAAAATAGTCTCACAATTTTTTTAAATATTTCTATGACGACACAATCTTAACGGCAAGAAAACTTTCAACTGAATTTGCAGTGATGTAAAATGCATTTCGTCTCCGCTAATATCTATTTTATTTTCAAAACATTTTCCCTCCAAAATGAATTGTGATTTATAAATATTATAATAAATTAGTTTGCAAATCGCTTATTACAGTCTTTTAATCTAATCTTAAACCTAATCATAAGTTAACTCTGACAAGCAGCCACTTGGGTTTAAGGTTAGTGATAAAATAATTTTATTAACTGCCCTAAAATGCTAGAATGATCTGGAAATGAGACGGTTTTACGATAAAATATATAAAACTCTAAATTGTGAAGCAATTGTTCTTGTAGTACTTATGCATACAGACCGTGCGTCCATGCGACTTTCAAGATAGGCTTCTCGAGTTAAATTCGATTTTTACGGTATCTTTTGTTTATTAACTTGTTAGGTGAAAGTACAGATTAGTTATAAAACGCCCTCCTCTCCTCATGTTAAGAGTGGGTTTCTAAATATTAACGTTATTACTTTGGCACGGTCCGTATTCTGCATAAATACCATTCTTTTTTGTTTTGTTTTTGTGTTTTCGACAAAGTTATTCAAGGTGTTCATGCCTAAAATAATCGCCTAAAAAAGTAGAATCAAATAATTTTTATATAGTGATTCAGCGAATCACTACAAATGTACCAACACAAAATCATTTTTGCCACTTTTTTTATTTTTTTATTAAAGACAATAGGATAACACTAGGCAATACAAAAACCCAAATTAACCAAAACGAAATTGTTCCAGTAAAAAAATCAAAATTAATTTTATTAGTATTAGTTTGCTTAATTTAGTCAAATTAGTTCTAATAGAAATATTAATTATGCTTCAATAACAGTCAAATTACATTTATCTTATATATTATTATTATTTTTTATATAAAAATATAAATCATAACGTAATGTATATTTATAAATAAAATTAAATTTTTACTTGACTTTCACCTTAACATTTTCCTTTAAAAAGACGACTATTAATGGTTTTCAGGTATGCTGAAAACGAATATCACATTTAAATTTTCCGCAAATAAGTAGTTTTCCGGATATTAAGCAATGTCATTTCTAATATTATTGATGGTGGTCATCTTGATATGTGCAAGCATAATTTCTCAGGTTGCGTTTACATGCCAGAGCGCTCGATTGCACTTACCAAGATGGTTATCAGCCATAACATAAGAAATGACATTGTTTAATATCCATTAAACTACTTATTTGCGGAAAATTTACATGCGATATTTGTTTTAAGCATACCCGAATACCTATTAAAGTTGCCTTCTTAAAGGAAAACGTTAAGGTGGAAACCACGTAAAGTTTTCCTAAATAAATGTACATTTATCTTGTTGAGATATTTTTTTAAAATATTTTCTAGTTTTCAAATTTGTTTCTTCAATAATTTCAATGTTGAATGCAATATTTGTATTATTTTTTTTTTTCAGTTGTTTGGGAAATAATAGTTATTGATAGTTGGCATTTATTTCCCTCCCCTGGGGATGGGGGAGATTAGACACTAGGGTCGGAAAGTGGGACTGAAAAATCAACGCTCCTGAGGAAGAGCACTTTGGTTTGCAAAAAAATGCCTGGACAACCCTGTCACTATTCTCAGTAAGGACATTTCAGGCGATTAGCAATAAACTAACCCCTTCTCTAAGAGAGAAGGCAAACCCTAGGAAGGTGGACCTCCTAGAACTGCACAGAATCAGCATGAAACCTCAATCAACAAGGAAAAGGCCATTTCAGAAATGGCAAAGACTCTGGTGATTTGGGGGGCTGTAGCAAAAATGCCACAGCTATGTGAATAGTTGAAGAATAATAATTCTTTCAAAATGTAGTTCAGGCAAAAAGATTTTATTAAGGACGAGCATCGAAAGTGAAAGTTATATTTTACAATAAAAAAAATAATAGATTCTACCTTTGATTGAAAAAAAATCCACTAGAAATAAAAGAATTATCGAAATTCTCAGTATTTATTGATTGGTAAATGAATTGTTCTATAATTTATTTCATTAAAAAAACAAATTATAGATTTTTTAAGTGACTTAAATTATTTTACCTTCCCCTCTCTTGATTCTGAGGATGAAATCTTATTTTATGGATCATGAAAATTCAGTAATCACTTTACAAATCATGAAGGTATGAACGAAAATGAAAACAAGTTTTAAAATGTGACTAATATTTAAAGCTCTTGTGACATTTAAATGTTTTTCTTACAATAGAGTCACCACTTATCAAGGCCCGAAGGCCACTTGAGGATAAGGGTTAATGAATTTAAGGTGGTAGTATAGTAATCGTCAATGGTGTAAATTGGATAGAATTTGGTTAGTTATGGGGATGGTTAGACAAGAACTTGTTTACATTGGATTTGAAGGCTACCAAGTTGTATTCAACCAGGAAGCAGGTCAGCAGAACAGTGTTCCACAGGCGGGCAGTTGTGGGAAAGAAGCTTTGTTCATGGAATCAGTATTTCGATTTAAGCACAGATAGAGAATAGGGAAAATTGTTGATAGTGGTTGTAGCTAGTTGAGTGTTTTCTGTGAAAGTTTCTGCAAGGGTGCGGGTCCATAGATTGGAGATCAGACGAGCACTTGCCATGAAAATAACGATAGAGCAGAGACAGGCTTACAATGTCTCTTCTGTGGGAAAGAGGTTGCAAGGGAAGAGAAAAAGGCATAATCTATTAGGTTTCAAAGCCGGTTTTGAAGTCTATCAAAGCAAGATGAAAACTTTTATTTATAACAAACACTTTATTTTGCATTGGTTTAACACGTTGTCAATAATTGTTTTTAAGGATAGATTTTGATATTTTTTTCTTTTAATAATGTACTATTTTAAACGTTGGAGATTGTGAGTTTCTTGGTATTTTCAACAAATTCTCTGATTTTCGGTGGATTTCTTTTTTTTTTGTTTTAGTTTTCAAAAAATGAAAATTACTTTCACTTTCATTGCTCATCCTTTGATTTTAAGTATTATTTGGACTATTCAGACTACTATTCCCATTTTAAGTGTTATTCACACAACGTTTCAGCCGATGTAATCTCCAACATTCTACTGGTGTATCTTGTTGGACTCGAGAATCTTTCTGTCAAACTTAGGAATCTGCACAAAATTTCCAACAGAATGCTTTATTTAACCCGCGGGGGTAGCATGCTCTCATTCTATCAGACGTCTTAAGTAATCAACAATAGTATTCTTAGTATCACCCACACTAATATTTAAACCTTCATCCTCTAGAAGAGTGTCATTTACAACTGAATGTAACCTAGTACTTTATCCGTTACGCCACAGATCTATGCAGACAATTCTAGTATGAATTTTGGGAACCTTAAGCCTATTTTTGTTTTTAGATGTACAATCTTACGACTTTATCACTGGAAATCGTTACATATTATTACAGATTCCCTTTAAGAAATTTATTAAAATTTAGCCCTATTAGTAAATTGAGAATAAGACAGCCGTGAGCATTATTCCAGACTTCCTATTTGTTTGAATACTCTCATTGCCATTTGAATTATGACAAGCCTACTTACATTGCTTCATAAGTAACTAAATTGACTTCCATTTAAATGTTAATTACTGATGACCAACTGAATGAATGTGAATTTTGCTAGTCTGCAAAGCTAAGGTTGACTTTGTTGACTGGGTTTGAGTCCCACAACCAACATTACTACCAGTTCCAGCGCTAATGATTGTGTAAGCATGAAACATTAGTGTCTACAGGTATCCAAATTATTAATATTTATTGATAAAATACTAAATAAAAATTACATTTAAGTTTACCAAAATGATCCAAGATGGCAAAACTAAAGTATATTATAAATATTAAAGAATTAATATTTATAAAGTAATCTCAACCAGATGTAAAAGCTCGATAAAACCAAATAGGAGATAGAGCTTATAATAAGAGCAAGTAGTTAATAAAACATGTTAAAAAAAACACTTTGAAAAAGAGTTAAAAACATATTTAATTTTGAAAAGGAAACACTAAATAAATGGATAGTACTTAATCCGTGGAGTTTCGAAGAAATACTTTGCTTCTCATCAGAGGGTAGAATTTAGCAAAATGCAAGATCGGATGTTTTCAACTCTTTTTCAAAGTGTTTTTTAACATGTTTTATTAACTACTTGCTCTTCTCACCTGCTTCAGCTTGTGTCTTTCCGTTACCTCTGCATTGTACTGGGGCATTAGAATACGCCGACTGCCCCCCTGCAGAGGGTAAAAGTCCCTCAATGGGGATCATGGATATGACGTTAAACTATATCCAGTGATGAGGCCCCAACTTGCGGGCTTTGGGGAGTGTGGAGCCACCCTTTAATTACCATTGCTCCCAGGTCCACTCTGACCCAGAGTGGTAGTACCTGTTAGGGTCCCAACTATGGGTTAAATAGAAACCGACTTGAAAACAACAAAAATATTCTATTAAAAAATTTTTTCTCCAAAATCACTGGATTCGGCATTAAATAACCTGAAAAGGGTTGATATGCCGTAAAACAAAAACAACCAACCAACCAAAATCTGCATTGTACCGTCTTCTACACATTCTATTTAACTACATATTATACAATGCTTCAAGCAAACTACATCCACCTCTTATATATATATATATATATATATATATATATATATATATATATATATATATATATATATATATATATATATATATATATATATATATATGCACGTTTCATTGAAGAGCAGAGACAACTCTTGCTCGTTTCTCTTACAATCCACTTTTTTTTTTTGACAGGCTAGTTTCCGAACGTTCTGTTCAAGTGTAAAAAGAAATTCGTGAACGTTTTCGACCTCCGTAAGTCGTCCTCAGGCGAGTGATGAAAAGATAATAAAAAAAATAAGGGAATGAATTGAATGGAAAGACGATTAAAATCGTTTAAAATTGTTTAAAATACTTAAAAACATTTAAACATGCCATCCACTTCGTATCGAACTTGATTAATGTTTTTTTTTTTTTTTAATACAGATTAACAAGGCTTCAATAATTGGGAGGTCTCATCACTCTGTGATGTATGCCTCTCAATTATTGAATACGGATTCAAATTATTGAATACATATTTTTAATACAGATTAATATTATTATTGAATTATTAAATATGTATTTTTAATACGGATTACCAAAGCTTCAATAATTGGGAGGCGTACATCACTCCTAATTATTGAAACCTTGTTAATCTATATTTTAAAAAAAACACTCTGTGATGTACGCCTCCCAATTATAAATCATCATATAAATAAACATATTTCCACATAAATACACACACACACATGCACACACATGCGCGTTTGTGTGTGTGTTTAGAACAGTAGTCTGAATACTTCAAATAATCCAAATTATTAATCCTCACCTAGATTTTATTTTGCAAATACCTGAACTGCTTGGATATATATGCTTAAGCGTGAAAAATGAACATAAACACTAAAAATGATTTTATTTTTCTATTAGATTGGTTATAAAATGAATGATTATTTTTTCTTAGAAACAAAAGAGATGGTAATAATGTACTATAGTTAACAGTCAAGAAATATATATATATATATATATATATATATATATATATATATATATATATATATATATATATAACAAATAATGTGTACCAAGCATAAGAAAATTATTTTACGTTTTTACTTTGCATTTTTTTTTTTTTATCAGATCCTGGAAAGTATTTTTAAAAAATGTCTGGCCATGTTAGATCGGAAACTTTGAGATACTGCAATTTATTTTGAAATAAAGAAAAACTTTCAAACAGTTTCAGTAACTTAAAAATATACAGAATGCGTTTGGTAACAATTATTATTTGTAATTTTTTTTTTCATTTTATTCGTTTGTTATCTATAAGATATAAAAGCTAGCAACCATATTTGACGCCAGCCATTTTGGATTATTAGACTATAAATCGGCATTTACAGACGCAATCTTAATATTGAATTTAAAAAATAACTTTTAAACATTTGAAGAAAATTTTAAACCATGCAGGTAAGTACATTTTCTTGCATTTGGTAACAGTTATTTCTTGTAGATTTTGTTTGTTTTCAATTTCTCGGTTGTTAAATATACTACACCATTGCCAAAAAAGATGGTTTAGAATTGTGTTAATTTAAAGATGGCCGAACCTACCTTCTGTTTGAGCGATTTCCAGGCTGAAGGTTATTTCCCAACGTGATTTTTCTTGACGGCCGAAACTGAAATTGTGTGCTGCAGGAAAATTCAAGTGAATTACATTAAAAATAAAAAAAAAAATGACTCGTTGTTTTTCAATGCGCTATTCTATAACATGAAAGCAGAAATGACGAGACATAAACCAAATGCTTACACTGAAATCGTTCCCGTTGGGCCTTTTTTCACAGTGAAAAGGTCGCTGATAAAATCGTCAGAACTGTCTTGGAGGCAATCCATTAAATCTTGACCAAGTTCATCTCGGTTCTTTTCAAGAAATGAATATGTGTTGTACCAAACCTACAAAAAAAAATATATAAGCCAGTCATGTGATTGCATATGTCAACCTGACAACGTTAGGGTGGGACAACATTTTATCTACTTCTCCATATTGTATGAAGTATTACAAAAGTTATCCCAGAGAAACGGTGATAACTCAAAAACTATCTGATCAGGTTGAAATTTTGCTATCAAAAAAGATCAGATCCATAAATCAAATTTGGAAAAATTGTTATTTGAAATTTTGGTGCTTATTCAGATTAGCACTAATGGTGGCATTGAAAATTAAAGAAAATACAGAAATGTCTGTATGATGTATGTGCCAGTCATGGGACGAAGATGAAAAATTTCAAAACTAACGTAATTTGATTAAATAGTTTTATCTTTATTCAAGAAAATGAAATTAAAAGAAATTTTTTATTCAATTTTCACTCCGAACAAGGCACAGAACTATTTTGAAGTAAGGGGCTACTATCGGGGACATAACGACATTATGAAGGGAGATGAGCAGCAAGATGTCTGTTCACATTACACTTGAACTTCTGCATGTCAGTACAGTTGAGAAAGCAGAATCCCGGGAAGGAGTTCCAAAATCTAGTAGTTTTAGGGAAGAAACTATTGGAATAGAAAGCTTTCAAAAAAGTCTAACAAATCAGTAGACAAGGGCAGACAACTCTAATGCATGTAGAAACTGCCAAAATAATAACTGATTACCTCCCCTTATTATGTTCTCTAGAAAAACATGACCTCGTTTGTCACTTTTTTTTTTTTTTTTTTTTTTTTATTTTTTTTACACAGTGATCACCACTTATCAAGGCCCGGAAGCCACTCAGGGATAAGGGTTATTGTAAGTACATCACGTTAGTGAGGAGATTTTATGAAGTGTTTAATTAGGGGGGCGGTTCATTAGGAATTTGTTAACATTAGACTTGAAGACATCCAAGTTGTAGTCCAGTATCAGTCCAGTTATCAGTAGAAAACAACAAATTTGTTTTTCTTAAATAAAAAAAAACTACTTGATTAATGTTTTGTTATTTTTCGAATATAAAATCTTCATTCTGTGAAAAGCACAACATTAAAGTTTTTCTTTATCTTTGTTTATTATTATAAATGCCAATATGAATAAGCATAAAAATTTTGGCCATGACCAAATTTTTCATGGTCAAGATTATATAAAATATGGGACGTCATTGACTATAATATGGATCAACTAGTGAGTCTCTACAATGAATAGGATCAAAGATTGCATGTTGTACCAAAACCTAATATATGAGAAATAAGAACATAACTCAATCTTGAGGTTGCATACCTCCATCTGACAATGCATGGATGTGCGAAACTTTTTTATCAATTTATATCAGTTTATCGATGCTCGACACAAGAATTGCAACTAAATCTAAAGAATAAAGCAATTTTTGCTCAACTTTTACTCCTCTAGATCTGCCGTGTTCTGTCTACACCTGTTTATATATAACAGACTAACCACATGGAGGATGTGGCTCTTCGCCAAGTACGGACTGCCATTCACTATTGAGGGGCTGTATTTTACACACCTTGTAAAGATGCTGCTCCTCTACGGCATTATTTTGATTTACATCTTGTAGAATGTGAGTCTTAAATCTTGACCAAGTTCATTTCTCTTCTTTTCAAGAAATCTTGAGACTGTATATTATATATTCACTGCAGCCGGTCGGTCAAATATGCTTTTCAGTCTATATAATTGCTAAACCGACTTTTGTCACTAATCTACGATTTATACACATTGTCAGCAAGTAAAACACAACATAGCTGACCCATAAAATTATATTTTGTTTTTATTTCACACCAACAAACAGTTTGGGATTTAAAGTTAAAACTGGTGTTTTGACACCTCTGAAGACGCATAGAGTTGGTGTGAATGTTGGTGGTGAAGAAAAAGTGTCAGCTTGTTCTATGTCTGATCACTGCCTTGCTTCCTGTTTGTGTCGATTTATATAAACATTCTTTCCCCCTGGAATGTTTAATACTTCCCATTGTTTCAAATCCTTTGACTGATATCTTCGCACATATTTCTGGTAAAATTATGCACGCCAATAGACAATGGTGAGTCTTGCATTCCTCAAATGGAATCAATCTGAATGTTTGCAACTCATCGAATGCCTCTCTTCCTGGGGTCACCTGCCAATCCAACATCCATATCTCAACCTGACAATGTAAGGATGAGTCAAAGTTTTATCCAGACCTAACTTCTCCATTATTGTATCAATCATTTCTGAATTATGCTATGGAAATGTCGATAACTCAAAAACTATCTGAGTCTCTACAATACTCAAAACAGAATCAAAGTTATCGTCAAGTGACTTTTATCTTTTTCGTAGCCTTTACTCTTGACTCTTGATCTAGATATGTAATAGCACTACTACTTGTGATCACAACAAATCGGTTACAACAAGCCACCATTGCAATTTTGAATATGTGCTTAATTTATAAGTTTGTTGCTGATTTTTGCAAACATTAAATTTCTTTGCTGGCTCAAAGGTCATCGCTCAGGGTAACTGAATATACTATGGGAGTTGATAAAAAGGAAGCGCCCAAAAGATGCTTTCTTTTGGTCAGAATAAAGTAATTTCAATAACTCTATGTTGCATGGACCAACTCCCAAGCTTCTCCTTTGGAACTAAACAAAGACCCTCTTGGGACTCTGGCCCTGAGTTTGACTTCGACGAGAATGCACAAACATCCACCATGCTCTGCATCAGATGCACGTGTACTTAATATAACACACACATGCGTGCACACGCACACACACACACACACACACACACACACACACACACACATCTACATAAATATTTTACCTCTTGCCAGGACTGACAACATATCGGCCTGTTGAGTGAACCTGTTGCATTTTCACAGTGAGGAAGTTCGAGAGTCCTGGAACGTTTACCATTTTTTATACTTGTAACTAGGCACGGCTGGCTGTCCATTGGAGATTGCAGTTTCATCACTCGCTGGAGTGGCAAATAAGGATGGTCACGCCCAACATGACATTATATCGATGCCTGTGAGTTAGAATTTCGACCCTGTGGTTGTCATGACAGGGATTCGAACCGTAGAAGAGGAAAACACGGCAAAAACTTTATCAGAGGAACCGATCACATGTGAACTTAAGTGGCGGTATACTACTTAAGGCTGTCTGCTATCGCCTCTACTTTATGTCCTTGCATTCCGCTACTTCGCAGGCTAAGGCATGGGGAGGCAAGTTTGGTCTTTCGTAGAATCACTTTGCCCGGTGAAGAATTGGCCAGAGTCTCTGTGTTCACCAATGAAGTCACCACATCAAAATCCACCACAGCAAGTCGGTTGATCTGTGGTTAAGCGCTTGGAATGGTGTCACCACCCTCCCGACTCAATTCAACAGGACGGATAGCCTGGTTGGAATCCTTGGTATATGGTTCTGACAGGGCGTCCAGCTTAAAAAGAATTGGTCAGAAGTGCAAAATATCAGCAAACTCTTGCCTTTGAAAGAAACTTTCCTTAAAGGCGTGCGCCATGTACATCTTCCCTCTAATCCCTTACTGACTGGCTGTACTTCTGCATGTGAAATACCTGAAGGCTCTCCAGCACCAACTGTCCTCGCTTCTTTAGGACAAGAAGAGGCATTGGGTTGACAGACAGGTCTGTGTTCAATGTTTTTGTGTAGGAGGCTTGGGAATGTTCAACTTGAAGCGTTATTGAGATGCCGAGATCCTGGCTTTCCTGAGTCAAACATTGATGAAGCAATCTACATGGAATTCAACGATTGAGCCTTTCCTGAACTCATCCTCAATCATTCAGTCAAGGATCATCGTAGGCTGACGGACGACATGCAGTTCCTCAAAGAGGGACAAGCTGCGCTCAAGAAGCTTTCAAGGTCCAGCGACCTTTTTCTAGCTTTGAGAAAAAACACCAGGGGATTAGTGAAGGGGAGTCACTGCCGATCTGCTTGTCGGGTGACTGATGTTATTGGAAAAGGAGATCTACTCCCAGTGAAGTTGGATGCTAGGCTATCTCAACTTTTTTTTCCTTGACCTGACGATTGACCTGGTATGCACTACCCCTCAATACCATACTACACAGTTCCAGATTAGTGGATTTGCTCAGGTGTCCCCGTTTTTGGGACTCCATCAGAAGAAACGCCGGAACACACTTACTTCAAATGCAGCGAACTCCAGAGGTACTGAGACTATGTCAACGATGTGATGGCTTGTATCGATCGCGAGCATCCTCGCCCGCTGAATGTATCCTACATCATCCATGTTGGGCTGCCATAGGACGGGGAGAGATGGATGGGATTTCTAGTGATCCTAACTGTAGCGAGAATGGTGGTGTGAACATCTGAATGAAGACCGAGAGGTTGAATCTTTTGTTGATCAGGATTTGATCGCGTTCTCCAAACACCAATTGAATGTCAAGATCAGATGTGACAGGAAACGATTACGTCCCACGGATTTTGAGATAAGATGGATTAAAGTAGCGAGCTTGTTTGTATGCAGGGGAGTCAAGCTTGAATAAATGTTCCCTGCTTGAGCATGGCGCAGGCAGTTCCTGGTCAGACCCCAGACCCTTTAAGGTAAGTTTTTTTAGTTTCTTAACTAGGTGAGTAAATGCCCCTGAGAGGAAAACTCCCCATTTTTTCTATTCGTCCCTGGCCTCCCCCAAATTCCATTCATCTTAGAAGGACATCACATACTCCTCAACTTCCCCATCCTATTTCTTCATTCCTATCTAGATTTCAGATCGACCTGCTTTTTTTCACTTCTCATTAAGCCGGAAAACAGTGGGTGGTCTACCATTTAGAAACTGTTGGGAGAGCTTTACTAACATCGATTTATATTTTTTTGTTTTTCCCTACTCTCCGCCAATGAAATCATTTTAATAAAAACGATCTATTTATTTATGTTCATATTTAATTAAAAGAAATTTAAAAAAAAAAAAAAAGGAAGAAAGAAAAATAATAATAAAAAAAGAAAGATTTAGGAATCTTACGTAGGGCGACCCTTGGAGTGAATGTAGTATTATGGTGATAGACATATATAAGGTACAGTGACAAGGAGATCCATAACCCCCCCCCCTCTCTCCAACACTTTTGAATGGTCTAGTACCTAATTTCTTTTTCTTTTCTTTTTTTTTCAGGAATCAATAACACTTTCAAATATAACTTATTAAGCAATGTTAAAAGTTCAAAGGGAAGTAACTCTAATCGAAAAAGGCAAGCAAATCAAAAGGGGGGGTAACTTTGATTTTTAAAAGTGGAAAAACACCGTAAGCGGGGTTTCAATCTAAAAATAATTTATATTTTTACCATCTTTATGAGAAGATAACGGTAGTGATGAAGGGATATCAAGATGAACTTGTAGCAGTCATAGATTAAAAAAAAAACTTATTTTCTCATACGGAGAACTGTCACTGCTAGGTGATTTAGTTACTAGGTACGTGGAAAAATGGACGAATAAAGAGGGGGATATAGTTTTGAAAGACGATTTATCATAATTTTTTGTAGGTTTCCAGATAATTTTTTTTATTGTATTTGAAAGATTAGAAACTAAAATTAATTTTCAAAAGAAAAAAATATTTGTACACATAAAAAAAAAAGTCATGAAAAATGTGTTCACGGCGAGCTAACCAATCCAGCTAAATTTTGAAGTTAAATAAATCCATTGTAAAAATCGTTCAAAAGATTAATAAGTTGCAGGAAAGAGAAAAGGGCATCCCCCACTAGCCTACATAGTCTATTTTGAACTCTGGCAAGGCAGGATAAGCTGCTTCTAGCAGCTTATCCTGCCCAGATGTGGCAACTGTACTCCATTCTTGGATGTACTAACTTGGCTCTTATACAGGTAGAGAATTGCATCAGCAGTGAGATATCTACTGGAGTGGTAGAATGATCCCCCCATTTTTCCAGCAGCCTTGACAACGGATTTGATGTATGTTTTTCATTTTGTGAACTGAAAATACCCCCACACTATTTTCTGGGTATTTCTGTTGGAAATACTTCTTACACTATTTGTCAGATAATTATGTCCATTGAAAATAATGTATACACATTTTGTTCAAGTTCTTCTGCAGGTTCAAAATAAATTCTACAAGCTTAGAAATTAAGCACAGATTCAAAATCGCATACTGCAAGTTGTCGCTGCTGTTGTTGATGTTGTAGTGTTGTTATTTGAAAACTTTTCTCGAAAAATGTTTTTTTCTTTTTCATATCAGTGCACATGCACTATTTTCTTATTTTACAGTTCCAATATTTATTTACCTCTTCTGAGGGAGCTTGGACAAAAGGTTTGGTCAGGTATTGCAAAGTCAGCTCACTAGGTGAAGTATACTCTGGCCTACAAAAAATGCTTGTGCCACCTCATTGGTATTCCCCAGTAGAGGCGTTTTAGACAATTAGCAATAAACTAATCCCTTTTTAAAGAGAAGGGAAAGCCTGGAAGGGTGGACCACTTAGGACTAAACATAAATCATACCTCAGCATCTTCACTGAAGCATATATCTATTTAGGCATTCATAAAAGATCATCGCTGACGATTTTATCCCCAACCCCCCCAACCATAACCATCTGGTTCTCTCTCTCTCTCTCTCTCTCTCTCTCTCTCTCTCTCTCTTTCTCTCTCTCTCTCTCTCTCTCTCTCTCTCTCTCTCTCTCTCGAATCACGATCAGAAAGGTGTTTGTAGAGTTGCTCCCTTGTGGAGATCTGCTTCCAGATGTGAAGAGCAGCTCATAGTGCTGCGCTTCAACCTTGCATCATACATGCAGAAAACCAAGTTCTCACAATCGTTGTGGAAATATTCAAATCCATAAATTGTATTTGTATCTTGCTTGCTGGTCGTTCCTCCTCTATTTGTTTCTGTCATAATCTTCATAGATTGAGGATTTGCCATGTTGGAATCAAAGCTCTTTGTTTACACATTTGAAAAGGACTAAAACTATCAGACAAATGGAAGACAGAAGAGATTTATTCAATTTGATCTTTGTTCCAAACTTCTGACTAGTGTGTGTGGGGGTAGGTAGAGAGATATTGATAATCACTGATTATGTTATCGTTAGTCCATCTCAATACTTACGTCCATGCCTCACGTGCTTCCAAAAAAGATTGTATATCTTCTCTTTGTACTTATCCAGAACCTGACCCAACATCTTCCAGTAAGTTATGATGAGTAGCTGGAAGATGCCGACGGTATTAGCCAATCAGCAATCGGCTGTCAGCAAACACCAATTTCAATGAAATCTTGAAAATCATTGCCACAAGGAAAAATTTTTTTAATTGAAAATAAATTACAGTACGTGGTGTGCACGACTCCCTTCGGCTAAAGATTTGAGAACAACACATATCAACATAAAACCTTTTGAAGTAATCACTCCTTTTAAAAAATGATTTAGTGACAATAAATGAAAATGAGGTAAAAAGAAAAGCTCCTTCCTCCTCAAAAAATGATTAAGCGACAATAGATACTAACAGGAAACGTTATAATAGTGATATTCAAAAATCGAAATATTGAATTTCAAGTAAAACCAAAGGCATCTACTTAATTATCATGCCACAATAATGAACATATCCAAAAATTACGAAAAACGATGAGGTAGAAATTTATTTATTAATAAAAAACAGTTTTCAAAGACCATTAGTGGAAATTGAGCTTTGCTAAATTGGCCTAAGATTTTAGAAAAAAATTATCTCCCTTGTTACAATTAGAACCCTCTGATTTATTTTTTGAATTGAAAAGGAATTACAGCATGTTGCATAGAGGACCCCCTTTTCCTAAAGATTTGATGACAACAAATATCAATAGAAAATCTTTTGAAGTAAAAAGAAAAGCTCCCTCTCCTCCAGAAAAAATGATTTAACGACAACAAATATCAATAGAAAATCTTTTGAAGTAAAAAGAAAAGCTCCCTCTCCTCCAGAAAAAAAAGATTTAATGACAACAAATATCAATAGAAAACCTTTTGGAAAAAAAAAAGTCTTCCCACCTCAAAAAAAAAAAAATCGTTAGCAGAAAACAAAAATATTCATAACTGTAACATGATAATTAAGTAGATAGCATTGGTTTTACTTGAAATTCAAAATTTCAATTTTCGAATTTTGCTCTAATAACTAAGAAGCACCCAAAGTTTTATATACGTTTCTTGATGTAAGATATTAGCATAGCAATGCCAAAGTTATTGCTAATCAACGATTGTTTTCATTGTTGTAATATTTGTAAATATAGAATGTTATAGCAAAATAACTATTTATAGAGAAAATTATGTTAAAATGTTTTAATAGAAAAGGATGTAGAACATAAACAATAATTTAAAAAGAGTATAATAATTTAAAAAGAGTATAATAATTTAAAAAGACGTTGACCTGCAGAGTCTGACGTAGTCTTACATAGAGGTCATTTTAAAGTGGCATGGAATTAGCTAGGAATTTGGAAAAGACAGGATGATTTGATCAGTCAAGAATCGGGAGTGATAGAGAGTGGATTGAATCAAACGGTGATGGCTCCCAAGAGAGGAGAGTAGAATGTGTTAGCCTAGGACCAGCGGCAGCTTTTCAATGGGGGAAACATCGGTAATAAAAGTTGCTGAAAAGACAACCCAAGATTATTTACCTCTTCTGAGGGAACTTAAACAAAAGGTCTGGTCGGGTATTGGAATGCCAGCTTACTAGGTAAAATGTACCTTAGTAAGAGCGCTTCAGATAATTAGCAACAAACTAATCCCTTCTCAGAGAGAAGATAAAGCCTAGGAGGGTGGACCTCCTAGGACTAAACATAAATCATATGTCAACTTAATAGAAACAAAGCCACAGTCTACACAGACTAAAAATCTAGTATCAGAACAGATACTACACTTTATTCTTGAACAAAAGGCAAGTGAATTCTAACCCATATTGACTTATATATTAGTTTTTTTATTCGAATCCTTTGATATGAGTAATTTGTATATTTATTTGTTTATTTGTGGATTGTTATCCTCATCTTCATAGCTGTTGCTGTTTCACCATGTTCAGAGTCCATGGCGTAGTGGATAGACATATGAATCTCTACGGTTCCAGGTAAGCATTGTCTCAAGATAGCAGTTTCAATCCAACCCAAAGCAGGTCAGATGATTAGTTGGCCAAAAACGTGAAACAACAACAATTATGGAAGACAGTAATTACTGGGGATACAGTTAAGAGACTTAGCATTCCTATCTTGTAATGGTTAACCACCTGAAGAAGGCCACAGGATAATTTGGGGAAACAACAACAACTATGAAAATGAGGATAACAGTCTGCAACTAAATAAATAAATATACCATCTTGACTTGCCTTACACTTTTTTCATGATATAATAAGTACATTAAAATAAATTGCACTCAACCCCTTTTTTCTAGAAGACTATGATCATCAGAAAATGTCATAAAGAAGATATTGCATAAAACTTACCTCTCCAGCAAAATGCTGAATGGCGAAATCTCCGTTGGCTCCTTCAGAAGCTTTGTAATAATTATATTTACCAAACGAAGAATTCATTTTTTCCGCCAACGATTTGTAATTCCTTTCTTGTAAGATGGATTCTTCGTTGATAATACTCAAAAGACAAAATGGTGGCTGTGCAAAGAAAAAAATAATGGTTTAAAAAATCCTAGAAGAATTTTATTGAATGTGTTAGGATATTTCCACCCCCCCCCCCCAAAAAAAAATGCAATCATATTGGCACTTGTGCGCTATTTCTTTTTTACAGGGGCAGACAAATGCAATTTCATGACCAAATCGATAATTTCATAATAATAAATGTGTGGCTTTTGTTTTTTAAAATAGGTTTTTAAAAATTATAATAATACAAATATAGTTTTTTTAAACACAAATTAGATTAAAAAAAAATTTTTTTATAACAAAGGTAAAATTCTGAAATTTTTGAATACGTGTCTTTTTTGTTGAGAAAGTTTTTTTGTTGCATATTTATTGAATTAAAATAAATATAAAAAAACTTATAAACACAAAATAGAGTTTTTTTTGTGCCTAATGTACACTTGTCAGCCCTTGCTATGCACTCTCCAAGTGTCCATATTGAAAACCAAAAAGTTGTACCTTCGCACTAGTGGATGCTGAAGTTTCAATCCTCAATGCGAGTTAATTAATTAAGACTTCTATCCAGTCATGACAGAATGAGAGCACTGGAAACAGACATGCATTTTCATATTCATCCTCCAAAAAGTTCAGTTTGTTTACTGTCCACACAATTTGAATAACACCGCATGGCCAAGCAATAGGGAATCAAAACAAATAATGTTACACCTATGTAAAGTAAAAATATACACCGGAAATGCATCTAAGGTTAGTGTATTTATTTAAAATAATTATTATTTAAAACTTATAAATTATTTATACTGATGATACTGGATTATATAGCCAGCATATAGCATATGATGCTAGGTTGTCAAGGATCCATGAGAAAGCATTCCAAATTATAAATGTTTGTGAGGAGGAATAGCCCTCGGTGATGTGACTTTTTGTTTTTTTGGTTTTATGAATATGTATATTTTGAGCACGTATGAACTGCCCTTACTGAAAAAAAAAAAATAGTAAATAAACTGAACCTATTTTTGGATGAACGTAAAAATGAGTGTCTATTTCTAGTCAAATGGTATAAGCTCTTATGCGCAGATTATCATATAATGATTAGATCACTCTGACAGACGTTAAAAAGCATTTAAAAAATAAATGTCTAAATTTCAACAATATTTCTCATCATTAAAGCCGAATGGATTTGGGTCCTTGCAAATGAAGCCAGAGATAGCTTTTGTTGGCAGGTTCAAATCTATCCATTGGTGTTAATCGTGACACCCAACACTGATGATTTTCGAAAGGATGAAACACTAGTGTCTGTAAGTATTTAATAATTATTATAGTAAATAATTATATATATATATATATATATATATATATATATATATATATATATATATATATATATATATATATGTTTTATTTTTTATTACCGTTTTATCTGTTTGGTTACATATGTTTCAGATGTTGGACCATGTTTACAATCCAACAGCTTCGTCAGACCTTACAGAAGACTTCACAGATAAAACGGTAATAAAAAAATAAAACACATATTTGCTCTGCAATAGTATTGAGCACTCTCTTCAGGCTTTTACTAATTACCAGTTTTACAATATATATATAT
>NC_136516.1:28637450-28677450 GCF_053919585.1 Euprymna scolopes | reverse complement strand
GCCATCAGCTGAAAAATTATGGAAATAAAAACCAAGATGCAAATAGTACTCGAAATTATCAACCCTCATCTCAAAATCTCTGAAACATGGACACAAATAAAGTTTACAATTCTATTGAACATCAAATTGGTTGATTTGCTTCTTACCTTTATCAGCATTTCTATGATCCCTCTATTATCCTGGTAATCGATTCCTCCTGCATCGAGGTCCACACCTTCTGTCAAGTAGATTTGCTTCTCGCATTCGAATATATGAATGTTCAAATAGTTTTGGAGTCGTTCATTAATTATATTGATGCAAAGTTGCTCAAAGTTGTTTTTCTTTAAATTCTCAAATCCGGAAATGTCCAAGATTCCAATTGTGCAGCCTTCCCTGAATTAGAAATAAGACTTTTGCATTCATAATTTGTAATTTGTAATTAGCAATTTGTAATTGACTAGTGGAATATTACCCATTAAAAAAAAAGTACCTGTGGGGGTAATGAAATTTAACGTGATAATCAACAGAATATACAAAACAAGGTTACAAAATAGTACTGCATATCTGGTCTAGAGGATCAGACATATCACCTGAATGGAATAAATATAACCAGACTGATTGACAGACATGCACCTTGAGGGAAGAAATAATATATTTAGTGGTTTGATGCAGAGACATTTGCAAAGATCGGGCGGAAATGCACATGTTGCTAAATAAACAATAAAATGGAACCCATGTTCATAGGGTGCGTGGCTAAAAAATTTAACTCCCGGTTTTGTAGTCGCTTGTTAATGATGTTTATGCAAAGTTGTTCAAAGTTATTTCTATTTAAATTTTCAATTCCGGAAATGTCCAAGATTTCAACTTTCACTGAATTAGAAAGGAAATTTTTGTAATTAGTAATTTGTAATTTGTACATTTCCAATATAATTTTCAATATCAGGCTGTCAGTTACAAGAAATAAAACCGAGTTGGTTAACATAGAGAAAAATTAGGTCAGAAAATAAATAGTCAGTGAGTCCAGAAATCTGCAATTTGTAATTTTACATTTCAGACATAATTTCTAATCTTGGGCTGTCGAGTAGTGGACATAAAACCTTACTGAAAACGAAAAACCCGGTTGATTGACATTTGACTAGAAAATAAATATCCAGTAAGTTAAGAAAACTGCAAAGGTCACCTGTGGTCAGAAATAAACCGATCGGTAAATAAAAAGTAAGATGGATGGATTTTTTTTCAACCATTCGGAGACAAGATATAACAGCATGCCAAAAGATGGACTGACTGAACCTAGAACAGATTTTATAATGCAGCTAAATAAGGAATATCTGCCTTACTCCAAACTAAAATGCTAGTTTTATTTTTGTGTCTCAAACTTCTTCCCCTCCCTACACACACGCCTATTTTTGCTGATGAGGACACTATGTTTAAAGGACAAAATTTTTGTCAAATTATTGTCAATACTTTTTGCCAATTTCAATAAAATGAGCATCGTTTCTGAAACGATAGTACACTCGAGTTGATTTTTGTATGTTTTTTTTTTCCTTTTGAAACTGATTTTTAATTCACAGTTATGAATCATTTTACTCAATATTAATATATATATATATATATATATATATATATATATATATATATATATATATATATATATATATATATATATCTCAATCTTCATAAAATTATATTTCTATAAACACCATTTTAGCATGTGTTCTTCAAAATTACCATATATATTCCCTTCCCCTTTTGTTCCAGTTTGTTTGATTTTTTTGTCTAGAGCTCCCCATAAATTCGCTATTTTGATTCCTCATAATAACGCAGCTTCCTGTTCCAGTTGCTTCTTTCCAAGATCTGTAGACTTGTGGAACTCTCTTCCTGATGATCGTTTTTCTCTTAACTATAACTTTTGGTCTTTTCAAGACTAAACCTATAGACGTCTGTCTTTGAAATAATCAGCTTTTGCTACTGTCAGCTTCTTATATCAAATGGCTTCAAGCATTGTCCGGAGTGATTTTCATGAAAATTGCATACTTGTTAATCTGCTTAAAATTATGCTATTAACAAGAAATCTCCAGTCATTTCTGCCAGACACTAAATGGTTTTGCTCATGTCGTTTTCAAACTGGAAGTTCGATAGGGATTTAATGTATTTTACTGCTTGGTCGAGCCATATCACTTTTGAACATCCTGCTAATTTTTCAATGGGTTTTATGAAGGCTTGGAGTGTTGGACGTACAGGTATTTCTGATGGTCAAATCGTGACACTCTTCTTTTAAAGTATAACAATCTGTCAGAATTTTGCTTCTTTACAACTGTAGAAGTCTTCTTTTTTTTTTTTACAAGGTGGTCACCATTTATCAAGGCCCGGAAGCCACTCAGGGATAAGGGTTATTGCAAGTACAGTACATTAGTGTGAAGATTTGATGAAGTGTTTATTTAAGGGGGCGGTTCATTAGGAATTTGTTAACGTTGGACTTGAAGACATCCAAGTTGTAGTCAGGTAGGAAGCAGGCAGACGGAACAGAGTTCCACAGGTGTGCAGTTCTAAGAAAGAAGCTTTGTTCATGGAATCCACGTTTTGATTTAGGCCCAGATAAAGAGTGGTCTTTGTTTAGGGTTGTCCTTGGCTAGCTGATTTGACTAACTCTTTTCATTAGCTTTTCCGCTGACTGTTTTCCTCCTATCTATAGCAGTGACGTGCAGAGAACTTTTTCAGGGTGGGTGCTCAAGTGAAAAAAAAACGGTGTCTCGGTGGGGTACAGGCCTATAATACATTCCTTTGAAAAGGGCACTTTTAAAACAGGTGTAAAAAGAGCAGGTGCTTGGCCTATCCTAGCACTCTCCTTCTGCACGTCCCTGGCCTATAGCCTTGCTTTTTCACGACTATGGTCAATAAGCATTTCCTGTCTTTGAAATAATCATTTTTTTGTTCTTGTTAAAACCGTACACCAAGTGACTTTGTGTTTTGTTTGGAGCGATTTCCATAATAAATAAACGAATAAAAATGTTATATTTTAAAAAAATACTTTCTTGTTAGAATATATTTTCTGTCTTATTAAAATTTGGCGTGCACATGCATAATGCTTTAAGCCAATAAAAAGGAAAATAAGCAAGGGAAAGGGAGAAGAAAGGTAATAAACGCAAACGTTACGTTTGACAGTGAAAAGACGCCATATTGATACAAAACATAAATATTTAAAAAATATTTTTTTTAGAATGCAGTTCTTGTTTTATTGACTTTACTAGAAGATGTACCCGGCGTTGCCCGGTATTAAACATAACGTTAAATCATTTTTTTCAAAAATGACGTAAAAAAAACGGAAATAAACTGAGACATGCGCATGCGAGTATTATTTTTACAGTTCCCTTCTTGTAAGTAAAAAAAAAAAATACTAGAGCTGCGATTGAAACCAAAACCTAAAGACAGTGCGTCAAATACGATAACCATTAGACCAGATTGCCACAATCTTTAAAAGTGTTTTCAAATTTTATGAAATAGTTGAGAAACAGATAAAATCCAATGACCCTCTAAGCACCATTTTTTTTCAATTTTGAACTTTAACAGCCCTTTTTTCTGGATGAAAACCAATTAAAACGTTTCCCACATATCTGAATACCCTATATACCAAATGTCAAGTCTGTAGATCAAAAATCTGTTGAGTATATAGGTTGAGAAGTGCCCTCACACACACACACACACACACACACACACACACACACACAAACACACGCACACACACATTCTCACTTTTATAGATATATAGATAAGAAAGGGAAAAAGATTTACTTACGTTTTTGTTGGCATTATGCCTTCATTAATCTTCCGAACAATCCAGCCGAAAAGACGTTCATATAAAGATTTCGCAAGAGCATCTCTTCCTTCATCCGCTTGCTTTATGGACTTTGGAGTTTCCACGGATTCATCTGAGTATTCATTCAAAATAACATGAAAATACTTCGTTATTTCGCGAGAAGAGAGTTTACTAATGGTAACGTGTATAACCTCGGGAGATATCACACAATACTTGGCCTTTTGGCCAAGATCAAAGTGTATTATCTGTTCCGGCAGATACTGCAAGCTATGACTAGCTAGGACTAGCTATGACTAGCAAAGACCAGATGTGGGGGCAACCCCACATGCCTGACCATTAACCAGCTCCCATTTCCCACCTCTCGGGAGCTGGTCCCCTTTTTCCCTTTCCCCTCCCTTCACTCCTCACATTAAAAATCGGCCTTGTGCCTAATTTGCTCGGTGGGGGAGCAAATAAATACCATCTGTTCCGGCAGATACTGCAAGCTATGACTAGCTAGGACTAGCTATGACTAGCAAAGACCAGATGTGGGGGCAACCCCACATGCCTGACCTTTAACCAGCTCCCATTTCCCACCTCTTGGGAGCTGGTCCCCCCTTTCCCTTCCCCCTCCCTTCACTCCTCACATTAAAAATTGGCCTTGTGCCTAATTTGCTCGGTGGGGGAGCAAATAAATACCATCTGTTCCGGCAGATACTGCAAGCTATGACTAGCTAGGACTAGCTATGACTAGCAAAGACCAGATGTGGGGGCAACCCCACATGCTTGACCTTTAACCAGCTCCCATTTCCCACCTCTTGGGAGCTGGTCCCCCCTTTCCCTTCCCCCTCCCTTCACTCCTCACATTAAAAATTGGCCTTGTGCCTAATTTGCTCGGTGGAGGAGCAAATAAATACCATCTGTTCCGGCAGATACTGCAAGCTATGACTAGCTAGGACTAGCTATGACTAGCAAAGACCAGATGTGGGGGCAACCCCACATGCCTGACCTTTAACCAGCTCCCATTTCCCACCTCTTGGGAGCTGGTCCCCCCTTTCCCTTCCCCCTCCCTTCACTCCTCACATTAAAAATTGGCCTTGTGCCTAATTTGCTCGGTGGGGGAGCAAATAAATACCATCTGTTCCGGCAGATACTGCAAGCTATGACTAGCTAGGACTAGCTATGACTAGCAAAGACCAGATGTGGGGGCAACCCCACATGCTTGACCTTTAACCAGCTCCCATTTCCCACCTCTTGGGAGCTGGTCCCCCCTTTCCCTTCCCCCTCCCTTCACTCCTCACATTAAAAATTGGCCTTGTACCTAATTTGCTCGGTGGGGGAGCAAATAAATATCATCTGTTCCGGCAGATACTGCAAGCAAAGACCAGATGTGGGGGCAACCCCACATACCTGACCTTTAACAAGCTCCAATTTCCCACCTCTCGGGAGCTGGTCCCCTTTTCCCCTTCCCCCTCCCTTCACTCCTCACATTAAAAATTGGCCTTGTGCCTAATTTGCTCGGTGGGGGAGCAAATAAATACCATCTGTTCTTCAGATGCTGCACTTCTATTTCTTGTTCTCTTTCGGTGGAGGAGAAATCCTTCACAACTGAGACAATTTTTATTTTTGTACCTTTTCTCCACGTAAAAAAACGACCCTGGTGTCTAACTCTGTCCCGTGGGGAGGCATAGTAAATAGGTACAATCATAACATAATACACCACACAAATGAACAGCATCATCAGCAGCAGCAGCTGTCCTGCTGTTTTTAACAGCTCTTCAAATTGTAGAGCCATGCTAATCTTGGGAAGACAAGTAAAGGCTGCAGTTTCCCCGCTGCTTCCCATCTTGATTCGAGGTTGCTTCTTCCCCATATACCAACCTAGATATTTCTACGACTCGGCGCAGTCACCTAGCACTCCCACATTGTCACCCATCTGGTGTTGGCCAGGTTCATCGTTGCTTAAATTCGGTATCTGGCGAGAACCAGTGTGTCAACGTAATTATGCCGAAAAACAACAGATAATATTAAAAAATCGATGCATACAAAAATGAAAATATTTCCTAGCTTCAAGCAAAAAAGCGAATACAATTTTGTTTCGGCTTCCTCTTTAGTGATATTCAATTTTGGATTGCTTTTATGTGTAATCAGATTTTTATTTGAGTTTATTTTTATTTTATTTTTTTTATTATTCAATTTTCACCCCAAACAAGGCACAGTGCCACTTTGAAGTAGGGGGCTACTATCCGGGACATAAGTTGTAGGGATATTATGAACGGAGATAGGAAGCAAGATGTCTGTTCACATTACACTTGAACTTCTGCATGTCAGTACAGTTGGGAAAGCAGAATCCTGGAAGAGAGTTCCAAAGTTTAGCAGTTCTGGGGAACAAATTATTGGAATAGAAGCCTTTCTTACACCTAGGGATCTCTACTGTGAAGGGGTGGGATTAAGCTGCTTGTCAGGTTTGTCAGGGGTATTTACGTTAGTTCCTATTCCGTCACGGTTATCACCTGATGAAGACCAGAGAACTAGTTGGCCGAAACGTCGTGAAGCAACAACTAAAAAAGATAATAAAAAAAAATTAATAAAACTGTTTTGTTATGAAACCGTCTCTGTGTTTGATTGTCAAACAACTGGAGCAAGCTAGAGTGTCTATATTAGGTACGTGCAAAATGAATGCCGATGCTCAAAATGTATAAACATTTTGACCCCTCCCCCTTTACTTAAAAATTCATCAAAAATCAGAGAATTAACCAATTTTAATCAAATTTTCAGTATTTATCAAATAATGATCACGGAATATAATGAACGAATTATTTTTATTTAAATCTTAGTGAAAATGTATTATTTTGTTTAAACAAAAATACCTTTACTAAAGTTGTGGTTTCTAGAAGTAAATAAAAAACGCAAGAATTTATTTTTGCTTTTTTTATATAAATAAAGCATCGTAATTTGTAACAATAAAAAAATAAAATAATTTTTACAGGAACATTACGAAAACAGCCCTAAAGTCCGTATTAATGAATTCGATATAAACTCGAAGAAAAACGAATTTCTCGAACTACCGATATTACCATTGAATTAAGCATTATTTATTTAATATTTTCACACAAAACAAAATTATAATAGCAAAAATATTTCTAATTTTTTTTTTTTAAATTACAGATTTCGCATAATATTTGTATGCAAGATTTTGATAATTTCCTTGTTCGCAAGAATGTGAAACTTTCGGCGTAACATAATTTTTATATAATCTCGGACAATAATTAAAAAAAAATTAATTTAAAAACAGAAACATAAAAAATAATTAAATTAAAAAATGATCAAAATTGATACGAACATTCAGAATAGGAATGTATGGATGCACGTCAGGGGGGGGGGAGAAGAAATCTGACACCCCTACCTCCTTTTACAGCCATGACTTCATTTTGAAACAGCGTTTTGATTGGCTGAGATTTTGGGCTTCCGTGTATATTCGTGCTTACAAACTGTTATCGGTTGCGTTTTGCCAAACGGCATAATTACTTGCTTTTTGAGGGCTAATTAAGCTGTATTTTGTACAAACAAAGTGTTTGTTTTTTTATTTAATTAAATATCTTAGGACTTTACTTTACTAATTATCTTTGAAATAGACCCAGAAAACAAATATTTATCTTTTAAAGGATTTTTACAATTAATTTATTTAACTTCAAAATGTAGCTGAATTGGTTAGCTCACCGTGAAGACATTTTCATAACGTTTTTTTTTTTCACGTGTAAAAATATGTTTTTCCTTTTGGAAATTAACTTTAGTCTCTCATCTTTCAAATGCAATCAAAAAGTAGTCGGAAACCTACAACAAAATTATGATAAATCGGCTTTCAAAACTAGGTCCTCCTATTTTTGCCCGCCCATTTTTGGCCGTACCTAGTGTATATTTATTTAGCAGCACAGACAGCACACATCTTCAAACACGATTATACATACGTGAACGGAACGATCAACAAATAAATCATTACAAAGAGACAGACTATCCAACACCCGTTCAAAATAAATTCTACGAGCTTAGAAATTACTTAGGATTTAAAATCGAATACCGTGAGTTGTAGCTGCTGCTGCTGCTGCTGCTGCTGCTGTTGTAGTACTGCTGTGACAGTCTCTTCACTGAAATATATCTCTATTTAGGCATTAATAAAAAAAGCATCTTAGATAGGGTCCAAAAAGAGTTGTCAATCTAATCGTTCCCACTTTATCAACTAAGCTCCAGCCCCCTGTCCCATCACTTCAATGTTGCATCACTGTGCCTGTTTTACAAATATTTTAATAAAATGTGTTCTGATGAACTCGTTTCACTTGTACCCCCTCGACGTACATATCTCCGACAAACCCGCTTAGCAATAAGATCTCACCCTTTCACTGTTGTTGTCCCTAAATGCCAGAAAGCTTTCTATAATAGTTTCTTTCCTCGAACAGCTAGACGTTGGAATTCCCTTCCTGCTGCCCGCTTTCCTGGCTGTACTGATATGCAGAAGTTCAAATGTAATATAAACAAATATTTTGCTAATCTTTCCTAGACATGGCCCCAAATAGTAGCCCCTTATGTCCAAGTGGCGATAAGCTTTGTAAGGGTTAGACATGAGAAAAAAATACAAATAAAAACATCTGGTTCTCTCTCTCTCGAATCACGATTGATATGTCAGAAAGATGTTCATAGAGTTGCGCCCTTGTGGGGTTCTGCTTCCAGATGTGAAGAGCAGCTCATAGTGCTGTGCTTCAGCCTTGCATCATACATGCGGAAAACCAAGTTGTCACAATCATTATTTAAAACAATTTTTACTCGAGAGTCACCACTTATGAAGGCCCAACACCAGGCTAGAAAACTTCTCACTCCTGCGATTATCCTATATATTTACAAAGCCACCATTTGCCCACGCATGGAGTATTGTTCTCACGTCTGGGCTAATGCACCAACCACTTGTCTCCCCCCTCCCCTTGGACAGGATTCAAAACAAGAGCTTTTACTCTAATAGATCACACACTGTCTACCAAGCTCCAACTCCTGCCCCATCGCCACAATGTTGCATATCTATGCTTGTTTTACAAGTACATCAACAGAATATGTTCTGACAACCTTAATACACTTACACCCCTTCAGCATAAATATTCCCGTTATGTCCTACACTAGCAGCTTTTTACTCAAATATCTTTTTTTATTGGATTTTCACCACAAACAAAGCGTAGTGCCACTTTGATGTGGATGACATAATTTGCAGGAGTACTATGTAGGGAGTTGAGCAGCAAGGTGTCTGTTTATATTACACTTAAACTTCTGCATATCAGTACAGTTAGGGAAGCAGGAACCCAGAAGGGAATTCCAAAGTCTAGCAGTTGTGGGGAAGAAGCTATTAGACTAGAAGGCTTTCTTACATCTGGGAATTTCTACTGTGTAGGGGTGGGATTTTACTGCTTGTTGTATTTGTCAGGGGTATTTATGTCGTGGGGATACAAGGTCTTGTAGTTTGTCAATGCACCGACAATCAAATTACTTGTAAAACAGACAGATGGATGCAACATTTCGTTGACAAAACAGCGGTTGAAGCCTAGGTAACAGTGCGGGACCTATTAGGTTGAACCCTGTCTAACAGTGAGAGATGCATCAGCCCAAATAGACAACAATACTCCATGCAAAGGCGAATGCTGACCATGTAAGGGTACAGATTACTCTCAGGCATAAGTAACTTTCTAGCACGGTAGAGAGAGCCCATCTTCCTAGCAGCAGCTGTGGCAATGCTTTCAATGTATCTGTTCCAATTCATGTTCTTTCTGAACATTAAGCAGAGGAGTTTGAACAAAGCACTTTCAGGTAATGTATTATTAGCCATGGTTATTAGTGGTTGAGAAGGTTTCTTCTTGTTATTAAAGGAAAGGAGCTTAGTTTTGAGAGCATTCTTTCTCAAATTGTTAGCCTTTGTAATTCCTTCTTTCTGTTCCATTTTTCCTAACTGTACCTCCATGCATGAATTAAAATGTAATGTGAACAAGAATCTTCCTGCATCACTCTCCACTTAGGATGCATCTATTAACATGGACCCTAACTCACAGTAGCAATGTGCCTTATTTCAGAGTGAATTAAAATATTTTTGTAAATGAATAAATTAATGTCTGACTACTGAGAAAGTTGGATCGTTGTTTTTTGAAAAAAAACATATTTATATTTACCTGGCATTTTTAGGATTCTTATCAAGAGAGCTTTCTCCAGTTGTTCTTGATCAATATTCAACAATCTGGCCACTAAAATCAAATAAAAAATCAAAACAATATTTCATAAAATTGTTTGCAAAATTCAAATTAGTTGGATTATATAAAATATTCAAATCATTTTGATTATTCAAATTATTTGGATTATTCAAATTATTCGAATTATTCAAATTATTAAGATTATTCGAATTATTTGGATTATTCAAATTATTTGAATTATTCAAAGTATTAAGATTATTCGAATTATTCAAATTATAATGATGATTCAAATTATTTCGAGTACTCAAATTATTTAGATTATTCAAATTATTTAGATTATTCAAATCATTTGAATTATTCAAATTATTTAGATTATTCAAATTATTTTGATTATTCAAATCATTTAGATTATTCAAATTATTTAGATTATTCAAATCATTTAGATTATTCAAATTATTTAGCTTATTAAAATTATTTAGATTATTAAAATTATTTAGATTATTCAAATCATTTAGATAATTCAAATTATTTAGATTATTCAAATTATTTAGACAATTCAAATTTTTTAGACAATTCAAATTATTTAGATGATTCAAATTATTTTGATAATTCAAATTTTTTAGATTATTCAAATTATTTAGACAATTCAAATTTTTAGATTATTCAAATTATTTAGATAATTCAAATTTTTTAGATTATTCAAATTATTTAGATAATTCAGATTATTTAGATTATTCAAATTATTTAGACAATTCAAATTATTTAGATTATTCAAATTATTTACCTTATTCAAATTATTTATATAATTCAAATTATTTAGATAATTCAAATTATTAAGACAATTCAAATTATTTAGCTTATTCAAATTATTTAGATTATTCAAATTATTTAGATAATTCAAATTATTTAGATAATTCAAATTATTTAGATTATTCAAATTATTTAGATTATTCAAATTATTTAGACAATTCAAATTATTTAGATTATTCAAATTATTTGCATTATATTCATTTTTTTAGTTTAGTTAGATCATTTGGATTATTTTGATTATTGAAGTTATTTTGATTCTTCCAATCATATCGGTTTTTTGAGTTACTTAATTGGGTTATTCCAATATTTTCCCGTTTTTCATACAGTTACTGATTCTATTTAAAATTTCCGATTCCAATACTAATTCTGATTTCAGTTCAATTAAAGATTCTGTTTATAATTTCCGAACTTTTGCTGAACTTCATAGTAATATTTCTGTTTCTTTCCTTTTGATATATATATATACTTATTTTCTCTCTCTCTCTCTCTCTCTCTCTCTCTCTCTCTCTCTCTCTCTCTCTCTCTCTCTCTCTATCTATCTATCTATCTATCTATCTACCTCTTAGTCCTTATTATTTTCTCAACCAGAGAGAGATTATCACTTGGAATTTCCACTTCGTGCGTGACAGTAATATACAGTCACGTTCAGCCAACTTTTAAATTTTATGTTTTTGTGGAAACTAAAAATCTTAATAAATACGTCATATATATATATATATATATATATATATATATATATATATATATATATATATATATATATATATATATATATATATATATATAAAGTGCTGTTCACTCCTTTTAGACAAGTGTTTTACTTCAGCACAACTGTTCCTTCATCCCAGATAATTAATTCTCTGGAAAGAATCAATGATGCCTAAAACCCGACCAAAGATCCATCAAACCTACGGACAGGATTAAGTCCTTCATTGATGAGAATGTTTCTATTATTTACTACCAAGAAGTTAGTAGTGCTGGATAAAATGATTCCTTCAAAGAGACGTTCCCACGGCATAAACATACCAAATCATAATTCTCAGCAAGCAATAGTATGACAATAAAACAAAAGAACTCTTTTTATATTTATCTGTAAATCTCTCTGTTCAGTCTCAAAAGACAATGGATACCCCCTGTAAGTGTAACTGTGCATGTAATTGTGAGGCAAGGATTACGCAAGGCACTGTTTGAGCTCAGTGGCAAGAATCCAGGACGACTGGAAACAATGCTGAGATAAGTAGAAAGCACCTGGAATTCCCAAATAGTTACCCATGTTAGTACTGGCCAGGCTGAATGTTGCTTAACTTTGTGGATCTTCCGGGAAACCAGTATGTCAACATGATTATGCCGTACTTACCTGTACTAAGGGGAAAATTTGATTTGATGGCGATGCCTGATGATTGGTTTCGGACAAATTCAATTTGTGTGAGGTGAATAACCGATGAAAGAATCCTTTCCACAGTGTTGATATCCTGTCCAGAAAATTAATTAATTAATATCAAGACTGATTTTCAATTAAAAAATTACATTGAAATTCATAAGATTAGAATTCTAGTATATATTAAATACAAACCAAAAATATACCTGCTATTCGACAGCTATTAATTTATATCGAAGTATTTTTTATAAAAGTATAACTTAGATTATACTAGCCTGGGTGCCTGGCGTTGCCCGGGTGCTTAGAGGTGTGTGTTGAGCAAAAAAAGAAAAAAAAAGTGGTAGTAGGCAGGCAGGCTCGAACCTGTACCACAAAGGAGAAAAAGGATGTGAAAAAAAACAAACCCTGACGTTTTTACTGTTGCGTCCATCCCCAAAACAGAAATGACAAAGGTCTAAATTAAAGCTAGTCAATTGAAAAGAGGGAATGACTTTCGAAAATATCAGCAAAAAAAGGTACCCCCTGTAGAAAAGTGCCCAGTTGAGGGTGAAAGAATTAATGTTTTTAGCCAATTTTTCGATATTTGTTGTCCGAATAGTCGAGCTTCAAAAGGATACCGATCCCGTGAAAATCTGTCGCCTCTGTCGAAAGTTTTAGACATACATACATACATACATACATACATACATACATGCATTTAAACAGACAGGTGAGATTTATATTATAGATATCTTTAATATAAATCTTCTAATTTTAAAAACTAATTATTTTCATTTAAATTACCTCCCTTGAAAAATGAATGAGAATAATATTTTAAGAAATATTTTGGTAATTTATGCTCTTTTTATTAAATTACTTCAATTATTTAGTGCTAATATCGACAAAATTAATGCATATATATATATATATATATATATATATATATATATATATATATATATATATATATATATATAGAACAATAAAATTACAAATGAATAACCGCAAACATTAATTTATTATAAACTATTAAAAACTATTTAATGCAAATTATGCATATAAATACTTGCGGTTGGGAATTTGCTTTCTACTATATATACAGTATTAAAAAATATGTTGTATTATTGATTAAAATAATAGTAAGTTGCTTTGATTGTGATTAAGGTGTTATAAATGAAAAATCTTTCGCATTTATTCAAGCCCTGGCTTTAAACAGACCAGCCATATTGGTTTGGAGCAACCCTTAAAACAAGAGGTGTTATGGTGTAAGTTGATCTACCTATTTCGAGAATGGATGGACTCATGCAAACACAATAAGTACAGTTATGGCTAAGTATCGTGGCAGTTGTGGCCACAGAATCAGAAGTCTACTTTTTGTAGTATACTACTGCTAATTATACCACTGTTTGTCTTGACTATTACCGTTCTTACAAGGTCACAATACAAACCAAATACATACTAAAATATTTCTTAGTTTTGGGATTGAGTTATGTTTGAAAACAATCCATTTTAATTGTTCTTAGCCGTAATTTGCAATTTACTCACCCTATAACGAATGTCATATTAAGTTTCTGTCTACTACTCTCACCCTCTCTCACTTATGTTATTTGATCCCATCCCCTGTTATTGTTATATACAGTATCTATCACTCTCGGTTCTGTCACTCTTTCTCTTTTAATAAAATAATAATTTACTTACCTCATCAGTAAAATTCAGAGTCTTAAATATTCCAATGATTTGCGTATACAAACTTTTGAAGCGATGGATGTCTTTGATCAATTTAATGTCTGTGTTTCTCAGAATTCTAGATATAAAAAAATATATATATATTTATATTTAGAGAGAGAACGAAAGAGAGAGAAGGGGAATGAAAAAATAAACAAAAAATAACAGAAATGTCAAAATTGCAAGAAATGCTAGAATACTAAAATTCCAATAAAAGATAGATATCCTAGAAAAATGACAGAAATGACAGAAATGCTAGAAATGTCAGAAGTGACAGAAGTGCTAGAAATGTGATAAATGTCAGATATTCCAGAAAAACCAGAAATGTCAGAAATTACACAATTGCAAGAAATGTCAACGATTCTTACCTGTAGTTGGAAAGATTTTGTAATTCGTATTCAAGCAGATTGGCACCAGCGAAAAATGCATAAAATACATGGAAGTTTCCTTCCCCGACATTTTGAAAGACCAAACGGGATTTTTCCAGCATATAATCTCGAATGATGGCTAAAATGTAAAACATAATTGTAATCAATTATTAAGTATTGCGACTAACAAGTCTGCAAAATTATGTTATTGCTGCATACTTAGTCACATACTATTCAGATGTTCACTTTATATATGCTCTGGAACCCAATAAAAAGGCTTTCACTGAGCTTAGACTTTTTTTCTAAATCATGTTTGCAGTATGAAAAGACCAGAAGCTGGATTTAGCTGCTCGATATTTTTTGATATCCGTATCAATTATTGTGTGGAATATTTAAGTTGTTATCAAGTTGTTGAGATTTTATCACCAACAGTCATTCTCATAATAACACCCTTGAATAAACAGCATATATATATATATATATATATATATATATATATATATATATATATATATATATATATAGTAATTTATAAAATTACTAATTTATAAATTACTAACTAGCTCTACTTACGTATATTGAGCACTTTTAAAGTAAATACTTAAAGTTTACGCATAAATCTATACTTTCATATATTAATTTTATGTTAGTAAATGAAGTAGTTATATATATATATATATATATATATATATATATATATATATATATATATATATATATATATATATATATATTATTTGAGGGTAAACAGTTGCATATGGTCGCTACAAATAGCCATCTGTTTCAGTCAAAGTGACTTCCTCAGGCGACCCAGAACCTCTCGATGCCAAAAAGAAAAACATCTTTTTGGCGTCGAGAGGTTCTGGATCGCCTGAAGAAGTCACACACATACACACACATGCACACACACACACACACGCACACACACACACACACACACACACACACACATATATATATAGTGTATTTAGGTAGCATGTTTTCGTTCAGACAAATATTGTTAAATAGCACGGAATTAGATTTATTTACAATATCTGCATACAATTGTTTCGGTCCATAGTTGGTATATATGAAGAGGGTAGTTCATTAATTATAGTTTTACCAAGTGGCCGGCAACCAGTGCAAAATGGCATACGAAAAACAATTTTTCAAAGTTCTCAATAACCTAATAGATAGACCTCCGTCATCAACAATTCGGTATTCACGCTTTTTCCAGTACCTCTGTTATGCGTCTATATACAATGGTTTCCCATTATCAATATTTTATGGTTTTGTGAAGTGTACTTCCTCTTATATATATGTCATTGACGCTTGTATGATTATAATCATTTTTACCCCCTCTCTCTCTTTCTTTATCTTTCTCGATCTTTATCTCTGTCTCTGTCTCTCTTTCTCTCTCTGTCTGTCTCTCTCTCTCTCTGTCTATATATATATATATATATATATATATATATATATATATATACTCTCTCTCTCTATATATATATATATATATATATATATATATATATATATATATATATATATATGCATAGAGAGAAAGAGAAAGCGAGAGAGAGAGAGAGAGAGAGAGAGAGTAGTATAATAATTCTACAAGTTCCAAATATCAAATGTTCTCAGTTAGTCACTTATTACTTTTCAAAAAGGTATCCATTACAATATTGTTTCTTATTGCGACTAACAAGCCTGAAAAATTATGTTATTGCTGCATATTTAGTCACGTCCTCATCAGATGTTTACCTCATATATGCTCTGGAATTCAATAAAAAGTCATTCACTGAGTTTGGGCCTTTTTAAAAATTTACTAAATTTATGTAAAAAAGATCTTTTTCATTATAAAAAAAACTTTATTATGAGAAAGATTTTTTAATCAAGTACGCTTGGTAGCCACAAATCGAGTGCGTTTCAATTAAACTATATATATATATATATATATATATATATATATATATATATATATATATATATATATATATATATATATATATTAAAACTTTGTTTGTTAAGTCTTACCTCCTGTTACTCTTCCTGCATTGTTAAAACATACTTCTGTATATTTTCCAAATCGGCTGGAATTTCTGTTCATTGCTGTTTGGGCATTTCCGAATGCTTCTAGCAATGGATTCACCTGAGTTAACGAAAAAAAAAAAATGGTTGACGGAATAATTTCTCGAAAGAATCGACAATAATTTTCGAAAAAAAAAAGATGAATTATTATTTTGGGCATTTCCGAATGCTTCTAGCAATGGATTCACCTGAGTTAACAAAAAAAAAAAAATGGTTGACGGAATAATTTCTCGAAAGAATCGGCAATAATTTTCGAAAAAAAAGATGAATTATTATTATTATTATTTTGGGCATTTCCGAATGCTTCTAGCAATGGATTCACCTGAGTTAACAAAAAAAAAAAAATGGTTGACGGAATAATTTCTTGAAAGAATCGGCAATAATTTTCTAAAAAAAAAAAAGATGAATTATTTTTTAATGGGAAACATCATCTCTAATCATAACAAGAGAAACCATGTTGTCAGTCGCCAGAATTTACAATTAACTATCGACAGCGAGGAAAAGAAAACACATCGCATTCCCTGAAGATAGTCGATTTACGACTGAAATAATTGGATTTATTTTCCATTTTTGAAAAATAAATAAAGAAAGAACGATAATAAATTTTTGAATTTGACATTTTAAACTTATTTAAACTTTCATACCTTTGATACTTTTAGAATGTAGAAATATTGATCTATTAAAATTCATTTTATTTGACCTATGAATTACGTTGAAAAGTTACTCAAAATTGTAAATAATTTATCAAAAGGAAGTGATTTGGACTCCTTACAAGGGCTTACCAGGGATGAGGTAACTTCTAGCATTTTATATCCAAAATTTCTCAAAATTTTTTTTTTCTGTCAAACTGTTTCTCATATTTCTCAGTAAGTCTTTGGGGGCATACAATCAAGGAGTTGGTTGGCCACTAGATATTATTTCATTTTTTTTTTTATTTAATTAAACTGATTTGAAAAAAAAACAAAAAAAGCTAATTGTACTTCAACTGCCATGTACAGAAGAGGAGATCATAATTCAGCACCAAATTCACCTTGAATTGCTGTGTTGTTTGTACATTTATTACTTTAATTAGAAGTCTATTCTAAGGTCCACTGATCTTGATTGAAAAAGCGACTCTCCTTGAATGCAATTAAAATTGGCAGTGAAATAGTTTCTGGTAGTTCCACATAGACCTTTTTCTGGTGCATAAGTGACTAAAACGTTCAGAGGTGTATCATAATGACCATTGAGGAGATTGTAGGTCAACACGAGATCAATGCATAATCGTCAGCATCTAAGGAAGAAAAGGTTAAGCTTTTTTTAGTCGTCTTTCATAGGCCAGATCCAACAGATCTTGCATCATTCGAGTAGCCAGTCTTTGAATTCTCTCCAGATGCTGGATATCACGTCTCATGAAGCAGATATGTATGCATCATACTCTTTTTATCAGTAGTCTGACGAGAGAGACATAAAATGGAAGAAATATTTCAGGAATAATTTGCAGAAAAAACTTTGTAAAAGAAATAGAATGTGCTTTGCTTTGTTAGTAGCTTGAATCATACTTTGCCATTGCTTCCTAAAAAGAAAATTTGCTAAAAAGAAAATTTTCTGAAAAGAAAATTCGACTGAATTAAAAATATTCTCCTTCATTAAATAAGTCTATAAAAGATTTTTTGCTGGATATTTCATATTACATCCTAATATATGTTGACCTAGCTGTCCCAAAAAACAAAATGGACGCTGGTAAACTAAAATGACCTTGAGGATTTGCTATAGCAGCAACATAAGCTTCCTTGCAAAATGTTATCCGTAATCAGTCTTGATGAGGATATTTGTGGGGTATATGCAAAAGGGAAAACAATAAGTAATAAACGACGTACCGGACATATCTGCATCGCTCTTTGGGAAAGAAGAAGGAAAAGATGGCTAGCTCATTTATATACCCGAAGGGCATCTTGGGAAGGCAGGGCATGATGGGAGAAGCTATTTTTTTTCCTTCTCTTCCTTTTTTTTTTTTTTTTTTTTTGATAGGAAGATATAAAAGCCGGGAAAAATTCCCTGCAAGCAACACAGAAAGAAAAGAGTCATGAACATCTTCTCTTGAAAAGTATTTCATGTTGCTAACGTTCAGATTGTGCGGTGTGACATTGGTGGTGAGAGGCTAGGTTTGGTCGACTGGAAAAGAAGAGGGCAGAAACGTGCTGTTGTCGAGCGAGTGACTCACTCCTTCCTGAACCCCAGAACCAAATCCTGATTGTAACCTCACAAGCTATTTCGACGTGTCAAACAGATGTTGAGACCCTTCACTGGGGAGGGTGACCTAATTAAAAAAATGATAACATTAGGCTTGGGGAAAAAATAGCTTCTCCCATCATGCCCTGCCTTCCCAAGATGCCCTTCGGGTATATAAATGAGCTAGCCATCCTTTCCTTCTTCTTTCCCAAAGAGTGATGCAGATACGCCCGTACGTCGTATATTACTTATTTTTTTCCCTTTCGCATATACCCCACAATATTCCAACTTTAATTGTATTTTGTTCTATAATTTTGGATTAATAATTTGCATTATTTGGATTATTTGAACTATTCGTTCTCATCTTGGTTGTATATTCTCTCATTGTGTCGGGGTGCTATAACTTACAACAGTTTTTAGAAGTTTGACATAAAGATTCCCGAGTTTAAAAGATGCATCTGAAGAAGATCGGAGGTTACAACACAACACCTACAGTAATGTACTGAAAGAAAAAAAGTATTAGAATTTTTTAGAAGAGGTTGGATATTTGGATTATTTTTAATGTTTCAAAAGCATAACCTGTCTCTCTGACGCTTTTCTGTTACTGTGTTTTTAAACAATCCGAGTGGATTTATCAGCCAGTAAAAAGAACCTGGGTCTACAACGACAATAGGGGTGTATAAACCGTTTATGCATCATCATGAGTCGCATCTTCCGCTTGGTGTAAATTGCAAACCCATGTGATTTATTTTTCGCCATTCCTTCCGAGGCAAGTTGGTTGATAGGCATACTACTGTTGAGAGATGTCCAATCAAAAACATTTTCTCTCCACCTTCTCCTTGGCTTTCCTCTGCCTCTTTTGCCTCCTAACATACCCTCGAACCATAACTTTGGCAGACCAGTAGTTAATCCTTTGACATTCCCAAAATGTTTAAGGGTTTTACTGTTTATTTTATCAAATAGAGGGAGTAGGGAAGTAGTTTGACGGAGGGTGGATATTTTTTTTTTTTCAAGCAGACGATGTCCCGTAATAAAACGCATTACGTGCTTTTGAAACACCTCAAATGCGATTGGCTAGTTGTTTAGTCCATGTGATACAATCAAGTCCATATAAAATTACTGGGAAGACATCAATTAAATAAACTTTTACTTTAATAGTTATCGGCTCCCTTTTTGATTTTGCTGTGTTTTTGGAAAGCCGCCCAATCCAGTCCGATTCTGTTTCGTCTCGTGATTACTAGAGAAAGTCAGTTTATGCCCTAAATAAAGGAATTGGGTGACCTGTGTGATGGGTTTACTGTGAAATGTTATGTTTAGGTTAAACTGTGATTTAGCTGTAGACATACATTCTGTTTTCTCTAGGTTTACCTCTAAACATATCTCCTTTGCATTATTTGCTAATACATTAAAAGAAACTTGAAGTTTATGTGTGCATTCATTAAGAAGAGGAATTTCATCAGCGTAGGAAAGATTGGAGAGGATTTTCCACCTATAGAAAAACCGCTTTAGCAAGTGTCGTCTGTCTTAAGCATAATAGCAGCTAATGCAACACAGAACAGGATTACTGAAAGAATATCTATTTGCTTGATGCCTTTTTTGATGCTTATGAAGTGGCTAAACCCAAGGTCAGTTTTTATAAAAGCTTGTGATCTGTTGTAAAATACACCGATCAGTAAATGAAAATGCAATAATATTACTTACTTGAATAATTTTTCTTTGTAACAAGGAATCCTTGTTTCCAACACTAGAGTACATGAGATGCCGCAGCATAAATTTTGTGCTTTCCGTCTTTCCAGAACCCGATTCTCCACTGACAATAATCGCTTGATTCGTATGCGAATCAAGCATGTTCTGCAACGCACATTCAGCCGTGTAAAAAATGTGCGGCTTGAGGGTCTTTGACCAATACTCATGTTTATAGAGCTCATGGTGCTGCAAAACAAAACGAAAAACATTTGTAGTCAAACTTTTAAATATCAGAACAATAAAAAGTTTTTTTTTCAATGTCAAATCGTAGATTTTGTCCTCAGCAGTTCACAAGGTGACTGAAAAGCTAAACAAACGCATGAAACTTGCAAAAGAACCAAAAGGAATATCAAATATTAATAAAGTCAAAATAATATAAGGTCTACCAAAAGTAACCATATATTTTCAAATATAAATTAGCATCCAAAGATATGTTTAATTTTGGGACTCCCTGTACTTGTAGGAATAGTTCCAAAAAAAAAACCCCAGAAAATCAGTATTAGGTTTAATCAAAAAAATGTTAGCATTAAAACCATACAATTAACAATAATGATAGCAACCAAAACCTTAAGGAAAATCCTTCAATGCTGAAAGCAGCTTTTTTAACTAACAAATGCAGATAATTTGAAATAAAAAAGAAAGAATATCACACGAGCCTAAGAAAACTGAAACTACCAAAGACCCCAGAAACTGATCCCCACCCCTAAAAAAAAATAGCATACAAATTTTGTGTTTCGAGTGATACCAAAACAAGATGGTTGTGAGCCGTGAAGGAAGCTGAAAGGATCAGAAAATGAAAGCACCAACAACAAACAAAACTTCCAATGGAAAGGTGCGGATGCTTGGGAAAGCTTATTGTCAATTAAACTCCAAAGAAGACCAACGGTCGTTGCCACCGAGAAATTAATGGTAAACAGCAGTAATGCAAAATAATTTGCAACAATTATTGAAAGATAGAGAGTGCTGGAAATATGAGGAGACTTGTTGTCACTCAGAATCCAAGAAACACTACTGACTATTTTAAGTAAGTAAACACTAATAATATCGTGTGAAAACTCCCAGTGAGTAAATAAATAAATAAATAAATAAATGATGATGATGATGATGATGATGATGATGGTGGTGGTGGTGGTGGTGGTGGTGGTGGTGGTGGTGGTGGTGGTGGTGGTGGTGGTGGTGGTGGTGGTGGTGGTGGATACAGAGATAATGTGGTGGCAGAGATCAAGCACAAACCAGTACGGAAATTACTGCAATCTTGAGAAGGCTTATTGTATACAAAATCTAGAGAAGACAAACGGTCATTGCTTACAAGAAATCAATGGTAAACAGCTGTAGTGATCTTGCAAAATGGTCTGCAATGATCATTGAAAAATGCAGACAGTCGTGGAAATCTAGGGAGCCTTGTCACACACATTTCAAGAAACACCACTTGTTATTGCCAGTGAGCAATCAGTAATAATGACTTGTGTAATAACTGCTATGGAGCATCCTTTTTTTTCTGGATGAAAATTGTTTGAAAAGTTTTCCACATATCTGAATACCCTATATACTAAATTTCAAGTCTGTAGATGCAAAATTCGTTGAGTATATTTGTTGAGAAGTGTCCTCACACAGACATTCTCACTTTTATATAACACACACACACACACACACACACACACACACACACACACACACACACACACACACAAACGCGCACACACACACACACACACACACACACATATATATATATATATATATATATATATATATATATATATATATATAATTTAAGGATTTAAAATTTATTATTTGAACCAGTTAAATTTAAGATATTGAAATTTTATTGTATGCAAGATAAAGAATACAGTATAATATATATATATATATATATATATATATATATATATATATATATATATATATATATATACTAGCATGGGCGCCAGGCGTTTCCCGGGTGTTTGGATGTGTATGTTGAGCAAAAATAAAAACAAAAGTGGTAGTAGGAAAGTAGGATCGAACCCGTACCGCAAAGGAGTAAAAGAACGGGTTAAAACCTAACGTTTATGCTGTTACGACGACCGCCAAACCGGAAGCGACATTTGTTAAAATTAAGGCTAGACAATCTAAAGGAGAGGATAACTTTAAAAAATATCGGCGAAAAAAGTGACCCCCTGTAGAAAAGTGCCTAGTTGAAGGGGAAGATATTAATGTTTTTAGCCAATTTTTCGATATTTGTCGTATGAAAGGTCGAACTTTAAAACGATACTGATCTTGGTAAAATCCGTCGCCTCTATTGAAAGTTTAAGGCAGACATGCAAACAGATATACATACATACATTTATATATTGGTAACAAAAAATTTTCGACCCAAACTGATGAATACCCTTTATGTAAACTTTCAAATATTTAGACCAGAAATTGTCTGAGTAATTTGGAAGAGACTGCAGAGGTCAATTTTTTTAAACTTTGGCCCCTATTATGACCCCTTAACATTTATTGTTTGAGGCTAAAATCAAGTTATTAAGTTAGATCCATGTCCAAGGAACCTATATCTAAAATTTCAAGTGCGTAGACCCAAAATTGTCGGAGGAGTTTGGTAGAGTTCTCCAAGGTCAAATCGTTGAACTTTAACCCTTAATCGCCAAATTTCTGGCCAAAAACCGATCACATCGATTTTCCCAAATCTCAGTAACCTGTATATCAAATTTCGAGTCTGTAGACTAAAAATTGACAGAGTTATTGCGTAGGGAAATGTACACAGACACACAGACACACAGACATGTTCACTTATATATATATATATATATAGTGTTATAATGGAATAATTCCAGGAGGAAATCCGGGTATCAGAGCTCAATGTGGTAAACAGAGCAATAACATAAAAATATAACACGGAAACGACAATTATGTAATTTCCGTGTAATATTATATATATATATATATATATATATGGTAAAATATATATACCACTATATATATATATATATATATATATATATATATATATATATATATATATATATATATATATGGTAAAATATATATACCACTTCCTTATTGAGGTAGGAGAATTTAACTTGAAGAGAAGGGGAGACTTCCTTATTTTTAGAGGATACAATTTAAATTTTGCGATTTTAATAATATAATAACATTATAACATTTTCACTTGTGCTGACTTACAAATATAATCTTGGTAACAAAAACTGCATCTGATTTTTAAAGACTTTTTGCTTTGGTTTGATAAGCAATTTTTTTATTTAATTATTTTCATTTCCATTTAATTTTTAATTTTTATTTTTATTTTATTTGCCTGTCTACGGATATCTTTTGGTTTTTATTCACAAATTGATTGAAAACTTGAACTGAATTTGAAAACTGTTATATGAAAAAAATTTTTTTACCGGATTGACATAATTAAAGATTTTCCGGATATCCAATCAAACTAAAGAAAAACTGTGGATATATGTATATATTGGATTGTTGCCAGCTTCCTTGGATTTATTACAATACGTGTTGAATCTTTTTACCTGCCGAATACCAAGAGTTTCCATTACAGGATTTAGCATACACTTTCGATTTGAAGTTCAATTTCTTTCTTTTTTGTTTTGCTGCATCAATATTGAATTTCCCTTATTCTATGTAACTAAAATGATTTAGATTTAAAAACTTTAAAAGCATTTAATATAATTTTCTATGTTTATTACATTTAGAAAAATTAGGTGCAAACCTTTTATAATACTTGCTAATATTTTTCCTCCCAGGAAATGTATGAACATCGAAAACTCATGGGTTAAAGAAATATATTTTACTATACTGTATTCTTTGTCTTTCATACAATAAAATTTCTACATTTGAAATTTAACTGTTTCAAATCACGAATTTTAAATTCCTAAATTATAATTTATTTGCTCTATCTAGTATACTGAACATTTGAATTTAGCTGAGATAGTCTTATATAAAATATTACATCCAATAATATTTTGTAAGACCGATAATCACTGGATTTGCACCCCAGTAGATTTATTGTATTTCATTATTCTGAATAACTATATATATATATATATATATATATATATATATATATATATATATATATATATATATATGATGTAATGGAATGATCTAACATCCTTTTATAAATGAAATGAACTATACCCTCTCACGTGACTGAGAGAGAAGAAAAAAGACAGGAACAGAATAAGTTCTATCCCAACCATTATCAATGGACCAGAGGTTATCTCGTCAGCGTCAGACAAGGCCAAACTATTTTCAAAGAACTTTGCAGCTAATTCTACCCTATGCGACGAAGGCCATCAACTCCCCATGTTTCCTCCTATAACACAGAACAAGCTAGGTAACATACAAATATCCGTGCATGAGGTCGCCAAGCTAATAAAAAACCGAGATTCCAGTAAAGCAACTGGCCCTGATGGCATCCCAATTATAGTGTTAAAAAAGCTTCAACCAGAACTTGCTCCCATACTTACGAAACTATTTAAGCGCTGCCTTAAGGAGAAGTGCTTTCCGACCCCCTGGAAGACCTCATCAGTTTGCCCTGTATTTAAGAATTCAGGTGATAAGTCATCTCCCTCTCAGTACAGACCAATAAGTCTTCTCTGTGTTATGAGTAAGTTGCTGGAATCAATATTAAATAGAGAAATAGTCAACCACCTCAGCAGGAATAACCTTCTTAGTGACACACAATATGGTTTCCGCTCTGCAAGATCTACCGCAGATGTGCTGACGGTTATATCCCACAGGATTAGTGAATCTCTTGACAAAGGCTTCCTTTCTAGGGCAATTGCTCTTGACATATCAAAGGCCTTTGACAAAGTATGGCATAAGGGTCTACTGCACAAGATTTCCAGCTACGGTATAACGGGAAATGTTTTCTCAATCATTAAATCATTTCTCTCCGATAGGCTCATAAGAGTAGTGGTAGATGGACAAAAATCGGAGGCCTTCAATATAAATGCTGGAGTCCCTCAGGGGTCAATCCTGGGCCCAACTCTCTTCCTGATCTACATCAATGACCTCCCTAAACACATACTTAAATCATTCGTTAACATCTATGCTGATGACACGACCATCTACGGCAACACATCAAAGGCTGTAAATGACGAAGTTCTCTCGGATTCTCTCTCCTCTGATCTCGAGCGTGTGGTTCAGTGGGGGAAGATGTGGCTAGTTACCTTTAATGCATCCAAAACCAAACTCCTATCCTTACATCATCAACGCTCTGATCCCCAGCGGGCATCAATTGTGATGGATGGCTCTCGTCTGGGTGAGGCCCCGTGTTTTGACAAGCTTCTGGGTTTGACCTTTACTCCTGATCTGAAATGGAACACGTACATCAAGTCTGTTGCCAAGGTCGCTGGAAAGATGGTGGGATCCTTCTACCGCTCCAGAAGATATCTCACTACTGATGCAATTCTCTATCTATATAAAAGCCAAGTACGGCCAAGGATGGAATACTGTTGCCATATCTGGGCAGGAGCTGCCAAAAACAGCCTATCATGCCTTGACAGAGTACAAAATAGACTTCGTGGTTTAGTGGGGGATGCCCTTTTCTCTACCCTGCAACCCCTCTCCCACAGAAGAGACGTTGCGAGCCTATCCTTGTTTTATCGTTATTTTCATGGCAGGTGCTCGTCTGAACTCCAATCCCTGGTCCCCCCTCGCCAATCGTCTAGCTGAATCCACTGTGAAAAATTTCCCCCACTCTATATCTGTGCCTAAATCAAAACGCAGATTTCATGAACAAAGCTTCTTTCTTAGAACTGCACGCCTGTGGAACTCTGTTCCGTCTGCCTGCTTCCCTCCGGACTACAACTTGGATGTCTTCAAGTCTAATGTTAACAAATTCCTAATGAACCGCCCCCCTAATTAAACACTTCATCAAATCTTCTCACTAACGTAATGTACTTGCAATAACCCTTATCCCTGAGTGGCTTCCGGGCCTTGATAAGTGGTGATCACTGTGTAAAAAAAAAAAAAAAAAAAAAAGACAAGATTTCGAGTAACTCTTATGTCACCTGTATTCTCTTGTAAATAAACCCTTTTGTCTTTCACCCATAATCCCGTGTTTCTTTCTGTATTCTTATTTAAAGTAAGGATATAACAAATGGTGACAGGATTCGAACTCACAAAAATGGAACTTTAAGCCATAAATATTGGAAAACAAAGAGAAGAGTATACGGCACGGATAAATTCAACTACTGGTAAAAAAAGCTAAGACACACAAAAAGTAAGTTATATTTTTTTAATTCAGTCTTTTATGGTCCTACTGAAAAAAAAGAGAAATTGACATTTTACGAAGCATTGAACGGAACAATTTTTGAAAGTGTCCATTTCAAATTTCTTTTGTTTCAGAAGAAGAAAAAAATACGGCGGAAAAAAACTCGTGTAGGGTGTGTTTTAGTGTCAACATGTGTGTTGCAAAAACCTTGTCTACAGAAGAATGTTTTTTTGTGGTTAAAAAAAACAAACTATTAAATGAATTTATTTAATGTTTTGTGTAGGTACTGTTAACCTTTTGTTTTATTACTGTGTTTAAAAAAAAATTTCAACATGGAACAATTCGCCGAGTTTACAAAAACGATACAATTAGCATTGGCAGCGCAGCAAAGTCAGATGGAATTTTTACAAAAAAGAGCAATTAAAACAATATTAATCTAACAAGAAAAAAAAAAAGGATTGTTGGTTCACTCTGGAAGAAATTGCAAATTCGCTGACAGAATTTTTATATGAACCAAGGAGTGGCTTAATATTTACAGCATATTATCGTAGATACGAAAATATTTTTTCCAAACGATGTCAGGCCTGGTCGGATGAAAAAAAAATTATTTTACTGTTGAAAAAACTGTGTTCCCATAAAAATACCAATTATACAAATTTTATACTCCCAAGGAAACCCGACGATATTTCTTTTAAAGAGACTATAGAAATGTTATTGAACATTTTCGGGGAACAGGATAGCTTATTTTATACTCAGTATAGGTGTTTAAAAATTTTGAAACAAGATGATGAAGCTTTTATCGCCTATGCTGGGAGAGTAAATGCCCAATGCGAGTTATTTAAGTTAAAATACCTAAAAGAGGACATGTTTAAATGCTTGATATTTGTGCAAGGGTTAACATCGTTGAAGGATAAAGAGATTCATTCTAGGATATTATCCATAATGAACCAAGACATAGAAATAACCTTGCAGAAAGTTACTGAGGAATGGCAGAAATTGTTAAATTTAAAACAGGATAATACTAGTATCGAAGAGAAAAATGTTGACAAAATGCAAAGGGTAAAGCAAGGTGACCACTATGTAAAAAATACTGTAAGATGTGTGGAGAAAAGAATCACTTCACAAAAGAATGCTACTTCAAAAGCAAAATATGCTATAAGTGCAGGCGTAAAGGACACAATTCAACAGTATGCAAAAAGGAGAAATACTGTAAGCCTGAAATAAAGACCATTGGTTCTAAAAAAGAGTCCATGTATGGTAAAAAAAGGAAATATATTGAAGTTAGAATCAATGGCCGGAAAGTAAACTGTCTTTTGGATACTGGAAATGACATATCCTTAATTGATGAAGCAACATGGAAGAAAATTGGCTCTCCAAAGCTGCAAAACACAAAGAAAATTGCAAGAGGAAAGTCTGGAAGTAGAGTAAAATTTAAAGGTAATTTTTATACTAATGCAATCCTGAATGAAAAGACGTTAAAAACTAAAATATGTGTAATACCTGGAAAAAAATTCTAATCTATTCGGTGTAGATTTGATGATACTTTTCAATTTATGGGAGAAACCAATAAACTCATTTTGCAAAAGAGTAAATGTGACAGGATCTGAAAGTCCCAAACTCCCAGGAAGATTTGTTGTGGACTTGAAGAAGGATTTTAAAAATGTATTTTCTGAAGGTCTGGGTTGTTGCACTAAAACGGAAGTGAAATTTGAACTGAAAGATGAAGCGAAACTGGTGTTTAAACCCAAAAGGAAGGTTCCGTATTTGGCATTAGAAACAATCGAGAAAGAATTAAATAGACTCGAAGAAATCGGAGTAATAAAAAAAAAAGTGGACTACTCTGAATGGGCATCACCCACAGTTTATGTGAAAAATAAAAATAAAAAAGTCAGGGTATGTGGAGATTTTTCGACGGGACTTAATGATCCCTTAAAGGATCATAACTATCCACTCCCTACCCCTGAGGAAATATTTTCTAAGTTAAATGGAGGAAAAATTTTCACAAAACTTGACTTGTCAGAAGCATATTTGCAGGTCAAAGTCCACAAAGATTGTTCTAAATACCTGACAATGAATACTCACAAAGGATTATTTAAAAAAAACATATTTGGAAGGTATTCGAGAAAATAGAAGATTACGGGTTTAAAGTGGCTCTCGGAAAATGTAATTTTGGTATGGACAAGATTGAATATTTGGGACGAATAATTGATTGGAAAGGTAGAAGACCTAACCCAAATAGGACAGAAGCAATTAGAGACATGCCTACACCAGACAATGTAGTGAAGTTACAGTCATTCTTGGGTCTAGCAAACTACTATAATTCTTATATCCCAAATATGCATGAACTAAGAGCACCATTAAATAGATTATTGAAGAAGAATAAAAAATGTCTCTGGACAAAGGAATGTGAGGAAGCATTCCAAAAAATTAAAAGATGTTTGTTATCGGATCTAGCATTAGCACATTATCATCCGAAAAAGGATTTAATTATAGCGGCAGATGCGAGCGAATATGGTTTAGGAGCAGTGGTTCTACACGGAATGGAAGATGGATCTACTAAACTAATTTCTCGCGCCTCGAGGGTTTTATTACCCGCTGAAAGAAAGTACAGTCAGATCGAAAAAGAGGGTTTGGCGATTATGTATGCCGTGAGAAAGTTTCATAGATTCATTCATGGAAGATCTTTCGTTTTGGAAACAGACTATAAACCATTATTATCGATTTTTGATTCGAAAAAAGGGATTCTTAATCATACAGCAAATAGATTACAGAGATGGAGTATTATTTTGCTCAATTTCAAAATGAAACACCTAGCATCTAGTAAAATTGCCTGTGCAGATGGTTTGTCGTGATTGATCCCCAGTAAAACTGAATTTGAAGAAACTGTTATAGCAGCACTAAAAGAAGAAAATGAATTAACAGATATATTAATAAATACTGTTAGGGAACTTCCTGTTACACTTGAGGAAATAAAGAAAGCAGCAAAAACAGATAAATATATTAATAAGATAAAAAAACAAGTGGGACAAGATGAAAAGAATAGAAAAGGATTAAAAGTGTTTCCATTTTTTATGTGTGATGAAACTCTGATGTACGCAGACAGAGTGGCAAGTATTACAAAAGAAAATCCTAAAGGAATTCCACATGGGACATTCTGAAATCTCCAGAATGAAGGCTCTAATGAGAGGATTCACATACTGGACTGGAATGGATCAGGACATTGAAGAAATGGTGAAATTATGTAGAGGTTGCCAACTAGCCGCAAGATCTCCCCCCCCCCCCATACGGATGCAACCTTGGCCTAAAACAGATGTACCCTGGACACGCCTCCATATCGATTATGCAGGATCTCTAAAGGGATATTATTACCTAGTAATCGTAGATAGTATGTCAAAATGGCCAGAAATTTTTAAATACAAACACCCTACAGTGGCAAACACAATAAAAGCGCTGGACGAGGTATTTAGTCGGTTCGGAGTTCTGAAAACAATTGTTAGTGATAATGGCAATATGTTCACATGTCAAGAATTCAAGCACTACTGTGAGGCACTGGCCATTGAACACATTACAACACCAACTTTTAACCCTCGATCAAACGGACAAGTGGAAAGATTTGTCGATACTTTTAAATGAGCTTTAAAAAAGAATAATAACATCAAAACGGAAGAAAAAAGAATTCAAAAATTCTTAGCAATATAGAAGATAACACCAAATCCAAATACAAATGCTAAATTATCCCCAGCTGAAATTATGTTTGCCAGGAAGATACGTTCGGTGTTCGACTGGTTAATCCCAAGAGAAAAAGTAAAAAAAAAGTATCAAGGATAATGTAAGGTACAAGACTTACAATGACGGGGATAAAGTTTTCTTCAAAAATTATCGGACAGGGAAGAGTCTTTGGGAAGAAGGCATAATCTCAAGAAGAATTGGGAGAATGGTTTACATTATAAAAGGGCAGACTTTTTTCCACAAAAAACATATTAACCAACTGAGACCCCGATACATAGAAACAGTCAGAAACCAAGAGTTACCAATCGAAGTGCTACATGACATTTTCCATATTCAACCTCCAAACAAGGAAGTACCAGTAACTCAGAAATCCAGACACTCTCCAAGAGTAAAAAACCGGCAAACACAAATGATGAGAAGTGAAAGGAAAAGGACCGAATTTTTTCGACAAAGTTTAAAAAGGAAAAAATGGTAGAAGCAAAATTCTATGGAAGAATTTAGCTTGGAAGGAAGGTGATGTAATGGAATGGCCTAACATCCCTTCATAGATGAAATGAACTATACCCTCTCACGTGACTGAGAGAGAAGAAAAAAAAGACAGGAAGAGAATAAGACAAGATGTCGAGTAACCTCTTATTTCACCTGTGTACCCTTGTAAATAAACCCCTTTGTCTTTCACCCATAATCCCGTATTTCTTGCTGTATTCTTATTTAAAGTAAGGATATAACAATATATATATATATATATATATATATATATATATATATATATATATATATATATATATATATTGGAAAGTTATTTTCTTGTCGATAGATGTATTTAAAGTGCTCGATTACAGGTGCAAGAATGATAATGTCTATTGATAAATTTGTTGTTGCCATTCATGATTGAACTTCTACTTCGTAAATGTGTCGTTTTATTTCTGTGGTTTGTTAACGTATATGCTAATTTGTTGATTTATATTTATATATGCGAGTGTAGTAGCTTTTGTGCCGACTTCAACTTCAACCAATACCTTGGACAAACTGAAATATTCTTTTGTTAGTTTTGTGTCAAAGAAATGTCTACACTGTTTTCTGTTGTAAAGAAGTTTGTCTTCGTTGGTAGCGAACAAAATGGTTAGTTTCCATATGTACTCTTAGTGCGCACGCGCGCATGTGTGTGTGTGGTTAATTTTTTTTTTTTTTTTTGCGACATATTGACCCTTTTCAATGCCGAATCCAGCAACTGTGGAACAAGTTTGGTGCTTGTTAAGATCGTTGACAGATCGATTTTTTTTTAAATATGTCATTTTAAGCAAAAACAACAATACTTACTTGTCATGTCGAAAATAGTAAAATATCCAAAACTTTCAAAAAGTCATTGAATAGAACAACTGCTGTTGTGTTTTTGGTAAAAAATAATCTATTGCTATGGTCTAAAACAATACGCCAGCCATTAAAGTGGCGAAAACGGAGATAAGAGAGGTCAACAAAAAAAATATTCAAACAGCCAAAACAGTAAGTTATTTGAATTAAATAAAATCTATTTTCATAAATATTAAATTTTTCAAACAACAAACAACAGAAATAGTAATTTCAGTTCTGCTTTCGTAAATTTATATAAAAAATATTTATGTCCCCTAGAGCTAGGTAGTAAGTTTTGAAATATATATATGGCAATTCAGCTACACAGAATTTTCCATATTTCATCGTCAGGCTATTGGATATAATCAATGTTGCTACATGTTTTTATATATTGACTTCCTGGATTTTATAAACAGATATTATGCCCACAGAAGTGCATTCCAAAACAAAAAAGTGCCAAATAAAAACAGCATTAGTGAACCACTACTGGGAGCTCAAGGAAAGTGAACGCTCACTGATAGTTGAGTGGAAAATAGTACGGCAAGCCAGCATATGTAAGAACTTAGACAACCAATGTAGACTATGTTTGAATAAGAAATTAGCTATCCTAAATTTTTAAGAACCCCCAAATTTATTAAACTGTAAAAGTGAAATAACAAACGTATGCATACACAAGATATATTTCATGTTAGGATAACAACATATAAAAATACAAAATAAAATAAGTAATACCAACAAAAATAACAATAATGATAATTATAATAATAATAATAATTAATTAATTAATAAAAAAATAAATAAACTACTATAAACGAAAGTGTAAGTGAAAAACATCCAGATTAAAACTAGGTTACTTTCTAAAACAAAGAAAAGAGGGGCCCATCCTCTCCAAAACGAATTAAGAAAGGTGTGAACTAGAGGTTAAGTACATCTCTGCTTAATAAACACGCAACTATTGGCTGCGATAGATAGGTGTGGGAATAACTAAAATTTTGATTGGCCAACTAGCAAACTCAACACAACGGAAATATATAAAAACATGAATATCAAATCCATGCAGTAACCTGATGAATCCTCATGAGAATGAAATACAAAAAAATTATGGGAAGCCTAATTGCTATATGTATATATATATATATATATATATATATATATATATATATATATAGATAGATAGATAGATAGATAGATAGATAGATAGATAGATGATTGTGACGTCTTGTCAGACGAGTGCCATTCTATCAGTCACTGAAAGTTCATGTGTCTGAATCATGACTTTTCAGTCCTGCCAGCGACTTGCACACCTTCAAGCAAACATGACACTGAAGATGGTCATTGGTTTGGATGAAACTAACAACAACGGAACCCATATCATCATGCGCTTTCATGTGATTAACAAAACCTGCGTTGGACAACAAAACCCAGTCACAAAGATCTCCATGATTAGGCGGCAAGGTTTGAGCTTCACTTGGTCTATCTTGGCTGCGTCAAAGTGTTCTGCGCCAATGTATATCCGTGTCCTCAATGATCATATCCTAAGGACTCCCAACTGTCAACAGGAACATGAAAGCTCACACTATATATATATATATATATATATATATATATATATATATATATATATATATATATATATATATATAATATTATTTATATAAACGAAATAGAAATTTAACTCCATAAAAAAAAATTTTTTTGTTCATTATTTCTACAAAATATTTGTTATTTTTTCTAAACAATTTCTAGGTTCACCCGCCATAATCACTCCAATACACTAGTTTAATTTTGGTGTCTTCTTCTCCCCCGCTCCCGTTTGTACTGATGAGGAGACAGTATCCAAACATATTTTATTTGTCAATATTAAATAAATAAACGGATATCGTTTCCGAAACGATCGTACACTTACTCTGATTTTGTTTTGTTTCTCCTTTTGAAGCTGATTTATAAGTAAATACAGTTTACCATATCTCTGCAGTATTTCGAGCACAGCACTTTCAAATATTTGTACATTAATTGAAACTTTGCTCTTTTAGACTTTCCGTCTATTACTCTCTCTATTATATACTAGACCACACGTGACCCGTTGGGTCAGTACGTTATATTAGCTATGGAATTCATGTATGAGCGTGACACTTGTGGCATAAAGAAAATAGTTTTTTTTTACATAACAGAAGCATTTCTATGAAAGTATATTAAAATGAAAAAAGAATATAGATAGATTTCTATGAGTCGTTCTGTTTATTATAATTGTTATTTTTTTTTAAATTACAGTTACTGAATTATAAGTGGTTGGTCATACTTATAGGTAAATATGCACTGAACAGGTATCATAATCCTTATTATAGTTAAATTCAAATTTTGATATATCATCTTTTAAATGAAATTGTTAGTTGAAAGTACAGAATAATAAAAAAAACACTCTCCACATGTTAATAATGGCTTTTTAAATAGAAAATGAAAATAAAATGTAACTTTTTTCATTTAATTTAAGCAAACATTCAGTACCCATTGTGTAAAATATTTAATTTGTATGTTAATAATAAGGTCAATAAAATTAAGACAATTCTTTTCTATTTACATTTTTTGTACAATTAATTTTTTTTAAAGAAAACTTTTGTTATCCTTTTGCTTAATTGAGACTTCTTATCAGGTTCTAACTCTCTTATATCCAGATTAATTATATTAATCAATTTATTTTATTGAATATGTATCGCTGAAAAGCACGGGTGCTTAAGCACTTATTGTACAGAAAATAAATATTGTATTCATATGCTAATAAGGTCACTAAAACTAAGACAATACTTTTCTATTTACAACATTTTTTGTACAATTTGAGTGTTTTTTAAAAACTTTTATGTTTTCCTTTCGCTTAACTATCCAGTTTTACATCGCTCCCTTTTTCTCTCTCTCACACATACACGTAACTATTTCTTGCGTACGTAACGAAAACAGAGGGAGTAGGAGTGTTGAAATCTATGAGAGTGAAAGTGAGAGGTGTTTTCTTTCACCGCCGCTGCTTCTATTAATAATGAGTGTTGTTTTTTTAAAAGGGAGAAGTTTTTTTGAAACTGCGACAGACTTTACGAAGTTGAATGTTTTTAGCCGTTAAAAAAAAAAAAACTACGGTTGATTTTATAAAATTATTTATTTATAATGACATGAATTAAAGATTTCTCGCGTACGTAACGAAAACAGAGGGAGTAGGAGTGTTGAAATCTATTAGAGGGAAAGTGAGAGGTGTTTTCTTTCACCGCCGCTGCTTCTATTAATAATGAGTGTTGTTTTTCTTGTTTGTTTACTTTTGTTTTTTTAAAAGGGAGAAGTTTTTTTGAAACTGCGACAGACTTTACGAAGTTGAATGTTTTTAGCCGTTAAAAAAAAACAAAAAACTATTTGATCAAATTAAATGAAATTGTTTGTATTAAAAGCGATATAAAAATTCCGGAATTGGAATAACGGATTGAAGACGTTGCTATTTACGCATGCGCAACCGGATGTTGAAAACCGGAAATCTGATTGCAAACATACAAGATCCATAGACTTTTAGTATTATATATATATATATATATATATATATATATATATATATATATATATATATATATATATATATATATAGGGTGGGCCGAAATAAGGGTCCTATTTTTAAAAATTCATAAATTCATGTAAGTTTTAAGAAGTATTTTTCGGCCAAAATTTGTTTTGTTTATTTCAAAATAATCTCGGAAGGGTCAGTCTACACACACATAAAGTTTGGTGAGTTTAACTTTTATTTTGTGGAAGTTATTCAAATTTAAAGATAGGACCCTTATTTTGGCCCACCCTGTATATACATATATATATATATATATATATATATATATATATATATATGTATATGCTCCTCATCTTGAGTTGAGCATATTGAGAAGTGATACATATAAGCGACGCTCTTTGTGTAAACAAATCGAGCGGAGGTATTTTGGACGATGTCAAAACATCGTTAATTCACGACTCGCACAGCAGCCACCAATAGCGTAATGTCGTGCAGACGGTAGGGTTTCAATCCTGGCTTCAGGTAGTTGCCTGTCTAGCTGCACTGATGAGCTGTGAAACAGCGAAACAGTACTGTATGTGGATGACTATAATGCTCCTCATCTTGAGTTGAGCATATTGAGAAGTGATACAAAAATTACCATTAGCATATAAAGTGATGCTCTTTGTGTAAACAAATCGAGTAGAGGTATTTCGGACGATGTCAAAACATGGTTAAACTCACTACTCGCTCAGCAGCCGCTAATTGCATAATGGTTAGGAGCCTTGACTGTCGTACAGACGTTCGGGTTTCAATCCTGGCTTCAGGTAGTTGCCTGTCTAGCCGCACTGATGAGCTGTGAAACAGCGAAACAGTACTGTATGTGGATGACTATAATGCTCCTCATCTTGAGTTGAGCATATTGAGAAGTGATACAAAAATTACCATTAGCATATAAAGTGATGCTCTTTGTGTAAACAAATCGAGCAGAGGTATTTCGGACGATGTCAAAACATGGTTAAACTCACTACTCGCTCAGCAGCCGCTAATTGCGTAATGGTTAGGAGCCTTGACTGTCGTACAGACGTTCGGGTTTCAATCCTGGCTTCAGGTAGTTGCCTGTCTAGCCGCACTGATGAGCTGTGAAACAGCGAAACAGTACTGTATGTGGATGACTATATATATATATATATATATATATATATATATATATATATATATATATATATATAATTAACTTTGTGTGTGTGGCAGACAGAGAGAGACAGTTCCCTATGGACTTGAAAACGGCTTTGGCAATGTTCTTAGATAGGTTTTGTATCGTAATGTCCTCGATAAGTATCAATAATCGATAATCGAAAAAATCTGATAAAAGAAGGAACAAGCGATTTTGACTAAAGTTAACGCCTTATACAGCCTACCATCACAAGTACATTTGAGAAGTTTTATTACCACGCAAGCATATGCAATCATCGGTAAATTCTTTGATATGATAGGAGTACATTCGGAATGAATGTTTCTATTTAGAGCACAATTGAACCATGATACTTAACTTTTGCATTTTAAACTTTAATTCAAGCTATTATATATAAAAATCATTTTATAAAATTTTCCTTGATTCACCGTATGCGCTATATTTGATATATCTTTGGTTGTTTTTCATAGACAGTTTGATTTCGAAGGGATTTCACTTGATAATATTTCGCTTTTTGAAATTCATTCAACTTACCTATTTTGTGGCAAAAAGTGTTAACTGATAAATTCACTGTTGCATCCAGTCTGTGCCAAATAAATTGTTGCCTTTTCTTAACACGGACATTTTCAAGTTTTTTGGTAGTTCCTTTTAATGTAATGTTGGAAATAATTTCACCATCTTTAAGCTTTTACCTGTCACCGATCTGACTATTTTGTTGGTTTTTAGCATGGTTGTTTTGTTCAACTTTTCCCATGTATGCAAATTGATTATGGACAAATCAAACCCATGATTTGTCATTTTTATTCAGGATTTTTACTTGTATGCACTTTCTTATATTTGTGCCGTTATGTTCGTCTGTTCTTTTGGGTTTAATCCAAATTTTATTTTCTTTGTTCGTTCTGCAATATGAACTGTTATGCTCAACTTTATTACAAGTAAATAAAAATAAAAGATTATAAAAGCATATATAAGAAATCTCTAACCCAAAGAAGGGCTCTACAGCGGTAGCAGAGTTTAGGCAGTATTTTTCCTGGTTTTTATTGTGCTGACTTGTTTTTGTAGAGGTGTGAAAAAATCTTTCTTTTTGAAGGAAAGACAGAATATGTTTTCTTACATATCTTTCTTATGTGAGAAATGCCCGACTCTTCAATATTTTTAGAGCCTTGTTTAATTCTTATAAATCTTTGCTTGCCTTCAACTAAGTTTGTAACGTTAAATTTGGTTTCCCTTCTAACTTGATTAGCTTTCTTCGTCTACGTAGTTCATGAATACAAGTTCTTACATGAATATTAAGCATTTAAAATTATCCACGTTATCTTAAGAAGGGCGTGTTTTTTAAGCTTTGTATTCTGACGAGTGTAGTACTCGTGATATTTCTGCTAATGCTTTTCAACTATTCATGTTCATTTTCCCACGGGACTTTTCGCTTTATCTTGAGCTTCAGAGATATACACACCTTTGCTGCTTCTTAGTGCGATCGAACAAAGTTTTCATAGGCCGAATTAGCAGTTGGTTTCTGCTCTTGTGCTTGGTAAAGCATCAAATCTGTTTCACAATTCGATTATGAATCCCTGTTTGATCTGATTAGCGTGTGACATTGTTGACCAGATGTAGGGTTGTCTAAATAAACTTTTAGTTTTATTCATCCGTAGACTTAACTTCAACTGAGAGGTTACAATATTATGATCAGTGGACACGCCATAGAAACTGCTGAAATCTTCACAATTATGACAGCTATTGATCCATTTCTGATTCATAAAAAGATAGTTCAACTGTGTCCAGAGCTTACAGGGTCTTTTCTGAAAACGGGTATTCATGCAGTATAAGTTGTTTCGTTTCTGTTCGTGGAGTTATGGAAGGAGAACTTATGCTTCTTGTTGTCACGCCCTATGTACACATTCATATCACTGGCAGTAATCAATAAATTATTGTCATATAAATGAAATTGGTCTTTACGTTAATGCGGATAAGACAAAGTTTATGATTTCAATGTGGAGGGGGAGATCAAAGCTCCAGATGGAACAACACTGAAAGAAGTCACTAAGTTCACGTACCTAGGCAGCAACATAGGTTCCATGGAGAGAGATATCGAAATTTGCATCCCAAAAGCATGGGCTGCATTGGATAAGCTAAGGTCAGTATGAAGAACTTCAAAACTAACTAACAGACTGAAAAGGCAGTTCTTCAGAGCAGTAGTGGAATCTGTCTTTGTTTACGGTGCTACATCTTGGACACTCACTAAAAGATTGGAAAGAAAGCTAGATGGCATGTACACCCGTATGCTTCAAACATTGTTAAATATATCGTGGCAAGATCATTCCATGAAGCAGCAATTTTATGGCAACCTACCTACCACATCTACTGCCACCAGGGAGAGATGCCTACAATTTGCCTGTCACTACCAGAGGAGCAATCAAGAGCTGGTGAGAAATGTATTGCTGTGAACTCCACGGCACAAGCACACGATCTAGATCCATGTACATCCAGCAAATTGCACATGACGCCAACTGTGGTCATGGAGATTTGAAGCAGTTGATAGAAGACAAGGAAATCTAGACAGAGAGAGTCACATTGGTCTGGTCAAGGAGTCCGACCAGATAGATATACATCTTAAGAAAGTTTGAAACCGTCACAGTGTTGCTTGACGATTGACACAAATGGCATCGTTGTCTTTCCTGGTTAAGTTCAAACATTTCCACCTTTTGTGGAACAGGAGAGTTTTTAGGAGAAAATAGTTTAACAATTTTAGCAAAAGTCAAATCGTTTGTTTCCCAGGGAAAAATATAGTCCAACAACCATTTATGCTCCGTGGTTCCTAATTTTCGAATTAGTAGGCGAACCTTTCCAGAGTCTTCCTATTTTTCATAATCTATTTTATATAGATCTTCATACTGTCTGAAATATGAGGCGAATGTTTTATCCTCATCTGAGGAATAAGTGAAATTGTCAATTGCACTCTGAATAGCATTTTGTGAAAAAGAATTTTCATTCTCGGTATGTTGATCCCTAATCGACATTGTTTGTAATAATAATTTTTCATACTTTTGCTGTTGTTGCGGGAATCTTTTCTTAGTCTTCTGCTGTTGTGTGATGACTGAATTGCAAAGTGATTCCTATGAATGTTAAAATACAATTTGCTATGATTGCTTACACTCTTTCCTTCTATACTTTGTTGGAATTATTGGATAACAAAATGCTGAAAATTCTACACGGATAAGTGGAGCAATAAATATAAGACATAAAGAATGGAAATTCAAAGTTAAATAAAACTTTATTACATCATCAGATCAATAAGGAAACAAAGAACACCTCTTTAGGCCATGGCATTTCGAAGACAAATGCTTATCTATTTTCCCTATTATGCTGTATATGTCTTCATAAATCCCATCTTTTCTCAATTTCTTTTATCCTTTTCTTTCTTGCTTCTACATGCATCTAGTGTATTTTTATGTCATTTCTAATCTAATGTCCTTATGCCAGGTTTTTGTATTTACAAATTTGACTTTTTCTCCTCTTCTGATGAAAAGTATTAGTCTTTGAAATGCCTTCACCTAATTTCTTACTAATCTGATGATGTAACAAATATTCAGCTTCATTTCTTGAAGGTCATTCTAAAAGTAAATCCTCCTATATTTTCAACTTAAAAAGTTGAAGAGCTACGAAGACGGAAATAGTATCATTAAAACGAGGAATCTTTTGTGCTCCAGAATTT
>NC_136516.1:28532450-28632450 GCF_053919585.1 Euprymna scolopes | reverse complement strand
ATATATATATATATATATATATATATATATATATATATATATATATATATATATATAACTACTTCATTCATTCACATAAATTTAATATACGAAAGTATAGATTTATGCGCAAACTTAAAGTATTTACTTCAAAAGTGCTCAATACGTAGGTAGAGCTAGTTAGTAATTTATAAAATATATATGGCGATTAAGCTACACTGAATATTCTGCGTTTCATCCAACTATAGGATTCGTCAGGCTTATGCGCATAAGCCTGACGAATCCTATAGTTGGATGAAATGCAGAATATTCAGTGTAGCTTAATCGCCATATATATTTATATATATATATATATATATATATATATATATATATATATATATATATATATATCAGAAGATATGCCAAGAAAGTTCTTGCGGTTTTTAACTTTTAAATTCAGATTAACATATTTCGGCTCAAACAAATGTTTATTAGTTGAAATAAGCACCATCAGAATCAACACACTTTTGCCAATGCAAAACAAGTGTATTTATGCCAGTAACGTAAAAATCTTGCGTTCTGGTAGCGATGAAGCCGCTGAAGGCGTTTTTAATATCGCTTGGGTTTTTGAAGCATTTCTCATGCAGAAAGTTGTCGAGATGCTTGAAAAAGGTGTAGTTGGTAGTTGAGAGGTCTGGAGAGTATGGCGGATGAGGCAAAGTTTCGCAGCCCAATCCGTTCAACTTCATATCGAGTGTATAATAGTATACACTGCATATTCATAGATGTATACACATCCGTGAATACTTGTATGAAGTCATTTGTACCCAGGTGTCATCCCCCACATTTAACAAAAGGGTTGTGTCTTTTGAAGTATAAGCAACAAAGAATTAAAAAATACTTGTCAGGGGATGCTAAGAAAGACGCCAAATGATCCATGCATATACACACATGAACCTACGCGCACTCACGTGTATAAATATAGAAATATATGTGTATGATCGGTGTCTAGGTTTAGGAGTGAATCACACACATGCCTAACTTTATATAGATAGAGACGACAACATTAGATAGAAGATAGAGAACCGGATGTATTCGCATTTATGATTACATTTGGACCTTATAAAAATATTCTAAATGTAATATTTAAATTGAAATTATATCACACCATTTTATATTCCATATGTTTTATCATACAAATGCAAGCAGAGTCGGTGAGCCTGAGGAGGTGACGTTGCAGGTTTGATCCGGCCTGCGGGTCCTAGTTTGATGACCCCTGACATAAACAAACAATTTAGAAAACTTTGAAGTGATAATCCATGAATATTACTTATGGTTAACTTTTTAAAAGAAAGGCAACACTCAAAAAGTATGGGACGATATTCTAACGGAGTATAGAGACTTGACAGGCATCAATCGTCACCAAACGTGGTCAAAATTAGCAGTTAAATTCAAACTGATTCAATTGAGGGATATCTAAGTCAAAGTTGAAGGTCATAAAAAGGTGTAAGTCATAATTTTGAACGTAATTTCAGTTCAATTCATCGTTGAAACTCAATTTTTCTAAATTTGAATCTGAAGTCTTTTGATAACAATAACCTCTATGAAGCCTGATCAAACAAATATTTCTTGAATTATCAACGTTTCCATGGCATAACTTTGGAAATACTGCATACAATATGGAAAATTAAAGCCCCAGATAAGACTTTGGCCCAACCTGACATTGTTAGGCAGATGTATGTAGCCTAAAGACTGATTTATACGATTGTTTTAATATTTATTACAGTTTCTCTTTCATCTTGGATACGCTCCCTTCATTAGTAATCGCTTACTCTCTTTGGTATTTTTCCATCGCATAAAGATATAGCACAAACCAGAAGGTAGAAATAGGAAAAGGTTAGCATACTCAAGAGGGTGCCCTTTTATTTTTTTTCTTCAGAGTAACCACTTATCAAGGCCCGAAAACCACTCGAGGATAAGGGCTAATAAATGTAAGCTAGTAATGTAGTAATCGCTAATGGTGTAAATTGGGTAGAATTTTTTAATCCACAAAAGTAGCCATGAATAATTTCATCACCATTTCCCGATGAGGGCGCCTCAGCTGATTGACAATAAACAAACCGTTTCTCAAAGAGAGAAGGTAAAGCCTGGAGGGGGGAGCACTTCTTAAGACAGAACAGGAACATACCTCACCCCAACACTGTTAAACTGATTGTTGAGGACGTTATCATTAATTGGAATGAAGAAAAAAAATTTTCTTCTGTATTTATTTTCTTTTCACTGGAGGAAGAGTTATTTCACTTTGGTTAGTGGCTGGACAACAGGAAACATGATAACATCAAAAAAAATGTGTGTACATCTTGATGACATTAAATGATATAAGTGCTCATTTGAGCCCCAAATAGTGAATTTTGTTTTTTTAATTTTAGATATTATGCATTCAAAGTTATGCCAATTTAAAAAATACCAAGTTTGTGGGTGTTTGATGTATATGTTTAAGTTTTAGCTGGATATACAAACAGACATTTGCTTTTTATATATTAATAAATATTTTAACACGTGCAATAATAAACATAGAAATAATAAATGCAACTTACATAATCACTGTATAATCCCAAATCATGAAAAGGGTTGACAGCAATAATAATTTCACCACATTTTGTCTGAAATAAGAAAATAATGTAAAATAATGATTAATAAATATAGTCAATTCTCCTTTACAATTGCGAATTTTGGACAGTAATTTGTTTCTTGTTCACAGCCCTGGTCAGACAGATAATGGATCTTTTTAAAATATAAACAATGGTACTAACTTTATTTTAAGAGCATAATTACCATTGAATTATAATTGGGCCAAGTTCATTAAAAGTTGTCGTCATACATACGCACACATATTCTTCAATTCCATTCTTTTCATTTCTTGCTTCACATTGTCTAATTTCCCTTCTTGGAGGAGGATTTGTACATTCCATGTCCCGATTCAAATGTCGCAAACCAAGAAGAGAATCGCGATAGTAAAATATAGCGTGGAGTGCATTTTACAAAACAAACAAAACTGAACACAAAAATCAACATACGTACATATGGTTAATTCTCCTATATGGTTGCAAATGTGATAGTAACGAAAGCGGCTAAAAGTCGTCTGGAAGCAGCAAAAATATGGTTTTTAAGGAGAATTCTATGAATCTTATGGACAGAAAGGAAAACAAATAAAGAAGTCATGTGTAAGGCAGAGTATAGCAGATCACTATTCGATACCGTCCACACCAGATAGTTAAAGTTCTTCAGCCATTTAATGTGAACGAACGGCTTGGTAAAAAGTCTGATGTTAGGAAAAATAACTGGAAAAAAGAACGGGGGAAGACAAGAAACAAAGTTCACTGACAATCTCGACAGGGTCACTGGAAACACGACTAAAGACCAAATTAGTGTTGAGACGATTAATCGGAAGTGGAATCGTGAATTGGTAAAATCGGAACTTAAGGGGTATTCGAATCGATATTGGAATAAAAAAAAAATGTGCACATTTTTTTATGCCAAAAAAGATTCTTTTAATTGTGTTTTTTTTATTTGAATTTGTTTAAAGCAAAATCTTCCACTGTTGATAGTAATGTTAAACATTTATTGATTTAAAAATACTAGGAAAAAAATTTATAAATCATCCCTGACAAGTGTATTTTTATGCTTGAGAAAATATCTGGACATTTAACGTGTGTTTTTACAATAATCGGGAAAAAATAAAAACTCTATACTTGAATATTAAGAGATCAATAAAGAATCAGAATCGGTAATTGTATTAGAATCGGGAAAAATATTGGAATCGTCTCATTAGAAAGACCTAATGCAGGGGATACTGGACAGCCATGATCATTGATTTCTGTAATAATAAGTCGTGCATGCGTGGTCATTCTCTGGTGCTGCATGTGAGATGACACCACAAAAAATAGTGAAGAAATGATGAATGTGAGAAATGTGAAAGGGCCAACGTTGATTTCACATTTTCGCCAAATTTCAGAAAAATCTAATGGATGAATCAAGTTATGGAGCAAAAGTGTCTTTTTTGGCCATTTTGGGGCATTTTTTAATCTCTTTTGAGCCCCTGGGGAATTTTCACAAAAAAAAAAAATTTTTTACTGTGCACATCTATTTAATGAAATACAATTTCTGGCAAAATTTCAGGAAAAACTAATGGACGGTTATCTGGCAATCGTCCATACTAACGGACGCACAGACAGACGCATGGATGCCACTGAAAACATAGGTTTCTCTCTGATAAATCAGGAGACCAGAAAGTACTTACAAATGTTCAGTCAGTTAGGTTTGGCAAATATTGGTTTGAGTTATTAAAAAGAAAAATTAATTTCCAATATATTTCATCGAATTTCATATTTAATCCAATCAACAGTTTTTATTTGGCTTACTAATATCATAAAGTGTGTCGGAGGAGCTAACACCCCTGCAGTCCTAAGTCCTCTTCCTGTCACCAATGGCACCACGAAAAAATAAAATTGGTTCACATATTTTTTTTAATAATTTGCAACGATTAATAGCTCAAATAATATTTTTTTTCTCTTTTACAATTATTCTTAATTAAAATAATATGTTTTTTTATACAATTTTTCATGTCCTAAAGTTTTTTTTTTCTTTTCGGTCAAAGAAACCGTATTTCAGTGAGGTACATTATTAATGAAAAAAAGACTCCCAGACAACACTGAGAGGAGACATCTAGTATGGTATGCTGGGATTAAACCTTGTTAATCCTGCCTAACTGACCTTCAAAACTTAACATTGACAATCTGTTCCGGCCAAGTAACCTTTTACAAACGCCTACATGTTTCAATACAGATGAAAAGATTTCACAAGAAACTATGAATTCCATCTTTCATTTATTTATAGAATTTCAGATTCTTTTTTTTTTTTTTTTTTTTTTCATCTCGTGTTTATTTTATCTTTAGTCTGGGAAACAAAGAATGGTTTCTTGGTGAGATTCCAACAGTTCCAGTGGGAAAGTCCACATAAATGAGACATCACGTGAATTACAGGTGGGGTGAGAAATTCAGGTTTTCACAAAGATTTTTATTTGCGAATGTTTACTTGTGTACACAAAATCTTCATAGTTCTGAATACAAAACGAAAATAATGGCCTTCCTCAAGATGTGTCTAGTAAAATGTCCAATGGATAAAGTTTTAAGTTCTTCAGGAGGTTAACGGTTCAATCCTCACTACCGGCGATACTAAGGATTAAATAAAAGGTTCCATACGAATTTCTGTACAGATTCCCAAGTTCAACTTATCTTAAAATCCCCACCCTTCACAAAAATGCCACCCATCCATGAAATCATTAACAATAATCACCATCTTTTTCTGCAGCTTAACCATATTTGGTACAGACAACCTACAATCTATACCTGCCTTGTCCTCCAAGTTTCAAGCATAAATGTCCAACAGTCTTTATTATTATTATTATCATTATTATTACTATTATTATTATCATTATTATTATTATTATTATTAAATGATATGCAGTCAACACTGATGATCGTCTCATTCAATGATTCTGAATAGGTTTTATGTAACATAATATACGTTTGTGCATGGGACCCACACGTTGTATGCAGTCTCTGTTGAAAAGGAGACCAAGACAAAGAATAACTCGCCCTCACTTTTTCATGTAATGATATTTATTTCCAGGTATTTTCCCGAATAAACCCTGATCGTGTTCCTTCTCTATGACTCTCGAACGTCATCCATTTCTCTAACGTGATCGTCTTCTCTAATAGGCTCTCTCTCTCTCTCTCTCTCTCTCTCTCTCTCTCTCTCCCTCTCCTTTTTATAGTCTTTTTTCATTTTCCTTACTGTGACGTCATTTCACACACGGCTCAGTATTTGCATATAGCGGCCATACGCACGTCCATGTTACATTCACACTTATCAGAATTTAACCGTCTCCCTCCCGGTTTTTTCTTTTTATCTGTAAGATTATCTCAAAGATAATGTCTATCAAAGACATTGCCAATTCTTAAATCGAAGATGGCCATCACAGCTAAAATCAGGACAGTGCTAAGAGATGGGTGTGCCAGAATTATTGATAGTTTTGCATATCGTCTCTGGGTGTGTTCATTATTGAATGGTGATAAAACAAAGACTGTTGAACATTTAGGATTGAAACTTGGTGGATAAGTCAGGCAAAGCTTGAAGTTTATCTTTACCAAGGATGGTTGGATTGCAGAAACGATTGTGAATTCATTAGCATTTCCATTAGCCGGATTTTTAGAGAGGGTCTTCCTGTATTTTAAACTTAAATTTTAAAGATTAAATAAAATTGTTATTTCAAATTTAAGCATGACAGACCAAATAAAATGCTATTTCAAACTTAAATATGACAGACCATCTACGGCAACACATCAAAGGCTGTAAATGACAAAGTTCTCTCTGATTCTCTCTCCTCTGATCTCGAGCGCGTGGTTCAGTGGGGGAAGACATGGCTGGTTACCTTTAATACATCTAAAACCAAACTCCTATCTTTACATCATCAACGCTCTGATCCCCATCTGGCATCAATTGAAATGGATGGCTCTCGTCTAGGAGAAGCCCCGTGTTTTGACAAGTTTCTGGGTTTGTCCTTTACTCCTGATCTGAAATGGAACACAGACATCAAGTCTGTTGCCAAGGTCGCTGGAAAGATGGCGGGATCCTTCTACCGCTCCAGAAGATATCTCACTACTGATGCAATTCTCTATCTATATAAAAGCCAAGTGCGTCCAAGGATGGAATACTGTTGCCACATCTGGGCAGGAGCTGCTAAAAACAGCCTATCCTGCCTTGAGGGAGTACAAAATAGACTTCATGGCTTAGTGGGGGATGCCCTTTTCTCTACCCTGCAACTTCTCTCCCACAGAAGAGACGTTGCAAGCCTATCCTTGTTTTATCATTATTTCCATGGCAGGTGCTCGTCTGAACTCCAATCTCTGGTCCCCCCCCCCCTCTCCAATCTTTCACGAAAAACACCCGTCTAGCTGAATCCACTGTGAAAAATTTCCCCTACTCTTTATCTGTGCCTAAATCAAAACGCGGATTCCATGAACAAAGCTTCTTTCTTAGAACTGCACTCCTGTGGAACTCTGTTCCGTCTGCCTGCTTCCTACCTGACTACAACTTGGATGTCTTCAAGTCCAACGTTAACAAATTCCTAATGAACCGCCCCCACACACAGGCACAGATAAAGAGTGGAGAAAATTATTGACAGTGATTTCAGCTAACCGGGTGTTTTTCATGAAAGATTGGCGAGGGAGGACCAGAGATTGGAGCTCAGACGAGCACTTGCCATGGAAATAATGATAAAACAAAGACAAGCTCGCAATGTCTCTTCTGTGGGAGAGAGGTTGTAGGGAAGAGAAAAGGGCATCCCCCACTCTGACAGTTTTATTAAATCAAAGATTAGATTGAAGCTTTTAACTCTAGAGAATGTCTCTTCATTCTCTTCTCCTATTAATGTTGATGTTCCTTAAGACTTTATTCTCGGACCAACTGTTTCTTTTCTACGTCAATTATCTTCCAGGGAATATTATTCAGAAAATTAATATCCATCCTGATCCTTTCAGTTCTCATGTTGCTTTGAACCCATCTCCCTTGGATCAGTTAAAATACACAGCGATTCTAAGAATTTTTATTTTTTACTCACGTCCATCCCTTACAAGGCATATCGCCACTTAGGCATAAAGAGCTACGATTTAGGACCATGCCTAGGAAAGATAAACAAAATGCCGGTTTACATTACATTTAAATTTCTGCATATCAGTACAGTCAGGGAAGCAGGCAGCAGGAAGGGAATTTCAAAGTCTAGCTGTTAAATAAAGAAGCTATTAGAGTAGAAAGCTTTCTGGTATTTAAGGACCTCAACAGTGAAGTGGTGAGATTTTGTTGCTAAGCGTGTGTTTGTCGGAGATATGTACATCAAGGGGTACAAGTACAACGAGTTCATCAGAGCACATTTCATTAAAAACATTTATAAAACAGACACAGGGATGCAATATTGCGGCAATGGGACAGAGGTTGGAGCTTAGTTGACAAAGTGGGATATATTAGATTGAAAACTGTTGAAAATGGCTTGTTTCATTTAATCCTGTTAATACTCAGCTCGTGCCTTTCAATCGTAGGTGTGTCCCTTTTCTTCCTGAGATTCTCAAGGATGGCTTCATTTTTGAGGAGAAATCAACTCTGAAACTTTTGGGTCCTTCTTTCTTATCAAATCTTTCTTGGAGTTCATATATTAGATCCATTGCTCTTTCTGCTTCTCATAAAATCGTTTCTCTCTATCGCTTTGAACACTTACTCACGTCTGATTTGAGAATTCTTGATTAGGTTCAGAAACGTATTTGTAATTTGATTTCTTCTTCTCTGCAACCTCTCTTTTGCAGATGTGATGTTGCTAGTCTCAGTCTTTTTTATAAATATCATTATAGCATGTGTTCTTCGGAATTGTGTGATCTATTTCCTGCTTCTTTTGTTTCAGCTCGTTTGACTCGTTGGTCTATTGGTCTCCATTAATTCGTTGCTTTGATACCTAATTGTAATATAGCTTACTATTTCAGTAGCTTTTTTTCCAAAAACTACAAGCTTGTGGAACTCTCTACCTGCCGACTGTTTTCCTCCTAGCTATAACTTTTTTTTTTCAAGACTAAGGTCAGTAGGTATCTTCAGTCTTTCCAACAATCAGCTTTCATTCTTGTTAGCTTCTTATATCAAATGGTTTCACACCTTGTCTGGTGCATTTTCATATTTCTTTTTTTTTTCTTTTTTTTGATCACGAATAATTGACATACAACCCTGACTACAGCCACCCTCTGCCGAGCCTTTATGGCGACTACAATTTGGGTAGAGTCTGGGTTGTCAGTAACTTGAGCCAGTCTTGCTCTACTGCAGGGAAATTTGTATGCATCTATACCTGTCACATCATAAACACATTTAACTTCAAACAATTTTTTTTTTTTTAAGAGAGAAGCAGATTTTTTTCTCGTTCAGAAATATTTTTCATTTTATTTTTAATTTATTTACTTGTCCCAACTATGGGTTAAATAGAATACGACTTAAAAAACAAATATACTATATTAAAAAATCGTTCTTCAAAATCACCAGATTCGGCATTAAATAACCTGAAAAGGGTTGATATGCCGTAAAACAAAACAACCAACCAACCAACCAACCTCCTTTAAAAAATGACGGGAATGAGAGAAAAATATGCTTCGCCAGTGTTCTATTTGGGACATAATTTGTAGAGACACTGTGTAAGAAGTTGAGCAGCAAGGTATCTGTTCAAATTACACTTGAACTTCTGCATGTCAATACAGTCAGGGAAGCAGAATCCCAGGAAGGAATTCCAAAGTCTAGCAGTCCGAGGGAAGAAATTATTAGAGTAGAAGGCTTTCCAGCATCTAGCGATCTCTACTTTTTTTTTTTAATTACATTTTCACCCCAAACAAGGCACATTGCCACTTTGGTAAAGAGGCTACTATCAGGGGCAACAACTACTGGGGTACTATGTTGGGATTTGGGCAGCAAGATGTCTGTTCACATTACACTTGAACTTCTACATATCAGTACAGTTGGGGAAGCAGGGACCTGGAATGAAATTCCAGACTTTAGCGGTTCTGAGGAAGAAACTACTGGAGTAGAAAGATCTTTTACATCTAGGGATCTCTACTGTATGGGGGTGGGATTTAGCTGCCTGTCGGGTTTGTCAAGGGTGTCTACGTCGTGGGGGCACAAGTGCTTGCAGTTCGCCAGAGCATTCACCATTAAAATACTTGTAGAACAGGCAGAGGGATGCAATATTTCGTTGATGGGACAGAGGCTGAAGCTTAGATGCCAGTTCAGGGCCTATCAGATTGGCGACTCTCTTTTGAACCTTGTCTAGGAGCGAGAGACTAGCAGCAGATGCACCAGCCCAAATGTGACAGCAATACTCCATACATGGGCGAATGGTGACCTTATAGAGGTACAGGATACTTTTGGGTGTTAGTAGTTTTCTAGCACGGTAGAGAGAGCCTACCTTCTTTGCAGCGGCCCTGCCAATGCTTTCAATGTAATTGTTCCAACTCATGTTTCCTGTGAACGTTAGGCCAAGCAGTTTGAAAGATGTACTCCCAGATAAAGAGTCGTTGGCCATTGCTATTGGTGGCAGAGAAGGTTTCTTGTAATTATTGAAGGAAACCAGTTTAGTTTTGGCAGCATTGAATGTGACCATCCATTTTTGTCCCCATTCCACTACAGATTGGAGGTCATTCTCTAGTGTTTTTGCCATTTCTTTAGATATGTGTTCATTTGCTTTCCTGTCATGCCTGCTACAGAGTGTGGTGTCATCAGTATATATACTCATCTGAGAGGCAATTTTGTCAGGGAGGTCATTAATTAATATTAGGAACAATAGAGGTCCAAGGATAGACCCTTGAGGCACTCCCGCATTTATATCATATTGTTTAGATGTACGACCGTCGAGGACAACCTGGATTTTTCTCTTACCTGCTGTGCAGAGGTGGGATATTACTGCTTATCGAGTTTGTCGGGGGTATTTATGTCGAGAGGGTATAAGGATTTAGAGTTTGTCAGTGCACATACCATTAAAATACTTGTAAAATAGGCACAGGGATGCAAAATTTCGTTATAACAGCGGTAATAATAATTAGAAATAGAAGGCAATAAGGAATGTATCGGTATTGATGATAACTGATAATAATAATTTTTTCTATCAATAATTATATTGATTATTCGTGTATAGATAACCATAACGACCGATCTGGAAGTACCCATGTATACATATATATATATATATATATATATATATATATATATATATATATATATATATATATATATATACTTGTTTATTGTTATATAAACATGCTCACATCCCGCTGCTACAAATAGCCACTTGTTTCAATCAAACAACAGATATCATCAGGCAGCGACTTGACTATTCAAAAGTTCAATGAATAATTAGCCACTTGTTTCAATCAAACAACAGATATCATCAGGCAGCGACTTGACTATTCAAAAGTTCAATGAATAATCTAGATTATTCATTGAACTTTTGAATAGTCAAGTCGCTGCCTGATGATATCTGTTGTTTGATTGAAACAAGTCGCTGCCTGATGATATCTGTTGTTTGATTGAAACAAGTGGCTATTTGTAGCAGCGGGATGTGAGCATGTTTATATAACAATAAACAAGTATTATCAGCTCTTTTTATTGAGCACTATCTAACAACCTCGTTGAATTCATTAGTCCATTACTTTTGAATATAAAAAAACCCGAGTATATATATATATATATATATATATATATATATATATATATATATATATATATATATATTAGTGATGGGACGATCCCAATATTTTTCCCGATTTCAATACAAGTACCGATTCTGTACTAAATCCCGATTCCGATACAATTACTGATTCCGATTCCGATTCTTTATAAATTTCTAAATATTCTACTATAAACGTGTTATTTAGTCCCAATTACTGTAAAAACACATACTACATGTGCATGTATTTTCTCAATTGTAAAAACACAATTGTGAGGGGATTATCTAGAGATTTTAGTCTTACTGGAAGTTTAAACCAATAGTTATTATTTTTTTATTACTACAAGCAGATGATTTATAAAAACAAAATCAAATAGATAATTAAAGGAATCGGTGTTAGCATCGGAAAATAGGCTCCAATTTTTCCGATTTCGATACGGATTCCAATACCCCAAAAAGCACTGATTTTTCTGATTCCCGATTCCGATTAATCGTCTCAACACTAATATATATATATATATATATATATATATATATATATATATATATATATATATATATATATATATATATATTCATTAGAAGTAGATTCAAATGAATATATTACAGAGTTAATCTCTAATTTATAATAAAAAACCATAATAAAATTTTAAATAATAACACAGAATGCAATCGGGGTAATAAAATAATAAAAACATGTAGTTGTATAGATAAAACTAAATGTCGCCTTCGCTATTGATGATAATGGATAATAGTAATTCTTTTTATTAATAATTATATTGATTATTCGTGTATAGATAACCATAACGACCGATCTGGAAGTACCCATATATATATATATATATATATATATATATATATATATATATATATATATATATATATATATATATATATATATATATATATATATATATAAATGAAATAAGAATTACAGTTAAGTTTACCAAAATGATCCAAGATGGCAAAACTAAAGTATATTATAAATATTAAAGAATTAATATTTATAAATTAATCTCAACCAGATGTAAAAGCTCGATAAAACCAAATAGGAGATAGAGCTTATAAGAACAAATAGTTAATAAAACATGTTAAAAAACACTTTGAAAAAGAGTTAAAAACATATTTAATTTTGAAAAGGAAACACTTAATAAGTGGATAGTCCTTAATCCGCGGAGTTTCGAAGAAATACTTTCCTTCTCATCAGAGAGTAGGAATTAGCAAAATGCGGGATAAAGTATTTCCTCGAAACTGCGTGGGTTAAGGATTATCCACTTATTTAGTGTTTCCTTTTTAAAATTAAATATTTTTTTAACTCTTTTTCAAAATGTTTTTAATATGTTTTATTAACTGTTTGTACTTATATATATATATATATATATATATATATATATATATATATGCTCTTATATATATATATATTATATATATTTTATATATATGTGTGTGTGTGTATATATATATATATAAAAGTACAAATCAGCTTGAAGAGTCCTATAGTGGATGAAACGCGGAATATTCAGTGTAGCTTAATCGCCATATATATTTTATAAATTACTAACTAGCTCTACCTACGTATTGAGAACTTTTGAAGTAAATACTTAAAGTTTACGCATAAATCTATACTTTCGTATATTAATTTTATGTAAGTAAATTAAGTAGTTATATATATATATATTATATATATATTATATATATTTTTATATATATATGTGTGTGTGTGTGTGTGTGTGTGTGTGTGTGTGTGTGTGTGTGTGTGTGTGTGTGTGTGTGTGTGTGTGTGATATAATCATTAGAAGTAGATTCAAACGAATATATTACAGAGTTAATTTCTATTCTATAAAAAAAAAAAACATAATAATAAAATTTTAAATAATAACACAGAATGCAATCAGGGTAATAAAATAAAAAAAACATGTAGTTGCATAGATAAATCTAAATGTCGCCTCAACGAAAACTGCCTAACAACCTCTGTTATGTATCTATATATGTTATGTATCTATATATGTTATGTATCTATATATTTTATGCATCTATATATGTTATATATCTATATATGTTATATATCTATATGTGTTATATATCTATATATGTTATATATCTATATATGTTATATATCTATATGTGTTATATATCTATATATGTTATATATCTATATATGTTATGTATCTATATATGTTATGTATCTATATATGTTATATATCTATATATGTTATATATCTATATATGTTATGTATCTATATATGTTGTATATCTATATATGTTATATATCTATATATGTTATATATCTATATGTGTTATATATCTATATATGTTATATATCTATATATGTTATATATCTATATATATTATATATCTATATATGTTATATATCTATATATGTTATGTATCTATATATGTTATGTATCTATATATGTTATATATCTATATATGTTATATATCTATATATGTTATATATCTATATATGTTATATATCTATATGTGTTATATATCTATATATGTTATATATCTATATATGTTATGTATCTATATATGTTATATATCTATATATATTATATATCTATATATGTTATATATCTATATATGTTATGTATCTATATATGTTATATATCTATATATGTTATATATCTATATATGTTATATATCTATATATGTTATATATCTATATATGTTATATATCTATATATTTTATGTATCTATATATGTTATGTATCTATATATGTTATATATCTATATATGTTATATATCTATATATTTTATGTATCTATATATATTATATATCTATATATGTTATATATCTATATATGTTATATATCTATATATGTTATATATCTATATATGTTATATATCTATATATTTTATGTATCTATATATGTTATGTATCTATATATGTTATATATCTATATATGTTATATATCTATATATTTTATGTATCTATATATATTATATATCTATATATGTTATATATCTATATATGTTATGTATCTATATATGTTATATATCTATATATGTTATATATCTATATATTTTATGTATCTATATATGTTATGTATCTATATATGTTATATATCTATATATGTTATGTATCTATATATGTTATATATCTATATATGTTATATATCTATATATGTTATGTATCTATATATGTTATGTATCTATATATGTTATATATCTATATATGTTATATATCTATATATTTTATGTATCTATATATGTTATATATCTATATATGTTATATATCTATATATGTTATGTATCTATATATGTTATGTATCTATATATGTTATATATCTATATATGTTATATATCTATATATGTTATATATCTATATATGTTATGTATCTATATATGTTATATATCTATATATGTTATATATCTATATATGTTATATTTCTATATATGTTATATATCTATATATGTTATATATCTATATATGTTATGTATCTATATATGTTATATATCTATATATGTTATGTATCTAGCTAACATTAGAGCAAAGGTAGACCCCGCCACTTACATATTCTACATAATTCAAACTAGCAATACTTTTATGCAAAGATATACTGGCCATAAAAGTTCCTTCCTGAATCCAAATCATAGTGATAAGTAGGGTGAGGACAACAGCATATTCTTCTCATTGTTTTGACTCTCGAGTGTATATCCATTGATATCTTATATGCTTTTAGAAAGAATGATGTGATATTTGGTTGATTAACTGGGTTAATAACTGTATCGGATATATACTCGAGAGTCAAAACAATGAAAAGAATATGCTGTTGTCATAGCCCTTGTGATAAGGCATCATTTGTTGTATATTACATTGAACTAACAAGAAACAACTTAACACCAATTGTTAACTGGGAAATCCTACCCCCCCCCCAAAAAAAAACAGAACTTATCAATCACTCAATTCTCCTTGTTTTTTGTTTTTTTGCTTAAATGAAAAACTCTTTATCACGAAATTTCCAGACAGTGATAAACTCTTAAATAAGAAACAGGAAATATCAATAAATTGTAGGCACTACAAATCAAACCTCCTTTTTCGCTTACGAACTACTTCCCTTTAATCCTTATCAAACACGCTTCTAATACTACCTACATTAATATCCTATAGGAATGCACCTGTTCAAAATCTAAATCTTCAAAATAAATTAATATTTGCTAAATTCACAACTACACCATCTTTGTCACCTAACCCGCCCGTGAAAATCATTCCATACGACCATACCCATTACTTACAAACACTTTTTCTACATACTTCGAATATTTAACTATTTCCCTTAATCCATCCACTTTACGATTGGTACTTGGCATATGCATGTATGTTATATCCCTGATAAATTCTCCCTCAAACTTTGTTAATGATGTTTACCCGTAATAGATTTATTCAACGAAATTAAGCTTATGTGTATGCATATTGCTGTCCATGCCTGAACTCTGATACTACATTTGGTACAGCTTAATCCAAACAATAAAAAAATACAATTATAGATTAGCATAAACTTAAACCATAATTGTGAACTTTTTGCTTTAATTGAAATTAACAGTTTTTTCGGTGCTTCTACAGAATCGGGACGAGATTTTTTAGTTGATAAATGGAGTTTCAGATAAAAACAATGTTTTCAACTAATTTTATGTCAATTCTAATAAGTTTCAATGGAAGCTTCCAAATTTTGCAGTTGAAATTACTCGAATATTACTTAATTATTAAACAAAACAACTTTAATCATGTTAGCAGGTGAAAATTTTCCGCCATCTTGTTTTAAACCAAAACATAAAATTACCCCCTTTTTGAATTCCCATGTGTTTTACGATCTTCTTCATCAAATTCTACTTTTTATTTTCTTTAATAAATAATTTTCTACCTTATAGGTTTTCGTAATTTTTGGAAATAATCATCTTCAAAATACGAGGTATATGTAGATACCTTTGTTTTAATGTAAAATTCAGTTTTACGAATTCCGAAATCTCGTCCCAATAATGTAGAAGCGCCATTTTTTCTACTATATTAAAAGCTTTAATAATAATTTCTCAATCGCCAACATTAAGCTTGGACTAGTTTTAACAATCACCAGGTACATTATAAATTTAAACAGTAAAGAATATACACCGTTATGTAACATAAATTTAGAGACTAACTCTGTAATATATTTATTTAAATCTACTCCTAATGATTATATATATATATATATATATATATATATATATATATATAATGTTCGTATGCATATATGTATATGTGGGTACTTCCAGATTGGTTGTTATGACAATCTATACATGAATAATCAATATAATTATCAATAAAAAGAATTATTATTATCAATTATCATCACTACCATAGTAACTAACCCGACGCCGTCCTCATTGCCATCTACCTTTAATTAGTATTTCCACAGTTATAGCAAATAAATAAGCATGGAGGTTTTGGTAATTATATACATTTTGAGAATACAACTTCTAAAACTAAAAGTAGCAAATAAATAAAAAATAAAAATAAATAAATACTAGTGGATATGATTAATTAAAACTGATTAAAAAGCTCACTGAATGTCTGAATACGCTTTATGTAAAGTTTCAAATGTTTAGACCCAAAATTGGCTAAATAATTTGTTAGAGACCGCAAAAGTCAAATATTTTGAACTTTCTCCCCTTGTCAGCCGAATTTTCGGCCAATAAACCATTAAAAAGCTTGCCCTATGTCTGAATACACTTTATGTAAAATTTCAAATGTTTAGACCAAAAAGTGGCTAAGTAATTTGGTAGAGACTGCAGAGATCAATCTTTTTAGTTTAACCCAATTTTGACCCCTGACATTTATTGTTTTGAGCTCAAATCCAATTAAAAAGTTTGATCCATGTCCTAGTAACCTACATTTAAAATTTAGACTCAAAATTGGCATAGGAGTTTAGTAGAGTTTTCAAATGTCAAATCGTTGAACTTTAACCTCTTGACAGCCAAACTTCTGGCCAAAAACCGATTAAAAAGATTTCCCAAATCTCAATACCCTTTATGTCAAATCTCGAGTCTGTAAACTGAAAATTGACAAAGGATTTTGGTAGGGAAATGTACACACACAGACACACACACAGACACAGACAATTTCACTTTTGCTTTTACTGTTTTTAAAAGAGCCCCCCCACACACACACACACACTTACCGTCACCCAGGAAAATGTATTTGTATAAAAAAAATAAAACTACAAAAATATTAATATTTACCTATTTATATAAATAAATGTAAAAGTTTTGTCTTGTGTTTATATGAAATTTTTGAACGAAATATTTATGCAAAATTTTGGTTTACAGTAACGACTTTTCTGAAGTTCTAGTGTACTGAAGAAGGTGGCATTCCTATGAAATAACGTCTGGATCGGTAAAGTTTTAAAAAATAGAAAGAAGATAATTATATGATTCATGACAGACTAGCAGAATTAGTGGAAATTCTACAATTGAAAATTTTTAAATCGGATTATAAATAAAATGAATAAAAAATAAAATAAAACAAATAACAACGAATTTAAAATATGTTTTTAGCAAATTCTTTTTTAATATTTTCAAGTTAAAAATAAGTGATTTAAAAAAATTTACATTTTTTTTTTCAATGAAAATTCAACACACAGTACGTTTTTTTTTTATGAATAATTTTTTCGATATAAATTATAAAGGAACAGGTGTCAATTTACTTGCACATTTTTTTAATTTTAAAAAGAAACTATAATTTAAAAAAAAACACTTGCAGTCTCCTTTCAATATGATAATTTTTTAATTATAAAATAGTCAATTTGAAATCGTAAACAGACAGCCATGTCTTTTTTTTTAATTTTTGGAGAGGAGATTGTTTTAATGATTTTCAACTGATAGAGAGTGACTATAAAGAGAGGTAATTCGTTTCTCATTAATTAATGTTTGCGATGATGATGGTGTCTTTTTTGTGACACTGGACGTCCGGACAAGTAAATTAATATTTAGATTGTATGAATGAACCTAAAATTAAAGATAATAATATTTATTTCTTGAATTTAGTAATTATTTTACATTCTAAGTGAAACTACAGTTATCAGTTAACCAATCAATTATTTGTTTGTACGAGTTTAAAGAAATAATATTAAATCCAAGGGTAGAAAATTAGAGTTATCTCCATTCCAATTAGTTATTTTCTTTAATAAAATGATCGCTAATTTTTATTTACAAAAAGGAGAGAAAAAGTCTTACTTGCAACAATATTATTAATTATTCAAAATGGACTATTCATCAATATGGGAGAGGCTATAAAAACTGTAAAGATGATGAATATAGACGAACAATGATATCAATGGTTAATACTTTATTTCGAATAGGTACAATCTATTTTTTTTTTTGTTTTTTTGTTTTTTTAGTCACCTTCACCTAAAACAAGGCATATCGCCACTTGGATGATGTTAGTTTATGTTACATTGTAACTTCTGCATGTCAGTACAGTCAGGGAAACAGGTAGCAAGAAGGGAATTCCAAAGTCTAGCTGTTCGAAGGAAGAAGCTATTAGAGTAGAAAGCTTTTTGGCATTTAGGGACCTCAACAATAAAGGGGTGGGATTTTGTTGCTAAGAAGGTTTGTCGGGGATATGTACATTGAGAGGGGTACAAATGCAATGAGTTCGTCAAAGCACATTTCATTAAAATACATGTAAAACAGGAAGAGGGGTGCAAGGTTGCGGCAATGGGACAGGGATTGGAGTCATATTGACAAAGTGGTACCTATTAGATTGGAGACTTTTTTGGACCTTATTCAAGAGGGAGAAGCTAGTGGTAGGTGTATCATCCCAGATGTGGCAACAATACTCCATACATAGGCGAATGGTGACCTTGTAGAGGTACAGGATACTCTTAGGTGTGAGTAGTTTTCCAGCATGAAAGAGGAATTTCAAACCTTCTTCGCAGCAGCTTTTGCAATGTCCTCAATATATTTGCTCCAATTCATATTTCCTGTGAATGTTAAACCGAGGAGTTTGAATAAAGAATTCTCAGGTAGGAAGTTAATTGTCATGGATATCGGTGGTTGGAGAGACTTCTTGTAATTGTTAAAGGAGAGCAGCTTAGTCTTACTAGCATTAAATATTACCATCCATTTACGGCCCTAATTCACTATAGTCTGGAGGTCATTTTCTAAGGATTCAGCCATTGTTTTAGATTTACCTGCATCCATCTTTCTCTCGTGCATGTTATAAAGCATTGTATCATCAGCAAATATACCCATCTTGGACACAATTGGAAACATTTATAAGTAACATTCTATTTCTTTCAACCAGGGTCTTGTTTCAGGATAGTATCATCTACACTAAATATTGACTTTCAACAACCAGAAGAGTGTAATTTACAACTGAATTATACTAAATACTTTATTCATAGCACCCCGGTTCAAGAGTTTGACAAGATACACCTGAAGAAGATCGGAGGTTACATCGACCGAAAAGTTGTGAAAATAGCTCTCAAGATAAAAACAGTAGTCTGAATACATATTATTATTCATCGGACTACTGTTCTCATCTTGAGTTTGATTTTCACAACGTTTCGGTCGATGTAACCTTCGACCTTCTTCAAGTGTATCTTGTTAAACTCGGGAATGTTACTGTCGAACTCGGGAATTTGGACGGAATTTCGAGCGGAACCCTTTATTTACTTCACGGGGTAGCGTGTTCTTGTTCCGTCAGATTGAGGTCCTACACTGAGGATTGAATCTTCAAAATATCACTTTTATAATTGATTTTCCTAGTACTCTAACCACTGTGCCACAGGTCCTTGCGGACAATTCTAGTACGAATTTTAGGAACCTTAAACCTATTTTTATTTCTCGTTGTAAATATCACTATTACTAATTATTACTATATATTAATGTATATCTATCTATCTACAGCCACTCTGATGAGGCATAGACGACGAAACACGTGTCAGTGGATAATTACATTTTAAAAATAATATCTATCTATCTATATATCTATGTATATATATATATTTTTATAAAGTAATAGGGTTCGTGTGTTTCTGTCTGTGTGTACAGCTCTCCATCATCAACGAAATATAAAGGAGGTAAGAGGGTAGGTCTCTCCTGCTAGAGAAACATTAGAACCCATTTTAGGATGTTTCTGTTATAGGAGACATAAGAATCTTTGCCTAATTTCTTTATATACTATTCTACAAACCACCCCCATATCGAATGACATATGCTCATTTGCATATCACATTATATTAAATCTCTTTAACTAATTACCTCGACCTTATTACATATTGGAAATATTCTAATCATTTCAACTGTACTATTTACAAAATCTATTTAACATTTAATTATTTAATATATTTTCATTTAATTTTATATTCGATTTATTTCACTTTACGTATATTATCAAAACAATTCATTGGTGAGGAAAGCTTTATGTTTTGGGATTGTATTGAAAATGTAATGGAAATTTCAATTTCGTTCCATTTTAATCTTTTATATTTTACTTGCCAATATAATTGAAAGAATACAATTCAACTATCGTAATTTTATATAAATAAACAAAAACAAATATTTTAAAATAAAACTTTATTAAAAAAGAAATAATTTTATTTTTAAATGAAAAAAATCAATTTAGTAAAATAATTGTATTAAACATCCCAACCTCCCCATGTTAAGTATGGCTTTCTAAATAAACACCCCCAGCCTTGTCAGCAAACCTGTAAACCTATAAAAGTTAACATTTCGAATGTGAACAGTGATTTTTCGATTTTGTTAGCGCTTGCCGCAATTAAAGACAATTAAAACGGAACTAACTTTATTTCCATTCTATTTTTTAAACAACCCCCAAAACATAACGCTCTCTTCCAGTTATAGCCATTTTTTTTTAATTAAATAAAACAGGTCAAAATAAACAGATAAGCGCATTTTCTTTTACATTTTTCTTACAACCAACGTTGTCATTTAACCAACTGCAGGAATGCAGGATACCGTTACTTTTGTGGGGTTGTTTTGAAAATGGCACGGAGATTATAATTTCGTTCCAATTTAATCTTTCTGGTCGAGCCTATTTCGAAAGCCTGTCTTATCATAGATTTGAACTACAAATAATTTATTACATTTTGATTATTACTATCTTAAGACTTAAAGCTTATATTTATTTCATTTTTCTATTTATATATTGAATTAGTTATTTCCAGTCTTATTTAAACTTAGTGCTTTCTTTAAACCGGATGAACCTTTTATAAAAATATGAGTTTAACGTAAAGAACACGAACAAGGTTTTATTCAACTGAATTTCTTCCAGTTTACTAACAAAATATATAAATTTAAAAGAGATATAAATAATAAAATAAAAAGGTTATGTAATTTAAAAGAAATACACGTACTCACAAAAGCAGAATTTTTTTTACACATTTTTTTCTTTAAAACCATAACAATGAGACTAACAATTACCTAGATCTTAGTAATTATTTGTTTTAATAGAACTGTTTTAATTGTACTATTTACATATATTAGTTAACCTAAGTTGGTATTACATTTATTTTACATTTACTTTTTTTTTTTTAATTATTACTTTTAGACTGTGACGTTTACACCCGGAAGTAATGAGTCACAAGTAGGTCGCTTTTATTCATTTTTGCTACAATATAATTGTTTATAATTGTACTATTCAGAAATATTATTTATAGTTCGTCCATTTCAGTTAGTATACATTTCCTTTACGCTTAATTAATTTACAATCATTAATATCGTTAAACAATTCCGTTTAAAACCGAAATTATGCCACCCAAACGAAGTAGAAACGAAAGTGAGGAAGAAAGAATGGAAAGATTGGAAGCTAATAGACTAAGAGTTGCTGCAATTCGCTCCAATGAAAATAATTCAGATAGAGAAAGACGTCTAGAACTTAACAGGATACGTCAAAGAGAAAGGAGAGCAAGACTGTCAGATTTGGAAAGAGAAACCCAACGTGAAGCTGACAGAACTAGACATGCTGTAAGGCGGTTAAATTCATCACAAGATGAAATTCAAGAAAGGCAAAGATATGCACTGGAAAGAGAAGCAATATTACGATCGAATGAATTATATGAGGTAAGTAGACGTACACAAGGTCAGTTGAGAGTGGCTCAACAACATCAGAATGAATCGGAAACCCAACGAAGCTTTCGCCTATACCAAGGGCAACAACGAGAGGCTGCATGGAGAGAGAGAGTATGACTTTGCCCCAGCAATTGACAGAAAACGAGGCAGCTAGACAACGAATGACTGCTTTGAGACACCATGAAATAGAACACTGCAATAGAAAAGGATTGCTCTACAACAAAAATGACTCTCTCACTACAGCTGATATAGGAAAAATGGACAAAGTATGTCAACATTGCTCAGCTGTAAAATTTAAAGGAGAAACCCCTGGTTGTTGTTGTTCTTCTGGCAAAGTTGTGCTTGATAGCTTTCCACCACTGCCTCAGTTGCTTCAAGATTTGCTCTCCGGCAATGGTCCCATCTCTAAAGATTTTCTGCAAAATCTACGCAGTTATAACAATTGTTTTGCAATGACATCATTTGGTCACAAAATTGCGGCAGTACATGGGTGGAATCCTTCTTTTAGAATTCGAGGCCAGGTTTGCCACCAGATTGGGAGTCTTTTACCACCTGAAGATGAAACAGCAAAGTTTATTCAAGTCTACTTCTTGGATAGTCTGGAAGAGGAACTACATAATCGGGGACGTGACAGTAGACTCAATAGAGACATTCTCCAAAGTCTGACTGAATTTTTACATGAGAACAACAGCTTCATTTGTCAGCTGAAAACAACAAAGGAGAGGATTGAAGAAGAACACTTGGTAGAACATAAAGTTGTCATAAGGGAAGACCGAAGGCCGCAAGAAGAGCATCCACGGCGATTCAATGCTCCAACAACAACGTATGAGATTGGAATATTAATGGAGAATGAACCAACAGCTAACCGGGATATTGTCTTGCGTTTTAGAAATGATACATTAAAATGGATCTCCGAACTACATCCCCTCTACGATACTTTAATGTACCCGTTAATGTACCCCTATGGTTCTCCATCTTACAACATCTACATGAAGGCATCCAATGGGCGAAAAGTTACCCAACAGCAATTTTATTCGTACCATTTAATGACTCGGTCTGGAAACTATTTTCTCTGGTACCGAAGGCTATTTCAACAATGGCTGGTGGATGTGTACTGCAAGATTGAAACAGAACGTTTACAGTTCCTGAGGCGTGAGCAACAGACCCTGAGAGCTGACAATTATAGCAACTTGAGAGATTCAATTCTTAGGGAGGATGGGAATCCAGAACAGTTTGGTCAACGAGTTGTACTTCCGGCAACTTATACAGGAGGCCCTCGATACATGTTTGAGTGTCAAAGTGATGCCATGGCATATGTTCGGCGAATGGGCCGAGCCGACCTCTTCATCACGTTCACAACAAATCCAAAGTGGACAGAAATTACAGAAAATTGTCTTCAAGGGCAAGACCCTCAGGATCGTCCAGATATTGTTGCCAGGGTTTTCAGGCAGAAGCTAAAAAAGTTACTTGAATTTATTAAAAAGGGAGGATTTGGCAGGTTGAGGGCTTTCCTGTACAGTATTGAATATCAAAAAAGAGGACTGCCGCATGCACACATCCTCACCTGGCAGGCCCCAGAGGACAAACTTCTACCAGAAAAAATGGATCTCTGCATATCTGCAGAGATCCCTAACAAAGAGGAAGATCCTGATCTTCATGCTAAAGTGATGGCACATATGGTGCATGGACCTTGTGAACCATTTAATCCAAATTGTCTATGTATGATTGACAACAAATGTTCCAAAAAATACCCAAAAGAATTTCTTCAGTGTACCGAGCAAGGCCAAGACTCTTACCCCAAGTACAGGCGAAGAAAACCAGAAGATGGAGGCCAGACTGGTACAATAAGGATGAAGAGAAATGGTCGGTATGTTAATCAAGAAATAACAAACCAGTGGATTGTTCCGTACAACAAGGTCCTCCTTCAGCAGTTCAACGCTCACATTAACGTAGAAATTTGCAGCTCGATCCAAAGCATCAAATATGTCCTCAAATACGTGAATAAAGGATGTGATCAAGCAGTGTTTGAACTACAAAGAACTGATGGAGCAGCTAACTAACAAGGCCAAGTACAAAGTCACATTGTGGATGAGATCCAGCAGTTCCAGAATGCAAGGTATGTCGGCAGTTCAGAGGCGGCCTGGAGGATATTGGAACATCCCATCCATGAACATTTCCCCCCAATTGTACAACTTTCTGTTCATTTTGAAAATGGGCAGCGTGTCATGTTCTCAGCTGATACTGCTCTGGAACGAGCCCAAGGTCCACCGCCTGCCACAACTTTGACAGCATTTTTTCAACTCTGCCATGAGGATGACTTTGCAAGGGGTCTCAAATACGTAGAAGTCCCTGAGTTTTACACTTGGAACAAATCGACAAAGAAATGGATGAGAAGAATGCGTGGGGTACAAGTTGAAGGTACTGAAAATGATGATGTATGGAAGGCACCATGCATTGGGAGAATCTACACGATTAGTCCAAAAGCAGGGGAGTGTTATTTCTTACGCCTGTTGCTCAATGAGGTTGCTGGTCCAACTTCATTTCAAGATTTGCGAGCATACAATGGTCAGGTGTTTGAAACATACAGAGCAGCGTGCCTTGCTCGAGGCCTTCTAGAAAATGACCATCACTTGCATCAAGCAGTAGGAGAGGCAAGTGCCATTCAATCACCTTCAAATTTGCGAAGCCTATTTGTGATAATTTTAACAGCATGTGAGCCAAGAAATCCTCTTGAGATCTGGATGGCTTTTCGTGATGTAATATCTGAAGACATTCTTCACAGATACAAGCAAGAAGTTAACAATCCAGAAGCAGATTTTAATGAGGACATCTACAATAAAACTCTTTGTCTAATTGAAGAAAAAGTTCTCCTTATGTGCGGTCAACCATTGGCAAGCTATGGATTACCTGCACCAACGCAAGGGAGAGATGAAAGACTCACGAGAGAGTATCAACGTGAAGTTACTTATAATCTTGAAGAACTTTCCCTACAAGCAGAAAATATGCAAGAAAAACTGACCGATTCTCAAAGAGAAGTTTACAATTCATTCATGGCAATGTTGGAAGCACAAGGTGAAATGAACAAAAACATGATGTTTCTTGATGCTCCAGGTGGTACGGGCAAGACTTTTGTAATCAATTTGATCCTTGCAAAGATTAGATCCATGAGAAAGATTGTGCTTGCAACAGCATCCAGTGGCATTGCTGCTACTCTACTACAAGGTGGCCGCACTCTTCACAGCACTTTTAAAGTACCCTTGGATACTCATCGAATGGATCAGCCAGTTTGCAAAATTACTGGTAACTCAGCCTTGGCAAATGTAATTAGAGACACCTCTGCAATCATTGTAGACGAAGCCCCAATGACGCACAAGAGTGCTTATGAAGCAATTGACCTAACACTGCAAGACATCACAGGAAACAAGAATCCCATGGGTGGCATTCCAACCTTATTTTGCGGTGATTTCCGTCAAATCCTCCCAGTGGTTAAAAATGGCACAAGGGCTAACATTGTCAATGCAAGTTTGAAACAATCCTATCTTTGGAGGCACGTTATAGTGAAGAGACTGACTACTAATATGAGAGCCTATATCTCTGATAACACAGCTGCAGCAGACTTCTCAAAATTGCTTCTCCAAATCGGTAATGGTCAGTTTCCTATCACTTCTTCACCTGACACAATTAAGATTCCAACTGCGCTTGGTAAATGTGTCGGTAATCAGAAGCAACTGAAAGACAAAGTGTACCCAGACCTGCAAAACAATGGAAAATCACCGGATTGGCTTGCTGAGAAGGCTATTATTTCGCCATTAAACAGCAATGTGAATCATTTGAACAATTCAATAATGGATGAATTTCCAGGAGACACAAAGCAATACAAGTCAGTTGATTCGGCTACTAATGAATATGAAGCTGTTCACTACCCTGTGGAGTTTTTAAACTCTTTGGAGATATCTGGAATGCCTCCACACATTTTAAATCTCAAAATTGGATCGCCAATCATGATTCTTCGATCCTTGGAACCGCCAAAAACAAAAAACGGAACCAGATGTGTTATCACCAGATTGCACACCAATGTACTTGAGGCCACCATTTCCTGTGGTCCCTACAAAGGCGAAACCGTTCTACTGCCAAGGATCCCCTTAGTTCCATCGGACTCAGAACTTCCATTTAAATTCCGGAGACTCCAATTTCCTGTGAAGGTGTGTTTTGCAATGAGCATAAACAAAAGTCAAGGTCAGACATTTAACACCATTGGCGTAGACTTGACATCAGACTGCTTCAGTCACGGTATGTTCTACGTCTCCATCAGCCGGACTGGAAGTTCAGAAAAACTCTATATTCTGGCTCCAAATCAAAGCAGCAGAAATGTAGTTTACCCTGAGGCTCTTCAGTGAAAAGTTCGAGAAATGGATATGAGGAAAAACTGACATGATCTGATTGTGGTAAGTTTTTAGTATTGAATGTGCAAGATAAAATTTAAGCAAGAGTTGAAAATTACTTCAATGAAAAATTTACTATGTAACATCAAGTAACCTTCCTTTTTGATGAAAATGTTTTGTGAAGTTCCTGATTGAATTTCAGTCAATACAAGAGGTAGTTAAAATGTTAATCACCTTATGCAATCGTTGCTCTTACAACATCAACTTACTGGAAAGGTGCCCACAGATTTTGGTACCCGAGTGCGCAACAAAGCTCCGTGCGAAGCACGGGTATCTTTGCTAGTATATATATATTGTTTTTGCTTGTATATATTATCTATTGTTTATAATTACTGGCTTCCATATCGTATTAAATTCTATACTAGGTCTACTTAGTAGTTGGTTATTCCCCAGCATATGTGCTGTTTCTTTCAATCGTAGTCTGATGAATTATAATACGAATAGCCAATCCTCGTCTCAAAAATTTATAAACGTCAGTAGTCTGAATAATTCGAATAATATGAAGAAAAGGTTTGCTCGCACATTGCTCACAATATGTTAGATACGATTATGTCTATCTATATGATAATAGGCTGAAGAATGTCATGTTCGTACATACATTCACATCCTTTTTAAAATATGAGATTGTCCGATGTGTTATTATATGTGTGTGTGTGTGTGTGTGTGTGTGTGTGTGTGTGTGTGTGTGTGTGTGTGTGTGTGTGTGTGTGTGCGTGCGTGCGTGTAAAAAGACGCTTTTTTTTTTTTTTTTTTCACTCTTCTCCAGATACTGGATATCACACGTTAGATATGAGAAAGAGGCCTGAACACTATTTTCTATCAGTGGTCGGACGAGGGAGACATAAAGAGGAAGAAATATTTTAGGAGTGAATTTGCAGAAAGAATGTCGACTGAAAAGAAATAAGGTATCGCTTGCTTTGTTAGCAGCTTGGATGCAATGTTTAAATGGCTTGAATGACGAGTCGAACAGAAAAACCGGATCTTTTGTCTCGTTCACTTTTTTGAACAAAAGTAATGTCATCATCCAAAGCTCAGTCAAAAGAAGAACCCACTACGGCAGTATTTATCAACATTAAGGTACAAATTCCAATGGATTATTTCCAGGCATGTTAAAGATAAAAGGTAAAGTTATTTCACCCCAAACAATGCGCAGTGCCATTTGGATGTAAGGGGCTACTATTTAAGACCATATCTACAGGGACACTATGTAGGGAGTTGAGCAGCGAGATATCTGCTCACATTACACTTTAACAATTGCATGACAGTACAATCAAGGAAAGAAGAAACCGGGAAGGAATTCCAAAGTCTAGCAGTTTGAGGGAAGAAACTATTAGAGTAGAAGACTTTTCTGCATCAAGGGTTTCCTACAGTGAAGGGGTGGGATTTTACTGCTTATCAGCAATAACGGGCCACAAGTGCTAAGAGTTCATCGGAGCACATTTCATTAAAATACTAGTAAAACAAACACAGGGATTTAACATTAATTGAGATAATATTTTTTTTATTAATATGACCTTGTAAGTACTATAGTCTAAATTTTAGGCTTCCATCCTTCCTGTGTATATACCTATGACTACAGGATGTTAGGATCCTTTGTTTTGTTTCGGGTTTTTTTTTTTTTTCGTTTCCACTACAAACATTTAAATAAATAGCTTAGTCATGCTTTAACGAATTTCTATAGTCGCCATCTTTGCCAGTAAAGTTTGAAAAAGCAACCAGGACATTTTACATTCTTCCTACAAACTTTAAAATAAGTTAGATACAAAAAAAATTCATAGAGAAAAGAATTGCTTCACATCAAATTTTCAGTTATATTTCATAAACAATTTTTGATACATAAGCAACAAAATAGAAGACTCCATTTTATTTTTCATTTATTTCTTTATCCATCTCCTTTTTTATCTCACCCTCCCTCATCTCTACATCTTTATGCCCCCTCTCTCTTTCTTCCCCTCTCTCTTTCTTCCCCTCTCTCTGTCTCCGTCTCTGTCTGTCTGTCTGTCTGTATGTCTCTCTCTCTCTCTCTCTCTCTCTCTCTCTCTCTCTTTCACAACGCTTCCTCTCTATTTCTATCATATCTATTAATGTATTAAAAATAATAACAATTTAAGAAATTCAACAAAGCTTAAAAATTGTTTCTCCCGGATAACGCCGAGCTTCTTGCCTTCCTCCGTTTCTTCTTCTCAGATGAACACACGCACACAAACAGGCAACTGACCTTTAGTTTTAGTTTTAATCTTATCTTCTTGTTTTTGCTAAGGATTGGGCATTCACTATTCAGACACTCAATTTAATTCTGTATAAAGTTAATTGAGAAAAGAATTGCTCTACATCAACTTTTCAATTTAATTTGATAAATTTTTGAAATGATTGATGCATAAATAACAAAATAGAAAACCTAAAAATGTTTTAAATTTCTCTCTTTATCCATCCCCTCCTCGCTTTCACCCCCTCTCCTCTTCATTTCTACATCCCTCCCCTTTCTCTCTCTCTCTCTCTCTCTCTCTCTCTCTCTCACTTTCTCCCTCTCTCTGTCTTTGTCTCTTTCCACGCCCTCCTTGTCTATTTCTCTCTCTCTTCTCTTATTGTATTAAAAATAATATTTTTTTAAATCCAACCGACCTAACAATTTTAAAGTTATTGCATCCGGTTAAGTTTCTTGTCTTCTCCGTTTCTCCCCCTCAGATGGACACACCCACCCACATAAACAAACAACTGTCCTTTATTTATTTATTTATTTATTTTCAATTTTCTTGCCATTTTGTTTTGTTTCTGCTGAGGATGGGGCATCCTTCCAGATGCTAGACATTAACCCACTATCTCACACATTCCAGCCGAGAGATCTTTTTAAGGTTCTAAGCATTCTTTTAAGCACAATTGTCTGTACCTCTTTCATATTTAGTCCACCTGGTATATTCGCTAGATAGTTGACAATCTCAACGACATGCCAGAAGTGATGGAAGTTGTTTGGTTCTCTTCCACTACAAGAAATTAGACACCAGGGTCAGAAAGTGTGATTGGGAAGTCAGCGCCCCAAAGTAGAGGCACTATGACCTGTAAAAAGTGTCTGGGCAGCCTGTCGGCATTCCCTGGTGAGGGCACCTCAGATGATTAGCAATAAACTAACCCCTTCCTAAAGAGAGAGGGCAAAGCCTGGTAGGGTGGACCTCCTAGAATTGCACAGAACTAAACTCCCACCACAAAATCAACAGGAACTGAATCATTACAGGAATGGTCTAATCTCTGTTCATTTTGGGGTCCACGATAAAAATGTGTAAACGTGCTCCTATTTGCAGATGTGAAATTAGTAACTCATAGAAGCAAAATTGACAATCTCAAGTTTAGCCTTTAAAATGCCTGGAAATAGTTTATTAAACGAGAATGTCGATAAATGCAGTAGTACCTCCTTTCGACTGGGCTCTTACTTTTGGTGATCACACTACTCTGTTCAAGGAGGTGAACGACACAAAAAATCTTGAATGGTTGACTTGTCATTCAAGCCATTTAAACATTGCATTGAGATTGCTAACAAAGCAATGAATATCATATTTCTCATTCAACATAATTTTTGCAAACTCACTCCTGAAATATTTCTCCCTCGTCAAACCACTAATAGAGAATTGAGTCCAGACTTCTTCTCAACACTAATACATAATATCCAGCATTTAGAGAGAGTTCAAAGACTGACTACTCGAATAGTACAGGGTCTAACGGATTTGCCCTATGACAACTGACTCAAAAAAACTTAACCTTTTCTCCTTTGATTGGTTGGTTGGTTGTTTTTGTTTTACGGCATATCAACCCTTTTCAGGTTATTTAATGCCGAATCTAGTGATTTTGAAGAACGATTTTTTAATGGAGTATATTTGTTTTTTAAGTCGGATTCTATTTAATCCATAGTTGGGACCCTAACAGGTACTACCACTCCGGGTCAGAGTGGACCTGCGAGCAATGGCAATTAAAGGGTGGCTCCACACTCCCCAAGGCCCGCAAGCTGGGGCCTCACCATCGGATATAGTTTTAGGTCATATCCAGGATCCTTTTCTCCTTTGAGTGTAAATGATTATGATTTCTCCCTTTTCATGTCTCCCTCGTCAGACCACTGATAGAGAATGATGTCCAGGTTTCTTCCCCCATATCTAATATGTGATATCCAGCATCTGAAGTAAATTCAAAGACTAGCTATTCGAATGGTGTAGAGTCTATCAGATCTGCCATACGTAAGCCGACTTAAGAAAGTTAACCTTTTAACCCTTGAGTGCTGACAACTACATGGTGATCTTATTTTGATCTACAATCTCCTCAATGGTCATTATGATATACCTCGAGACCTATTATTCACTCCTAGACTAAAAGGAGGTCTACTCCGGTATTACAAGAAAATACTTTACTATCGATTTCAATTGAACCAGAGGAAGGCTTCTTTCTCAATCGGGATCCCTGGACTTACAAAAGCTGTAATAAATTCACCAACAGTTGAAATTGCACAGATGTAATAAAAAAAAAGATTAAAAAAAGAGAGGTGCAACAGTATCCTCTTTTGAGCAAATTTCTACCACCAATCCCTACATAGCAACTGAAGCAAAGCTTGATTTATGTTTTTTTTTGCTATTAGCTAGAAGCCCGGCGTTGCCCGGTCATATAATACACTTAAATATGCTATTTTAATTTATGCAGATTGCGTATGTATTTTTATAGAATCAATCCTCTATTGATTATTATATATTATGAGGAATAATTTGCCCGCTGGACTAATTTGCATTAAAAAAAAAAAAAAAAAAAAAAAGTAATGAACTTCCGTCAGTGTTTGTTTACAATATCACGTCAGCTGATATTTGGGCTTGACGATAAATGCCCTGGAAAAGTCACTTCTAATTAATGTTTACTTTTAAAGTATGCAAACGAAGAAATGATTCGTGGCGATTTTAAATAGTACCGTTTCTTTTATCATAAATTGAACTCATTAATAAGAAAAAATTAAAATAAAATGGTGAGGTACACCCGGGCTTGAATAAGAGATCATGCAATTTGTAGTTGTATAATCTACCGCTAAGCAATGTCTCCAAATTTTAATAAATCCGTTTTTTTTTAAGAAAATGATTCTCTAAAATTTTATTATATCTCTTTGCCGGTGTAACGTAAAATATTCCCCTGTAAAAATGATTCCTTTTTTATCTATAAGAAAGAAAAGCTATTTTTTTTTTTTTTTACGCAGTGATCACCACTTATCAAGGCCCGGAAGCCACTCAGGGATAAGGGTTATTGCAAGTACATTACGTTAGTGTGGAGATTTGATGAAGTGTTTACTTAAGGGGGCGGTTCATTAGGAATTTTTTAACATTGGACTTGAAGATATCCAAGTTGTAGTCCGGTGGGAAGCAGGCAGACGGAACAGAGTTAAAAGTGATTTCAAGCACATATGGTAATTTTGACCTGTGAACAAAAATGAGATATAAATTTTGGCTGTGGCTTGTTTTTTTGTTTGTTTGTTTGTTTTTTTTTTGCATGCCTCATTGATCAATTAATGGAACAAGGATGCCACTCCTATACCTGCGTTTTTGTGATTTGCTTATTCAATTAATACAGTACAATTTATATCTTCTACTATTATATAAAAGTCACTTTTTTTTTCACTATTTTTAAAATCGATTTTTTTATTTTCGATACTTATCAGATAAATTTCTGTATAAAACATATCTAAGAACACTGCCAGACATATAAATTAGCTTTGTGTGAAATTTGCAAAAGATAGGCTCAGCCGTTTTGTGGCCTATGAGGAAGGAACACACACACACACACACACACACACACACACACACACACACACACACACACACACACACACACACACACACACACACACACACACAAAGTGACTTTTATATAATAGTATAAGATATAAATTGTACTGTATTAATTGAATAAGCAAATCACAAAGACGCAGGTATAGGAGTGGCATCCTTGTTCCATTAATTGATCAATGAGGCATGCAAAAAAAAAAAAACAAGCCACAGCCAAAATTTATATCTCATTTTTGTTCACAGGTCAAAATTACCATATGTGCTCGAAATCACTTTTAATGCTTAAAGTAAAAACCACTCGTTTGGATACGATGACGAAGCATTTAAGGATCAGGGTTTTTAAAAAGTTAGGCCCAAAACAATAGAATAGACGTATAACACGATATTGCGTTCCGTTTCGTTTCCCTTAGAGGTTAGAGAGTGCAACTTTTCTCAACTTACACACACTGTCACATGTATACGCGCAAGCGCACGTACACACACACACACGTGCACACGCACGTGACACACGCACGCACACACACACAACACACACACACACACCACACATGACACACGCACGCACACATACACACGCATGATACACGCACGCACATACTCACACACACATACACATACACTCACACATGACACACGCACGCATACACACACATACGCACATACACATACACACACATGACACACGCACGCACGCACACACACATGACACACGCACGCACACGCACACACACACGCACTCACGCACTCACGCACACATACACACACACACACACACTCACTCACACGCATAATATATAAGTCTTATACATTGCCACACACATAAGCTCATTCGAGACCTGGGTTTCTTAAACTTCGGGACACCATGGAGCCCCTGAACAAGGCAAAGTTTTTTCACGGAGCACTAACAAGATAATTTCTAAAATAAATATCAAAAACATTAATTTCAATTTTTAACTTGTTCATTAATTGTTTCTATTCGTGATTTTACTACGTTTTAGTGTTTTTAAAAGCATTTTTTGTTTTTGATTCATCAAAAATTGTTGCATTTTTTGTTAATTTATTTATTATTACTATTTTTTTTTTTTACTTTTTCATAAACCATCCTGAAATTATTTACACCTGTAGTTATGTATCATATCTCTTTTCTGTAGAAAAGATCAATCATTAAATGTCTGCAGCTATTTGATTTTTTTTTCATATAAAGCATTTGGTCCTCTTTAAGAAAGGACTTGCAGAGTCCCTCAGCCTCACTCACGGAGCCCCAGGGCTCCATGAAGCCCACTTTGGGAATCCCTATTCTAGACACTATCCTCGAGTGTTTAAGGTCTCTCTGTATAAGGGTTTGTTAGGACAATCTGGCATGAGGATATTTTTTCCTCCAAGCAAACCCTGACTAAATATTCAAAATAACATAGTATTCACAGCCCAAATAATATCTCTTCGCTATGGTCAACCTACACTAGCTTTTATGAGGAATGGTGAACTTCTTCAAGTGATGTAACGTCAAGTAAAAGCACGAAGCTGAATACTTGACCAGACCCAAGGAATTCTTGTTCTGGAATCCAGTAAAACCAAGACACCTCAAGAAACGTATACTGTAATATATTTAAATGGTTGATTGGAAAGAGGAAAAATTATTCCTAACTTCTTTGCAAACTCAGCATTTGAATAATAAAGAGGAGCTTTAATGTAATTTTTGAAGATCTATTTCATTTGGAGATCAAGAGTTTACTCTTGGAAGGGGGCCCTTTGATTTCTGAGAACTTTAACAGAAGTTAAATGAAACCCAAGAAATAAATGTATATATGTGTGTGTGTGTGTGTGTCATTTCTAACACTCGTAAATTATCTTATGATCTGAGAACTCGACATTTCAAATGAAAATTCACACAAAATAACACTTCAACCGATAAATTTGCATGTGTATACATAGATCATCAGTTGTTTACCATGACACACTGTTTCGGGGATATATATATATATATATATATATATATATATATATATATATATATATATATATATATATATATATATATATATATATAAATCCCCGAAACAGTGTTTCATGGTAAACAACTGATGATCCCTTGAAAAATAAATTATTGGTACTATAGTAAATTCGAGAGCGAGTTGATGCAGTGATTGCAGGTGATTAAATGACTTACTGGACTAGATGGTTCTCTAACGAATGATAAAAAATATTTTTTGTATAGTTTTAAAGGTTAAAACTTCAAAGACTATATATATATATATATATATATATATATATATATATATATATATATATATATATATATATATTCAGATACATCTGATTGAACACGACGGGGTTATTCTTTTTTTCCGATCTTAATGGATAATTTTTTAATTTGTCGGGCGGTCTTTTTAATTTCAGTAGGTAACTTATACAGAATGATCCCCAAAGGTTTTTTTTTTTTTGGAACATATTCTTCTCGATCGCTTTCTATCGATGCATCCGATTATCTTCAGGAGCGATTGTTGTTGCTTTCGTCCTGAAGATAATCGGATGCACCAAGAGAAAGCGCTCAAGAAGAATATGTTCCAAAAAAAAACCTTTGGGCATCATTCTGTATAAGTTACCTACTGAAATTGAAAAGACCGCCTGACAAATTGAAAAATTATCCATTAAGATCGGAAAAAAGAATAACCCTGTCGTATTCAATCAGATATTCCCTCTGCTTCACTTTTTTTGTTATCAAGTAAGATCTTTGACTTACTTGTTGTTTCATCTAACACTTTTGCATACAAAATCCGATCCCGCATTTTGCTAATTCCTACCCTCTGATGAGAAGGAAAGTATTTCTTCGAAACTCCGCGGATTAAGTACTATCCACTTATTTAGTATTTCCTTTTCAGATTAAATATGTTTTTAACTATTTTTCAAAGTGTTTTTTAACATGTTTTATTAACAGTTTGTTCGTATTATAAGCTCTATCTCCTATTTGGTTTTATCGAGCTTTTATATCTGGCTGAGATAACTTTATGAATATTAATTCTTTAATATTTATAATATACTTTAATTTTACCATCTTGGACCATTTCGGTAAATTTAATTGTAATTTTTATTTTATATATATATATACATATATATATATATATATATATATATATATATATATATATATATATATATATATATATATATATATATATATATATATATATGACATATGTATATGTTATTAAATAAAATAGACGTTTTTTGTCTATTAATTCTATTTTCGATGCTTTCCAACTTCCGAATAACAGTCTTCATTTCTGGCGGGAACTGGCTGATGTAATCATATTTATCATAAGTTCGACGACTATCCAATCTTTCAATCTTTTATCAGGGATAAATTAATCTAACTGGTTTTAACAATTTATAAAGTTTTCTTCTCTTCTCTTCATTGGTTAATTATTTATCCTTTTTTTCCATTGATTAAAATTAATAACATCCTGCAATGTTTGCAAAGCTATTAAAATAAATAACTCTACAAACACTTCAGGATGTTATTACTATTGTTAAAGTTTATTTCTCCAACTATTTTAGAATAGGAATTCAACAATATTAAACAACCGTTAGTAAATAATGGATTTTATATAAATGTGTAGAGGGCGAGAGTGATCTTAAGATTATAACATCATTATCTGTGCATGCGAGCTTTATGTATGTATATATATATATATATATATATATATATATATATATATATAAATTGTAGGATTTATATTTAAAGTTTTTGCAGTAAAAATATATAATTTTAAAAACAAAAATTTATTATTTGAACAAGAAATACACGACATTTAAAGTTCTTTCTTAATCCATGGATTTTCGATGTAAGGCTCATCTCCTCAGAGGAAAGTCATTAGCAAAATATTTATTATGGATAGACATAATTTTGCTTTTTAGCACATACATTGAAAATATATTAAACATTAAAATATTTTAAAGAAACATAGAAAAAGGACATCAGGAAAATTGGATTGAACAATAAAAAGTTATGTAATTGAGGCAACCGATTCGAGTGGTACCCCAGGAATAGAGATGAATTTTGTTTTTATGGTCCAAACCGATTAAAGATTACAGCATTGAAGGTAAATTTTAAATTTGTCAAATCCATCATCCAGAATGAAAGGCAAAGTTTCTTAAGAATAGTAGACCCTAGTGTTTTGATGTGATGTTTTGAATATAATAAACTAGTTATGACCAAAGTTTCATTTCATTCGGACAAAACACTAAGAAACGGGGCCTAATTAGAGTTGGGGCGCGTTTTTTTTAGGTCACCCTTATTATACTAAATAATTAATGCGACAATAAAACGTATTGTTTTACTGTGTACGTTTTCAGCTTCCCAATCTTTTTTCGCGTTTAAATTATCCAAATAAACCATTATTAATACTTTCTGCATTTTTTTTTACATCGTTCATTTCCGTATTACGTTTATGTTATTTTAACGCAATTTTCTCACAAGTAAATCTACTTTAACCCGTTGACAACCATAAGAGCATTTTACAACGGCGATTTACCCACCACCTTTCTTTTTTTTTTTAATGTATTCTCTATTTTTTTAATACGCCTTTCTTAAAAGCATCCATACATTTTCTTCTACACTACCAACATAAATAAATAACCCCAAAAATGTTGTCTTTTTTTAAATTGCGTTACAAATAAATAATCAACGTGACAATAAAACGTGTTGTTTTACTATGTACGTTTCCAGCGTCCCAATTTTTTTTCGCGTTTAAATTAAAAGATATATCAAAATTTGAATTTAACTTTAAGCATTATGGTATTTGTTCAGTGCACATTTACCTATAAGTATGGCAAACCACTTATAATTCAATGGCTGTAAGTTTGTTTTTCAAAAATAAACAATTATAAACAGAACGACTCATAGAAATCTATCTATATTCTTTTTTCATTTTAATATACTTTCATAGAAATGTTTCTCTTATGCTCCAAAACCTATTTTCTTTACGTCACAAGTGTCACACTCATACATTAATTCCATGACTAATATAACATAGTGACCCAACGGGTCACGAGTAGTCTAGTATATATATATATATATATATATATATATATATATATATATATATATATATATATATATATATATATATATTAAATTCCCAAAACAGTGTTTTTATGGTAAACAACTGATGATCCCTTTAATTAATATCAGGACTAAAGTAAATTCGAGAGAGCAAGTTGATGCACTGATTGCAGGTGACTTACTGACCAAATAGTTTTCTAATGAATGATAATAAATATAAAAATTAAATAAGTTTTTTTTTATCTAGTTTTTAAGGTTAAAAAACTTCCAACTATATATATATATATATATATATATATATATATATATATATATATATATATTGTGTACAGAAAGTTGTTAGTTGAGACAGGTCATTGGTACCATCGGTTTCAAGCCCGATAATAAGGCCCGTTTAAGGTATCCTTATCAAGCTCTCTTCAGCCAATATTCGTCTCTTAAGGTATCCTTATCAAGCTCTCTTCAGCCAATATTCGTCTATATATATATATTATCAAGCTCTCTTCAGCCAATATTCGTCTATATATATATATATATATATATATATATATATATATATATATATATATATATATATATATATATATATATATATAAGTACGCTCTTATAAAAATATAAGTACGCTCTTAAAATTTGGATTTTCCTTTTAATTGAGCACTCTGCTGGAATTCTTTTTCCAAAAAAAACTAATCATATATATATATATATATATATATATATATAAAGATTTTTATGGGTACATAATTTTATAACACTTTTAAAGAACACCGAACGTAGTGCCATAATTAATTACTGAGGGGGTTTGTTTTTTGTTTTTTTTTTTGTTTTTTTTTTTGTAGTTGTAAACCATGAAAAAGAAACTTTCAAAAGAACCAAAATACACTTCTAAAGTATATTTCTCCTAAAAATACATACATAAAGAGAATAAATAACGGGTGGGACAGGAAAAAAAACAACTTATCTAGACGTCTTTCAGATGTTTTCTTCCCCGCTGCCAACGGATATCTTGAAAAAGGGTTGGCTGAAAGACGTCTAGATAGGTTTTTTTTTTCTTACCCCACCCCTTATTTATCCTCTTTATTTATTTATTATGGCTTGAATTAAAGGTTAAAATACAAAAGTCAAATATCATGGCGTCCATTAATTATGATGTAGATGATTCCAAACATGTTTATTTATTTTTATTTTTTTATTACATTTTCACCCCAAACAAGGCAAGTTACCACTTTGATGTAGGGGGGGGGGCTATTGTTAGAGACACAAGCTACAGAGGTACTATGTGGGGAGTTATGCAGCAAGATGTCGGTTCACATTACACTTGAACTTCTGCATGTTAGTACAGTTGGGGAAGCAGGAACCCAGAAGGGAATTCCAAAGTATAGCAGTTCCAGGGAAAAAACTACTGGAGTAGAAGGCTCTCTTACATCGGGGGATCTCTACAGTGAAGGGGTGGGATTTTACTGCTTGTTGGGTTTGTCGGGGGTATTTACGTAGAGGGGGTACAAGTGCTTGCAGTTCGTTGGAACATTCACTGTTAAAGTACTTGTAGAACAGGTAGAGGGATGCTATATTTCGTTGATGGGACAGAGGCTGAAGCTTAGATGACAGTTCAGGACCTATCAGATTCGCGACTCTCTTTTGAACCTTGTCTAGGAGTGAGAGACTAGTGGTAGATGCACCAGCCCAAATATGACAACAATACTCCATACATGGGCGAATGGTGGCCTTATAGAGGTATAGGATACTTTCCGGCGTTAATAGCTTTCTAGCACGGTAGAGAGAACCTACCTTTTTCGCAGTGGTCCTGTCAATGCTCTCAATGTAATTGTTCCAACTCATGTTTCCTGTGAACATTAGGCTGAGGAGTTTAAAAGATGTGCTTTCAGATAAGGAGTCTTTGGCCATTGCTATTGGTGGTAGAGAAGGTTTCTTGTAGTTATTGAAGGAAACCAATTTAGTCTTTGCAGCATTAAATGTGACCATCCATTTTTGTCCCCATTCTACTACAGATTGGAGGTCATCCTCTAGTGTTTCTGCCATTTCTTTAGATATGTGTCCATTTGTTTTCCTGTCATGTCTGTTATAGAGCGTGGTGTCATCAGCATATATATCCATCTCACAAACAATTTTGTCAGGGAGGTCATTTATGAATATTAGGAATAATGGAGGTCCAAGGATAGACCCCTGAGGTATACCTGCAGTTATATCATATTGATGGAAAGACCGAAAAGACAAAGCAATAATCAGACGTCTACTGGATAAGTGTGAATAAGACTGGGGAGGCTTATTGCCACTTAAATTCCAGTGAAGGCCAATAGTTATTGCCAAAGATAAATCAATGGTAAACGGCTGTTGTGATAATACAAATTTATTTGCAAAGGTTCTCGAAAGGGGTGGGGAATACTATAAATCTGGGGAGACTTGTTGTCACCCAGACTTCAGGAAACATTACAAGTTGTTGACAGAGAGAATTAGCATGTGAAAACTCCAAGTGAGTAAATAATAATAAAAATAAAATAAAATGAAGTTTCACGTGATCCCAACACCAATAAACTTTACCTACAATTTTGGAAATAAAAAATGAAAAGAAAAGTGACAACAACAAAAATAATAACTGCAGCAACAAAATAAAAATAAAACAAAAATAAAGCATCTAATTTCATGCAAAAGTTCCCAGCACCAGTTTTGCATCTTTTCAAATTGTGTGCATAATTTATGTGCAGCTGCACATCTGTATTTACACTATACATCACAAGCACATGCTATTGCGCATGTGCACCAAACACATACGATGACACATGCACTGAATGTATGCAATTACATGTGTGTATCATCATATGCAACAATATATATGCATCAAACACATTCAATAATACATATGCATCAAACATATTCAATGATACATATGCATCAAACATATTCAATAATATATATGCATAAAACACATTCAATAATACATATGCATCAAACAAATTCAATAATATATATGCATCAAACACATTCAATAATACATATGCATCAAACACATTCAATAATACATATGAATCGCATTCAATAATACATATGCATCAAACAATGCAATAATATATATGCATCAAACACATGCAATAACATATATGCATCAAACACATTTAATAATACATATGCATCAAACACATTCAATAATACATATGCATCAAACAAATTCAATAATACAAATGCATCAGACACATTCAACAATATATATGCATAAAACACATTCAACAATGCATATACATTAAACACATGCAATAATACATATGCATCAAACACATTCAATAATACATATGCATCAAACACATGCAATAATACATATGCATCAAACACATACAATAATACATATACATCAAACATATTCAACAATATATATGCATCAAACACATTCAACAATATCTATGCATCAAACACATGCAATAATACATATGCATCAAACACATGCAATAATACATATGCATCGAACACATTCAATAATACAAATACATCAAACATATTCAATAAAACATATGCATCATACACATTCAATAATACATATGCATCAAACACCTGCAAAAATACAGATGCATCAAACATATTCAATAATACATATGCATTAAAAAATCCAACACATATGCATCAAACATACAATAATACATATGCACCACATTCCATAATAAATATGCATCAAACACATGAACAATAAATATGCATCACAAACTTGCAATAATACATCTGCATCAAACACATTAAATAATACATATGCATCAAACATATTCAATCATACATATCCATCAGACACATGCAATAATACATATGTATCAAACACATGCAACAATTCATATGCATCAAACATGCAACAATGCATATTCATCAAACACATGCAATTAATACATATGCGTCAAACATGCAGGAACACATATGCATTAAACATATACAATAATGTTTGTCATTTTTATAGGCAAAAACAAAAAGTCATTTCTTTTAAACAGTTTGTTTATTTGGTTTCTATGTTGCAAAATGAATTATAGCTCTGTGCCAAATCACAGTTACAGTCAATAGTCTTTGTCCCATAGTCTATAGACAACGATAAATAGCTGTGGCTGTGTTAGGATAATATTTTAATTTCTATTTATTAAATTATAGCTTCGAAAATTTTCAATCTTTAATAGCGGAATTGCTAAGAACTTAAAATTAATTAAGGGAATCTACAGTTTCAGAAAAAGATATTTGTTCCCTCTCTTTCATTGTAATTATTCAAAGAAAAAATTATCCACTCTAAATGTTTACTTAGCCGGAAAAACCATTTTCGGATAGAAATTGACCTGAAAGAAAATATTTTCTACCTATAAAATATTGAATCGGAGAAACGAAAAAAAAAAAAATAGGCTAGTTTGAATCAAATATCGAAGTATTAGATGGATTTCTATTCTGGGTCTAACATTTAAAAATTCATATATGTTCCATGCATTATTATTATTATTATTATTACTATTATTATTATTATTATTATTATTATTATTATTACTATTATTATTATTATTATTATTATTTACTCACTAGAAGTAGTCACACAGGCCATCATCACAGATTTAATGATCTGTTGATTGAGAACAACTTGAGGCGTTCTCTGGAGATAAATGACTACAAGTCTCCCCAGATTTCAGTACTTTCCATTTCTGTCAATAACCGTTGCAGATGAATTTGCGTTATCGCAACAGCCGCTTAGCATTGATTTCTCATTATTATTATTATTATTATTATTATTATTATTATTATTATTATTATAAGACTAAGTTAATCAGCATTTGTTTCTTATGTTTTAATCACCCAAAATATATGCTAAATAGAGAGTAATACATCCATAATATAAATCTCACTTGTCTGTTTAAATGTATGTATGTCTGCCTAAAACTTTCGATGGAAGCGACAGATTTTCACGATATTGGTATCGTTTTGAAGCTCGACCCTTCGGGCGACAATTATCGAAAAATTGGCTAAAAAGATTAATTCCACACTCTCAACTGGGCACTTTCCTACAAGGAGGGTTCGCTTTTTTCGCCGATATTTTCGAAAGTCATCCTCCTCTTTTCGATTGTGTAGCCTTCATTAAACCTACGTCACTTCCGGTTTGGCGATAGGTGCAACAGCAAAAGTGTAACGTTTTTTTTTCACGTTCTTTTCCTCCTTCGCAGTAAGAGTTTGAGCCTGCCTACAACTATTTTTTTTTTTCTCAATACACACTTCCAAACACTCGGGCAACGCCGGGCACCCAGGTTAGGCTTTTACTAAGTTTCAGTCTATCTTGTTTAATATGGTGTCTCTCACTCTCGCTCACTTTCCTTTCTCTCTCTCTCTCTCTCTCTCTCTCTCTCTCTCTCTCTCTCTCTCTCTCTCTCTCTCTCTAAATATATATATATATATATATATATATATATATATATATATATATATATATATATATTAACAGTTAATTAAACACAAGATTGGAATAGTCTATTATAAACAAAGGGAAATATTTCCACAAGAAGTAATACTATTTCATCCGAAGCTTGGAAGAGTAGGGGGAAAGGAGATATAACGAGTAGAAAGAAACCAATTTTGGATTCTTAATTTATTTTTAAAGATAATTGATTTTTCAAACTCACTAAAAATTAATTTATTAAAATACTGACTCAAATCTAAGGGTTTCAGATCCTGCGATCGGTGGTGAAATTATCCTCCACACTGATGATTCTCACACAAAGATGAAACACATGTGCATGTGGATAAAAGTTATATATATAAATATATATATATATATATATATATATATATATATATATATATATATTACTCCATTTTCACTACAAACAAGGCACAGTGACACTTTGATGTAGGGTGCTACTAGCGGGGACATGTTGCAGGGATACTATGTAGGGAGTTGAGCAGCGAGATGTCTGTTAACATTACAATTGAGCTTCTACATGTCAGTACAGTTGGGAAAGCAGGAGTCGGAAGGGAGTTCCAAAGTCTTGCAGTTTTGGGGAAGAAACTATTAAAGTAGAAGACTTTCTTACATCTAGGGATCTCTACTGTGTAGGGGTGGAACTTTGCTGTTTGTCAGGTTTGTCGGAAGTATTTACATCGAAGGGGTACAAAGGCTTGTAGTCCACCATTAAAATACTCGTAGAACAGGCAGAGGGATGCAACATTTCGTTGAGTGAATAGAGGTTGAAGTTTTGATGACAGTTTAGGATCTATCAGGTTGGCAGCTCTCTTTTGAACTCTGTCCAGGAGCTAGAGACTAGTAGCAATGCACCAACCCAAATGTGACAACAATACTCCATACATGGGCGAATGGTGGCCTTGTAGAGATACAGCATACTTTCAGGCGTAAGTAGCTTTCTAACACAGTAAAGAGAGCCCACCTTCTTCACAACACCCTTGCCAATGCTCTCAATGTATCTGTTCCAGTTCATGTTCCCTGTGAGCGTTAAGCAGAGGAGTTTGAAAAAAATACTTTCAGATAATGTATCTTTAGTCATAGATATTGGCGGTTGAGAAGGTATCTTATAATTATTGAAGGAAACAAACTTAGTCTTGGCGGCATTGAATGTGACCGTCCATTTTTGTCCCCATTCCATTACAGATTGGAGGTCTTCCTCTAATTTTTTTGTCATTTCCTTAGATATGTGTTCATTTGTTTTCCCTCCGTGCCTGTTATAGAGCATCATGTCATCAGCAAATATACGCATCTCAGAAATAATTTTATCAGGGAGGTCATTTATGAATATTAGAAATAGTAAAGATCCACGGATAGACCCCTGAGGTACACCTGCATTTATATCATATTGTTTAGATGTACGACCGTCGGGGACAACCTGGATTCTTCTCTTATTTAAGAAAGATTTAATTATGTTAAGTATTCGTCCAATGATACCATAAGATCTGATTTCTCTGAGAAGACCTTTGTACAATACGCTATCAAAAACCTTAGATATATCTAGAGCTACTGCTCTACCCTCACCTGCTTTGTCTCGTGTATAGTATATAAGTTCAAAGACTACAGTTATGATATCTGCTGTAGAACGGGCTTGTCTCAATCCATATTCAACAAACCATGTTAACTCCTTCCAACAGACCTGTTTGCAAATATAGCTGCTTCCACTGCATGAACCCTTACTCAGCCCTTCCTCCAGTAACAATGAAATAGCAATGCCCTGTAATCACTTTGAGGAGTATAATTTTTCAGTTGATATATAACCCTCTTAAACTGATGGACCCGTAGATCTTCCCAGGTCATCCGTCTAGGAGAAGGAAAACTCTGAAGCTAAACCTAAGGGGAGGAAGGCCTCTCCAGTCTTGGATGACAACCTTCCTAGAGCTGGTGACTCAAACAAATTACCAGTCTGCAAACCTAAACTGCTTAAGGAGTAGATAGGCTCTGTCTATCGCCCGGCTTCCATACTTCTTCTTTGCCTATTAGCTAGGCGTAGAGGTCGAATCACAGGGAGTCGACAGACCTTCAGTGGTCGATCTTGTTTCCTGACTAGGGCAATGAATGCCGTTTTCCCCACTCCCGACACATCCCATCCCAAGTGGGCACTTGGGAGTGCTTGAATGCCATAATGCCTGTACAAGTAGATTGGTTGACTATCGTTTGATGGGTTGAGGGTGCCGGAAGACAGTTCATGGCTGCTGTTCCAAACTGGTAGTACAGGAGCCCTAACTCTTTGGTAGCGCTAAGAGCGGCTGCTCCATCAACAGTTGTATAATATCGGGTTGCTTGTAGTGCCATGTCGAGCATGGAAAGGGACCCTGCACTCATCCCCGGTGGGCTATCCTGAGGCCACAATCCTAGTAGATCGCTGGACAACTGACAGTCTGCTTGTGTTGCATGTCTGGTATTCTGCATAACCACTTGTTCAGCATCCCTTACCTAAACTGAAACTCTAAAAAAAAAAATGACAGTACAATCAAAAATTACGCTAAACCAGGCCCAAACTCAAACAAAACCAACTTGCCTTCTCCCTTGAGGCTTGAATTTACGAACATCTGTGGGCTTAGAACCAATTTAAATGATATCAAAGCATTTCTCCTAACAAACACCCTGGATATCTTAGCACTAAGTGAGACTAACCTACACTCCTCCATCCCCTCTAACTACTTTAACATGCCTGGCTATCTCCCACTCTGTCGTAAGGACTCTGATAGACATATGCACGGACTTGGAGTCTACATTCGTAACATCCTCCCCTTGACTAGAGAAACAAACCTGGAATCAGACGATCAAGCCTTTATGTGCTTTAGACTAAACATGCAACATAACATTAACCACTTTTATTTTCTCTACCACTCTCCCTCGACCCAGGACTGCACCATAATTAACAAAGTCTCTGACAGCATAGACATAGCACTCTCCCTCGACACTAGTGCACAAGTACATGTATTTGGTGACTTTAATGTCCACCACAAAAACTGGCTTGGATTCTCTACTTACACAGATGCAGCGGGCAGCACAACACATAACTTCGCTATATCTTACTCCCTATCACAGATGGTTACGTTTCCAACCCGTTTCCCTGACCAGCAAGAACAACACGCATCACTTCTAGATCTGTTTTTGACCACAGTTCCCGAGGATTGTATAACAAATCCCACTTGGGAATGCTGATCATGCAGTGATTATGGTCGAAATCGCCGTAAACTCTAGACCCAAAACTGGAGAGCCAGTGCTCAAAACAAGGAGATATTATAAAAAGGCTGACTGGGAAGCCATAAGAGATCTTATCAGAGATTACCCATGGGGAAATATTTTTTCTCTTCCTGCTGAACAGTGTGCAAATGAGACCACTGAATGGCTCAAAATGGCAATTGAACCACATGTTCCCATGCGGAAATTTTATAGCAAGCCCCACTCTCCCCAATGGTTTACTGCCATTGCTCAAAGGCAGCATGCATACCACAGATTTAACTGACATAAGTCCAGTTCAAACAGACAGAAGTATATAGAAGCTAGAAGTAACATTAAGAAAGAAATAGTGACAGCTAAGAAAGAAATTACTGAAACCATTAAAAAACGCATCGAAGCACAAAAATTTGGAAAGCGTGACTTCTGGAAATTCTACAACAGTGTAGTAAATAATGGGCAATCAACAATTCCCCCACTAACCAACAATCACGAGGTTGTTTGCTCAGCAACCGACAAGGCTAATATGCTTGCCCGTCGGTTTGCCTCCAACTCCACACTGGACCCTTCCAACCACCCCCTGCCTGACTTTCCTTTGCGGACAGACGCCACGCTAGACGATCTAAAAATCACCCCTGCTCAGGTGCATGCTATCATAAAAAACCTTGACACTTCAAAAGCATGTGGGCCCGATCTCATCCCAGCTGTGCTATTAAAAAGTGCTCAGCCGAAGTAGCTCCAGTTCTCTCCAAACTCTACAACAAATGCCTTAATGAATCTTGCTTTCCGAACTCTTGGAAAACTGCTTCTGTGGTACCAGTATTCAAGAATTCTAGTGAAAGAACTGACCGATCTAATTATCACCCCATTAGCCATCTCCCACTTTTCGCCAAAATATTTGAGACCTTAATTAACCATGCTCTAGACCATCACCTTACAGATGCTAAACTTCTGACTGACAAACAATATGGATTTAGACAAGCCCGTTCCACAGCAGACATCCTCACTGTAATCTCTGAACATATATACCATTCACTGGACAAAGCGGGGGAGGGCAGAGCGGTAGCTCTAGATATATCTAAGTCTTTTGACAGGGTATGGCATGAGGGGTCTATCCTTGTACCTCTATTGTTCCTAATATTCATGAATGACCTCCCCAACAAAATTGCCTCTGAGATGGGTATATATGCTGATGACACCACACTCTATAACAGACATGACAGGAAAACAAATGAACACATATCTAACGAAATGGCAAAAACACTAGAGGATGACCTCCAATCTGTAGTGGAATGGGGACAAAAAGGGATGGTCACATTCAATGCTGCCAAGACTAAACTAGTTTCCTTCAATAACTACAAGAAACCTTCTCTGCCACCAATAGCAATGGCCAGTGACTCTTTATCTGAGAATACATTTTTCAAACTGCTTGGCCTAACGTTCACAGGAAACATGAGTTGGAACAATTACATTGAAAGCGTTGGCAGGGCCGCTGCGAAGAAGGTAGGCTCTCTCTACCGTGCTAGAAAGCTACTAACACCCGAAAGTATCCTGTACCTCTATAAGGCCACCATTCGCCCATGTATGGAGTATTGCTGTCACATTTGGGCTGGTGCATCTGCTACTAGTCTCTCGCTCCTAGACAAGGTTCAAAAGAGAGTCGTGAATCTGATAGGCTCTGAACTGGCATCTAAGCTTCAGCCTCTGTCCCATTGACGCAATGTAGCATCCCTCTGCCTGTTCTACGAGTATTTTAATGGTGAATGCTCTGGCGAACTGCAGACACTTGTGCCCCCACGACATAAACACCCTCGACAAACACAACAGGCAGCTAAATCCCACCCCACACTGTAGAGATCCCTAGATGGAAAAGATCTTTCTACTCCAGTTGTTTCTTCCCCAGAACCGCCAAACTCTGGAATTCCATTCCAGGCCACTGCTTCCCCAACTGTACTGACGTGCAGAAGTTCAAGTGTAACGTGAACCAACATCTTGCTGCCAAAATATATATATATATATATATATATATATATATATATATATAGATATAGATATATATATATATGGTCAGTCAGAAGTTTAGCAGCTGTAAGACCATGGACTAGAGCTTGGTTGATTATGGACTCAAATATTTTGGTGAAATGCAGGAGGAGGCTAATGGGGCGATAAATTAATGGGTAAGTTCTTTCGCCAGAATTCTAGTAAACCAGTAATGTCACTACACATTCATGAGCATGTTTCAGCCAGCCAGTTATAGGCAACTAGAAACCTTTTCAGGCAATGTTGCTTATACAAAAGCTTAGTCCATAATAATCCCCCCTCTTCCCTTTTTCTCTCCTCTTTCTTCTTTTCTTTTTTCTATGCGTTTTCCTGTTTTATTTTTGTATGTCAACACAAACCTTAATCCCCACTCCTTCTTTTCCGTTTCCGTCTAATATATTAAAAGCCATTTCTTATTTCTAATGACATGTAATGTGACCTCCTGATAATTTTTTTTTTTTTTTTTTTTTTTTTTGCGATTGCTGAATCCCTGAATATTTTCATTACGGACTAAGTTTTGTATAAACAATGTCGCCTGAAGTGGTCTCTAGTTACTTGTTACTGGCTGACCGAAACATGCTCATGAATGTGTAGAGACATATTAATGCTTATGTGAAACAAGTAAAAAGTATATCTTGCCCTACTTCGGTATTGAGCACTCTTTTATTAACCTTGTTAAAACTTCATTGGTTTTTTTACCTCTGGAAAATATTAACCTGGAATTATATATATATATATATATATATATATATATATATATATATATATATATATATATATATATATATATATACATATATATATATATATATATATATATATATATCTTTATATATATATATATCTTTATATATATATATATATATATATATATATATATATATATATATATATATATATATATATATAACTGAAAATTTGAAATTATATTCAGTAATTTTTTTAAAAGTTACGACAATTTATTATTCGACAAGGAATACAAAAATGCAAATATGTTGAGTTTCGTTACCTGATTGGGCTTGTTTTATAAATATTATATTAATATTTATATGGACTTTAATTTTACAGTATCATACCAGTTGTAATCTGCAAATATTTTTAAATTTCAATTAATACATATATAGATATATATAGATATATATATATATATATATATATATATTCTAGGTTAAAGGTATTCAAGAGTGATAACTAATGAATTTATGAGGTTATTAAGAGTGCTCAATAAAAGAAGAGCAAGATATATTCTATAAACAAATTTACAAGGTCGCGACACTGGACATGTTAATATTTCGAACAAATGGCCATGTAAAATCAGAAGTCCTCGTCAGGCGACTTAATAAATGGTTGCTTCTCACAGAACTTTACCGTCATTGGATAATTTACCTTTCACCAGACTATCCATTCACGTGAAATCACATTTTTCTTCACCATGTTCGCTCTGCTTCACTTTTTGTTATCAAGTAAGATCTTTGACTTACTTGTAGTTTCATCAAATACTTTTGTATGCAAAATCCGATCCCGCATTTTGCTAATTCCTACCCTCTGATGAGAAGGAAAGTGTTTCTTCGAAACTCCGCGGATTAAGGACTATCCACTTATTAAGTGTTTCCTTTTCAGATTAAATATGTTTTTAACTCTTTTTCAAAGTGTTTTCTAACATGTTTTATTAACTATTTGCTCTTATATATATATATATATATATATATATATATATATATATATATATATATATATACATATGTTTATTTTTGAGATATTGTTAATTTCAATGTATACCGTTTTCATTTTACGGGTTGAGACTGTTATGATAAAAACTGAATCACCGTTAATTTCGAGTAAAGCCCAATGTATCTATTTTATAGATGCAGAGCATATATAGTACAAAATTTTGTTGAAATTCAAAGACCTTCATTTTTTTTCTTTTATATAACTCTTGTTTATTCCATCTTGGATCTCTTCATTACGGCCGTTTCGTTAATGGCATGACAAGTATGTAAGAACGTAGAGATGGAATTTTTTCCTCCAAACGAACGCACCAGATTTATCATGTACAAAATTAACTTTTTGTTGGTAACATTTGATGGAAATCATATCTGACGAGTTGATGAGATAGAAAATTTTTATGAACACATAAAACATAAAATTGTCATTTCATTAACGAAACGGCTGTAATTAATGAAGAGATTCAGGATTGAATAAACCAGAGTTATATAAAAGAAAAAATGTAACTTTTGGAATGTCAACAAAATTTTGTATCATATATATATATATATATATATATATATATATATATATATATATATATATATATATATATATATATATATATAACTATAGATACCAAATAAACAAACTTTTTATCTCATAGATTTTGCTGCGCCCAAAATGATCTTTTTTTAATTGTGCTGGTAAGTATCAAAGGCCGTGCATATCGACGCGTGTCCAGTGTGGATGATGACTGATAACATAAACATTCATTGGTCAAGTGGCATTTGTGTTAGTGGCTGCACATAATTCGGACATGAAAATTATTCACTTACACCAGGCACAATACTACGCCTTTCACTCAGAGTTGACCAGTGCTACGGAGAAAGAAACGACATGTTCAAATTAGTAGAACAATTAAAGATAAGAATGACCCATGCAAAAAAAAAAAAGAACAGGAAATTTAAAGCACAATACATATCCTGTTTCCCAACTTTTTTTTTTTAATTCCAGCGTGCAATTTAATACTTCAGGTTTCATCACAAAATAAAACGGGACATTCAATTTACACGTACATATGTCATTTTTAATCTTAAACGCTAGTATCTGATTTTATAAACTATGAAATCAGAGGGAATAATAGATAATATAGAAAACCAAAACACCATCTTAATTAAATCACTATTTGTTGTTTGTAAAAAAAATTTGTTTTTTTTACAAGAAAGCTTGTTCAGATTGGCACTTATGGCTATAAAGAAAAAGTAAAGAAACCCCTTTATCGTGTACTTAGTTATCACGGATTGAAGATGATATATTCCAAAAATCATGTAAATTGTTCAAGTAGTTTTTTACTATTATTTTAATAAACTTAAATTTTACGCTTTTTAGAGATAACTTGTTGTTGTAGCTATTTTGAAATTTTTGTCTCGCTATCCCTTTTAATTATGTTCAACTTTTGTTAGAAACAGTTATAAACTTATATAAAGCTTGTCTATTAAAAAATTAAACACGTTATGTTAATAAATTATTATTTTGTTTTAATTTGTACGTTTATGATTGTTTTTTTTTTTTAAACAAAATACAAAAAGCTGGACCATTCTCGGTTGTCTGCCCTTGTCAAGCTTCGATTTCATTTTGTTATGGCCGCTATTTTTTTCTCCCTTATCGTGAATGAGATAAATTTGGATTTTCTTGAATAAAAAATAAAACTATTTGGTCAAATTACGTAATTTTTGGAATAATTCACCTTTGTGCTGTGATTGATACGTACATCATACAGACTTTTTTGTATTTTCTTTAATTTTAATTGCCGCCATAAATGTCAATTTGAATAAGCATCAGAAAATTAATTAATCTGTAAATATATTTATTAAAATATTTTTTTTGTTTCGGAATTTTTTAGTTGAGGATTATTTGGATTATTCGGACTTGGTTGTTATATTTACAACAATTAAAGATAGGGGCGACCAACTAAAAAAAATCAGAAAATTAAAAAAAGAAATCTCTCCTCTTCCTAGTTTTTTTATTATTATTATTCTAGGCTGAGTAAATGTTCTGATGTGATGTGTAGCGTTAGTACGCATGCGCTGTATAGACTTAAAAAAATAACGCTGGCAATTGGTAAGTTTGTTCGTTCGTTCCTTCTGTTTGCCGTTCGTTTGTTAAGCATCCCTACTGGTTATATTTTATGTTGAATAAAACCTTTTTGCTCATTTAAAAAGGTCTTCATTTTTATAAAAAAAATTTTCAACATAAAAATAAATAAATAAATAAATAAATAAAACAGTTACAATGGATACGATTTTGAAACCTAGTAAATTTGAAGGATAGTCGGAAACAACCGCTGACGAATGGAACCACTGGTATGGTACCCTCGTCGATTGTATCGACTCTCTGACAGCCGCTCACCATGAAAATCCTCCGAATAAACTAAGTATACTTATTGATTATATATCACCTAACGTATATTTCCTGATATCAAACTGTATAACATTCGAGAAAGCTATTATTATTCTTCAATCTATTTACGTCAAACCAGTTAATTCTATTTTTGCTCGGCATCTACTCGCTACTAGAAAACAGCAACCAGGTGAATCAATTGATCAGTTCCTCTTAACTTTAAAAAATCTTTCCAATGACTGTGAGTTCGAAGACGTCACTGCTTCTCATCATGTTGAATTAACTATACAGGTTGCTTTTATTACAGATCTCACTTCCTCATCGATACGACAAAGGCTATTAGAAAACTGTGAAATTAATTTAGATAATGCGGTAACAACCGCAAGAAGTCTCGAAATGGCTCAACACAATGCAGCGGTTTATGACACTTCGTCAGTTGTAGCAAAAGTATCAATGTATCCAGAAGAATCTAAAAATAATCCTATGTTTGAATTAACTAAAGAATGTGCTGCTTTTTCTTGAAGTAATCAATCAATTTACTACGGCAAAAGCCAATTCTGTGGACGTGAAAATCATTCTCGAAACTAATAGCCTGCTAGGAATGCTGACTCTTACATGTGGAAAGAGAGGTCACTTTTCTAAAGTCTGCTGGTCTAAAAGAAAGCAGACACTTCCTAATATTAGAACTAGCTCTGCGTATATTGCTCTCACAGCTTCATCTCAATGCACACTTCGCTCACACTATTCTATTGTAAAGGCAACAATAAGCAGCACTTGTTTAAAAACTATGATAGACAGCTGAAGCACTCATAACTTCATAAAAATGAACGTCATGAGATCACTCGGCCTTTGTATACTAACTTCCACTAATATTAGAACTAGCTCTGCGTATATTGCTCTCACAGCTTCATCTCAATGCACACTTCGCTCACACTATTCTATTGTAAAGGACACAATAAACAGCCCTTGTTTGAAAGCTATGATAGACAGCTGAAGCACTCATAACTTCATAAAAATGAACGTCATGAGATCACTCGGCCTTTGTATACTAACTTCCACTAATATTAGAACTAGCTCTGCGTATATTGCTCTCACAGCTTCATCTCAATGCACACTTCGCTCACACTATTCTATTGTAAAGGACACAATACACAGCCCTTGTTTGAAAACTATGATAGACAGCTGAAGCACTCATAACTTCATAAAAATGAACGTCATGAGATCACTCGGCCTTTGTATACTAACTTCCACTAATATTAGAACTAGCTCTGCGTATATTGCTCTCACGGCTTCATCTCAATGCACACTTCGCTCACACTATTCTATTGTAAAGGCAACAATAAACAGCTCTTGTTTGAAAACTATGGTAGACAGCTGAAGCACTCATAACTTCATAAAAATGAACGTCATGAGATCACTCGGCCTTTGTATACTACCTTCCACTGACACAGTAAGTATGGCTTCCTCAAGCCTCACAAGCAAAACCTAAGGTCACTGTTTTGCATCCATCACAATTAATGGACAAATGTATCCTAATATGCATCCATCTATTCTACCCAACCTGTGGACCCCTATTATACTTGGACAAGAATTCCTTTTTAATGGAAAAATACCTCTCTTACAAATCTGTAACGTCGCACAGATGAAAATAGAGCCACCTGCGCTTTTTGACAATTTATCAAATAACTATAAACCAATTGCCACAAAAAGGCAGAAATTACTCTGCATTTGATCGTGAATTTATTCTGAATGAAGTACAGAAATTCTTAAAAGAAGGAATCAGAACTAAATCTAAAATCCCCATGGGGAGCCCAAGTCTTGGCAACCCAAAATGAAAGACATAAGCGTCGCATCGTCAGTGACTATTCTGCCACTATAAATTGATGCACATTTCTTGATGCTTTTCCATTCCCAAAAATCTCAAATATTATACGCCAACTACCACAATATAAATTTTTTAATAAATTAGATTTGAAGCTTGCATGTTACCAATACCCTATTCGTAAAGATGAAAGAGTCTATACAGCATTCGAAGCTGACGGAGGCCTATACGATTTTTTTTCGGTTACCTTTTAGATTAAACTAGCTGTGTCCCAACGCATTATGCACAATACTTTTGCCTACATAGATGACATTGTCATCAGAGGAAAAACTTATACAGAATTAGGTGAAAATATGAAAGCATTTGAAAAAGTTGCCGATCGTTATAATCTGCAACTGGACTCTGAAAATGTGAATATGGTATAATCAAACTCAAGTTTTTATGGCACATATTGGAAAATGGAACAATCAGTCCTGATCCAGATAGACTCACACCACTAAAAGAATTACCAATTCCGAACTGTAGCAAGTCAGTCAAATGAACCTTAGGTCTCTTCTGATTCACTATGGGTAGAGAATTTCTCCGATCGAATTTCACCTTTTTTTTAAACATTACATCATTTCCTATTACTGAAAAACTCAAAAATCAATTTCAGGCAATAAAAGATGAGATTTGTAAGGTTTCAGTTGGAGCCATTGGGGATGAAGTTCCATTTATAATAAACACGGATGCATCTGCGGCAACATTAGCAGCCTGCCTTTCTCAAAATGTACGCCCAGTAGCGTATTGCTCCAGGATCCCGTGTCGAATCTGTGCGTAAATGGCATAATCTCTTAGTCGGTCGACATTTTACTGACCAACAGGCCGCTTCATATAGGTTCAACACTCAGACACCAAACCGCATTAAAAATGATAAACTACTTCGATAGAGACTAGAACTTTCAGCTATACTTATGATAAAGTATATAGACCAGATTCCCTTAATAACTTTGCAGATACTCTTTCTCGTTCATGCTCTACTTCGTGCTCATTATCACTAAAAGATCTTCATACAGCGCTCTGTCATCCAGGAACATCGAGGCTGAATCATTTTGCGAGACAAAAAAATCTATCATTTTCTATGGGAGATGTTAAACGTACCTGCGCTGAATGTCAAATATGTACTGAACTAAAACCAAGATTCTTCAACCCTCCCCCCTCAGGTCGTTTAATCGATTCTCGATCCCCCTTTGATCGCCTTTCAATAGATGTGATGGGTCAAAAACCATCTACGAATAATTGAAAATACCTACTCGTGATCGGAAATAAATATTCACGTTAACCTTTTGTCTATCCATGTCAGGATATATCAACAAAAACTGTCATGTCTCCATTTTTTATTTACCTTCTTTGGTTGCCCAGATTCTATCCATAGTGATCGAGGGAGTCAGTTCATTTCAGGTGAACTAAAAGAGTTTCTCTGGCAACATGGAGTTGTGATTACCTATTCAACTCCATACCATCCAATCAGCAACGGATAATGCGAGAGAGTAAATGATACAATTTAGAAAACGATCAAACTCGCCATCAAAGACCAGGCAATTGGATGATCGTACTTGACATTGCTTTGCACTCTATTCGATCTCTATTCGATCTCTATTCGATCTCTATTCGATCTCTATTCGATCTCTCCTTTGCACTCTATTCGATCTCTATTCGATCTCTATTCGATCTCTCCTTTGTGCAGCAACTAACGCAACTCCACATGTTCAGTTTTTCGAAAAGGTCGGGTACCGGATACACCCTCCCTGGGTGGATGCAAGAAGGTCCATCTCTTCTTAGAAAGTTTGTCCGTCAACACAAGTCTGACCCCCTAGTGGAACCAGTAAAAATAATATCTGCAACTCCCAATTTTACTAGAATTCTTTTCCCTGACGGCCGTGAGTCAAAAGTCTCCACAGAAAACCTTGCTCCAACTCCTTCCACTGACCCATCCTTTACAAACCTGGGATCTCCTGTCTTCACTGATGATTGCAAACCACCAGATTCTACCCCATCAAATAGCTCTGAACCGGAGGTGACTGATCAATAGGAACCCTCTAAGAATGATGCTACACCAAATGGTGAATCTTTTCCTTCAGTCGATAAAACAAAGTGTCCAGAAACAAAACAGCAGCAGTCAAACTCGAAGAAGGACGCTTTGAGATTTCTTCCAGAATCAACAAAACGGGGAAGATCATCCGTAACCCGAAATGTGTTATGCTGTGATGTGTAGCGTTAGTACGCATGCGCCGTATAGACTTAAAATAACGTTGGAAATTGGCGCGTTCGTTCGTTCGTTCGTTCGTTCTGTTTGCCGTTCGTTTGATATGCATCCCTACTGATTGTATTTTATGTTGAATAAAAACTTTTTGCTCATTTAAAAAGGTCTTCATATTTATTACACTTTCCTCTTTCGTCACATTTTATGAAAATAATACAACTATAGCAATCTAAACTCATAAGGTTTACCACAGTAAATAAATAAAGCGAGAAATTTAATTTTCATGTAATTATCAATCGAAACGCTAGTCTCTGACTATATAAACTGCCAAATAAGAAGGATAATTCTTTCTTTTACAGGGTGTCTTGAAAAAACAGGAAATATTCAAATTAAACGCTAGCCTTATAAACATTTCTTCAAACTCCTCGTCTTAACAGTCAGGGGCAATATGGACTGAAACAAATACATTGAGGACATTGCGAAGGCTACCGCAAAGAAAGTGGGTTACATCTATCATACTAGAAGACTATTCACACCTGAGAGTATCTTGTACGTTTACAAGGCCACCATTCGCCCACGCGTGGAGTATTGTTGCCACATCTGGGTTGGTGTCTCTACCACTAGTCTCTCTTGGATGAGGCCCAAAAATGAGTCTTCAATCTAATAGGTCCCACTTTGTCAACTAAGCGCCAACCCCTGTCCCATCGCCACAATATTGCATCTCTGTGCCTATTTTACAAGTAATTTAATGGAATCAGCTCTGATGAACTCATTGCATTTGTGCCCCCCTCGACGTACATATCCCCAACAAGCCCGCTTAGCAACAAAATCACACCCCTTCACAGTTGAGGTCCCTAAATGCCAGAAAGCTTTCTGCTCTAATAGTTTCTTCTCTCGAACAGCTAGACTTTGGAATTCCTTTTCTGCTACTTGCTTCCCTGACTGTACTGATATGCAGAAATTTAAATGTAACGTAAACCAACACCTTGTTAATCTTTCCTATGCGTGGTTTCAAATAGTAGTCCCTTATGTCCAAGTGGTGATATGCTTTGTTAGGTGTGAACGTGAGTAAAAAATAAATAAATGATTGTTTTTTAAAATTAAAATAAAGTAGATAATTCTCTTTTTTAAACTACGAGGTACCCTGCAAAAAAGCCAGAAAAGTTAAAATATAATTTATATTTGCAAATATTGAAAGAGAAAACAATTCTTCATTAATGATTTAATATGGATTATTTGGACTACCATTTTCATCATAATTTTTAAATTCATACTAGCAAGGAGACCCGATGTGGTACACTGGGAGGAAGCTTCATATGCTTCCCCGCAGTGACTTAATTCACAACACATTGCACTGTAGAGAACCCACTGTTAATTTTATATGATTATTTTTATATAACGACTCGAATTAAAGTTTAAAATGCAAAAGTCAATGATCATTGTTCAATTAAACTCTAAACAGAAACATTCATGTCGAACGCGCCCCTGTCATATCAAAGAACCTCTTGTTCATTTTATAGGCTGGGCCTTTCTGCTTGTGTGGTAATAAAGCTTCTCAAATGCACTTGTGATGTTAGGTTGTATAAGTGGTTAACTTTAGTTAAAATAGCTTGTTCTTTTTTGCATCTGATTATTTGACTGTTGATACTTATTGAAGATATTTCAATGCACAACCTATCTAAGAACACTGTCAGATATATAAAGTACATTTGCGTGACATTTCATAAAAATCGGCCCAGCCCTTCTGGAGTCTGTAGAGAACTCTCTCTCTCTCTCTCTCTTCTCTCTCTCTCTCACACACACACACACACACACACACACACACACACACACACACACACACGGTTCCTTTTATATAATGATAGATAGTAGGATAGATTTCTATCGATGTAACCTTCAATTTATTTCAAATGTAATTATCCAAATTTTGGAAATATTCTAATCGAACTTGAGAATTTTCATGTTGAACTTAAGTACCTGTGAGAAATTTCAAACTGAATCCTTGATTTAATCTTCGGGGGTAGATTGTTCTCATTCTGTTAACAATGACCGGGTAGAAATGTTAATTTATTGTTGTTGTTGTTGTTGTTGTTGTTGTCGTCGTCTATTAGGTCAGTCCAACATTGTGAATAATACAACCAAGATGAGAATAATAGTCCGAATAATTTAAATGATACAAACTGCAGCATGGAACAATAAAATTGTCGCCCTATAAAAGATGGCAGGATTCTGTTTATGTTTGATGAAAACCGGCATAATTTTATTATACCATATTTCTTCAAACTGAAACATAATTATCAAAGTATACTTACGCAGATAGATATGAAAAGTCTTTATTAAAGTTTGTGCCTATTTCCATTCTATGGAGGCCAGGCGCAAATGCAGACCCCATAATTTTATTATACCATCCCTATTTAAGTTGAAACATACTTATCAAAGTATTCTTATGTATATCTATATCAAAAACACTTTAAACGTTTTTTTTTTTTAAATTTTTTAATTTTTTATTTCCATACTTTGTGGATCAGTCGCGAACGTAGACCCCACAATTTTAATGAAGCACTGTTCTGCCAGATCAAACATACCCATTCCTGTGTCTCGATACATTTTCTATCATTATATGTAATCAGTTTTTTAAAATAGTCAACCATATAGGAGCCTATTCGTGACAAGACGCACACGCACACACACACACACACACACACACACACACACACACATGCACATACACACACAGACATTCAGCTTTATATTATAGATATATATATAAACAGGTGTTTTGTCCTCTATGACTCATCAGGAATGATTACCAACCGAAATATGAGGAATATTATGAGAGTACTAATATTAATCAATAGTACAAAAAAACTGTTTGATTGTTTTGGGATCGATCCATGACAAGAACATATGATGTAATGCTCAGTCAAACAGGCCTTTATCTCGGTGGTTATATCACAACCCTCCGAGCCGATAGCCCATAGTGTTAACCACTGTGCTACTCTTACTTTGTCTTGATTTGCATATTCTAATCACAGATCAAATAAACACATCAGACAATTAATACCTAGTTTTATTTGAGTAATATTTATTCAATAAATAAATCGGGTCACTAGTCTTAAGGTTTTCTTTTTTTGTTTTTCGTTTTAAAAAAAGTCGATGAGAACTCTGCGTTGTTCACTAAACATTTGCCTCTTAGATCATGGCCACTTGTCGGGTAGAACTCGAAAAACCAGTTTTGTAACGTCGGAAAATCTTGGCGGACAGGCATCTCGTTTCTCACCTTTTTGAAAGCCGCTGATGACAACAGTTTAGGATCCTTCTGTGTCTACTGCTTGTAAATCCCACACCAATTAATAAACATTTATGAGCTTTTTATTATCAAAAGGTTTCATTTGTGCATGCATTGCACACACGGCTCGCAAAGTCACGTTCCGTGCATATCTTCAAACTTAAAAAAAGAACTTTGTCACACCACATATTTATCGGTATTTAGAACAGAAACTAAATATAACCCACATTACTCACCCTTTACCTAGCAGCTGTCTTACAAAATTCATAATGATCGGTTCATTAGTTTATCAGGTGAATCTTGCACAAACATGTACATATACCTAAGTTTTTATAAATATAATTATAGAGTGCACGAGAGAGATACCCGTTAACAACAGGGACGTGCAGAGAGGGGTACTAGGGGTGCCCAAGCACCTGCCCCTTTTATTCTTCTTTTAAAAGTGACCTTTTCAGAGGAATGTTTTATAAGCCTGTGCCCCACCGAGACACTTGAGCACCTGCCCTGAAAAAGTTCTCTGCACATCACTAGTTAACTAAATATAGCCCACATTACCCACCCTTTACCTGGCAGTTGTCTTCCAAAATTCATAATGATCGGTTAATTAGTTTATGGGGTGAATACTATACAAAGAAATATATAAACATATACACATGCCTAACGTTATAGGAATAGAGATATAGAATGCACAAGTGAGATACCTGTAAAAAGGTAAAATTAATTACCCCAAAAGAACAGTTTACCTCGTTGCACTTGTGCCTCCTCGATGTATATATCCCCGACAAACCCGCTTAGCAACAAAATCACACCCCTCCACTGTTGAGGTCCTTAAAGGTCAGAAAGCTTTCTACTCTAATAGTTTCTTCCCTCGGACAGTTAAACTTTGAAATTTCCTTCCTACAACCTACTTCCCTAACTGTACTGATATGCAGAAGTTTAAATGTAATGTAAACCAACATCTTGTTAATCTTTCCTAGGGATGGTCCCAAATACTAGCCCCTTATATCCAAGTGGCGATATGCTTTGTTAGGGGTGAATGTGAGTAAAAACAAAAATACAGACCGTGCTTTTTTTTATATAGGATTTTCGGTACTTGTGCATCTATGTATTTTGGGTACTTCTGAAGAACTCGTTGCACTTGTGTCCCCCTCAACGTACATATCCTCGACAAACTTGCTTAGTCACAAAATCGCACCTTTTCACTGTTGAGGTTCCTAAATGCCAAAAAGCTTTCTACTCTAATAGTTTCTTCTCTTGAACAACTAGACTTTAGAATTCCTTTTCTGTTACCTGCTTCCTTGACTGTACTGATATGAAGAAGTTTAAATATAATGTTAACCAACATCTTGTTAATCTTTCCTAAGTATCGTCCCCAATAGTAGCCCCTTATATCCAAGTGGTGATATGCCTTGTCAGTAAAAAAAAAAAATTTAAAAAACACATTTTTATGTTTTGGTATGAGAATTAAAATCAACGCATGATGCTACTAATTCCTATGTCTAGAATCCTTATTCTAATTTGGATCGAAATCCATTACATGATTTTGACTCTAGAAGATGTATAAAATTTAAGGCTTAAACTTGAAGGGCCTTAAGAAGAAATTGAAATCAAAGAAATTTGAGAAGGATGTTGATAGTGTGAAATGAGTTGTGTTTGAAGGCTATATTAATGCCGTTTGTAGGAAACGCCGTAAACACGAGTTAGCATCTAGAAGAATAATGACAATATTAAACGAAATTTTCAATGATTTTCAATTATATTACGTTTATTTGCCAACATAATATGTTGTACAATATGGTAGATGTTGATGTCCCTGAGTTTACAGAGTATTAGCTCTTCTTCAGGAGGGGGGGGGATAAAAATAAACGTGTACAACTGTTCGACGAAGCTTGTCTGTTTTATTTATTTTTTATATATACTTATATATAAATATATAACGTATATATATATATATATATATATATATATATATTCGGCATATATTTATATATATCACTAAAGTTAAGTAACGTTGAACCTGGTCAGTACAAAACGGGTGACCATGTGGGACTTCCAGGTGCTGTATGTGCTCTCAGTTTATCTTGACATTGTTTCCAGTCGTCCTGGACTTCTTGCCATTGGATTCAAGCAGTACCGATTCAGGAGAGGTGTGGTTGGGGGATTGCGCAACCCTTGTTTCACAATTACATGCACAACTGTCCCTACAGGGGGTATCCTTGTCTTTCGAAACTGAACAGAGGCAATGAAAATATATATATATAATTATATTTTAAAAATTATATTTAAGATATATATATATATATATATATATATATATATATATATATATATATATATATATATATATATATATATATATATATATACGATATTTCAATGATGTTTTTCTTTTTTAAAGATATTCTTTGGTCTCTTTTCTTTTGAAAAAAAAAGATGATATTCTCGAAATATTAAGACCTCCACCGTCTCGGTTATATCAAACAGTAAGTTTACTGATTTGTATCGAAAAATAAATGGATATACGAAGTTAAAAAAATAACAAAAATAAATAAGACCTTCTTTCGTTTGTCTATTTTTGTTCATACGTCACACGAATACAACAACTGATTCACTGAAAATTGCTATAGCCTTCTTATACTCCTCTCGCTCTCTCTCTCTCTCTCTCTCTCTCTCTCTCTCTCTATATATATATATATATATATATATATATATATATATATATATATATATATATAGTCCTCACGTGAAAGAGCAGGATACAACATGTTTTAAACAATAATAATAATAATAATAATAATAATAATAATAATAATAATAATAATAGAATAACAATAACAAAGACTTTTGCTGGCGAGGACTACTTTTGACCGTAACATGTTATACAGGCCTTTTGAAATTTTCATCTCTATTTTTCTCGTTATGTACTGAACATTTGTTAATGAAACCTATATAAAATATGTTCCTTATTAAATTTTAAAGATTTTCTATTCTGAAAGAAGTTTTTAAAAATTTAATCTAAAAATGTTATCTTAAAGTTTTTGTTAAAAAAAATTCAGATTTTCTCATTATTCAGACCTGTATTACAAAGAGGGGTTTGAAAAAAATAAGTTGTGGTGTGAGGAGAAATACAAATTGAAACAGAGAGAATATTCAGACCTGTAATAATACAAAGAGGGGGTTGCAAAACTGAGTTGTAGTGTGAGGAGAAATACAAACTGAAATAGAGAGAAGGAGAGTTTTAAAATATAATCTTAAAAAGATAAGATACAAGTTAGAAAAGCATTTCATCCAAGGCATGAAAATTGTTAAACAAAATGTTTTTACTATAGGCTTTAAAAATAAAGGTACAAGATTCAATTTGAAATTTATTTATCTTCAAAGTGCACTTTTATAAATTTTACAAAGTAAGGTATAAAAATTTAATTTAAATTGAATCAAAAAATTACCTTGGATTTATTTTATGTAATGTACATTCTGTTGCACTTTTTAAAAAAAATCATTGAAAATTTATATCTATATCATTAATTGCTAGATGAAAGATAATGTTTTTAAATTGCACAAACAAGGCATATTGCCACTTGGAACATAAGGAGCTACTATTTTAATTATGTCTAACAGAAGACTGTGGGGAGCAGCAAGATGTCTGTTCACATTACATTTAAACTTCTGCATGTTAGTACAGTCAGGGAAGCAGGAAATAGGGAAGGAATTCCAATGTCTCTAAGGACCTCAACAGTGAAGACGTTGGATTTTGCTGCTTGTTAGGTTAGTTCGGAGTATGTACATCCAGGGGACACAATTGCTATGAGTTCATCAGGACACATTCCACTAAAGTACTTGTAAAACGGGCACAGGAATGCAATATTGTGATGTTGGGAAAAAGATTGGAGCTTGGCTGACAGTGCGAGACCTATTAAATTTGCGACTCTTTTTTGGAATCTGTCTAAGAGTGAGAGACTAATGGTAGATACACGAGCTCAGATGCGACAGCAATACTCCATGAGCAAATTGTGGCTTCATAGAGATATGGAATACTTTTATTTAATTTTTTTTTCAAAGTAACAACTAAATAGAGAAATCCATTTATTACAGAACATTATGTTTTCATATTAAATGAAAACCATTATCTCCTCTCCCAGAGAGCTCAACTTATGAATAGGAAGCATATATAGTCTTCCAATCTTAAAAGCTATATGAGTAAAAAAAAAAAAAAAAAAAAAAAAAGCAACTTTTAGTTCCAAATTCTTTGTTGGAAAACTCCTTTGCTTAAAAGTCAATTTACTCTCTTGTAATCACAGCATTAGTTTGCTTCCAGGAATATATTGTAGGGGTCATCAGTTATTTATCATAAAAATTGTTTAATGGATGTAATATAAACTAGTACTTTATCTTATAGGCTCCCCAGCAGTGCTAATCTATTACTACCTCCCATAAAAAATTAAGACACGCACACACACACACACACACACACACACACATATATATATATATATATATACTCTTATAATTTTTCTTTTTGTGTATTGATATTCATATTAAAAACCCTTTTTTCTCAATTAATTTAAAAATAAAATACAACTTTGTTATATATGGATCGTGGAATTGCATCCATCTGCAAAAGATCTAGCTAATTTGCATATTCTTTTAAACATTTATTTAATTAATTCCCTATTAGTTTTTTTTCGGTTTTCTTATGGGATTATCATCTTTAGTTAACTATTACATGTAATTATATTCATGTAGATATTCTACATGATTTATACTTGCAGAATATTTGCGTAAAAAGATTATAGTAAACACAAACCTCTTTCTATATATATTTATGTATGCGTGTATATATTTGTTTTAAAAATATTGCTTACCAAACTCCTGTCAGTTTTTGGTCTACAGACAGGAAACTTCATATATAGGGTATTCGAACCCATGAGAAACTTTATATTTGGGTTTTAGCCGGAGAAAATTGATGCAGAAGTGTGAGGACTAAAGAAATGGAATTTGCCCGGTGAAGGTCGAACGACGGCATTACGAATATGCATGCATAACGTAATAGCTATTTGTTCATTTTTTTTAATTTTTAGCCTTGAAGCAAACATGTCTTCATAGCTCAGACATTAAGGTCAAAGGAAAAATAAACCATAAGCTAAACATTTTGGTTTCGATTCTCGGTGGTGGTGCATGAGTCATTTTTAAAAACTTTTTTAGTCATTACTATATATTGGTTCCAATATAATATAATAATAAATACGAAATCTGCATTAATCAAAATATCATATTTAAGCGTATTTTATGACCGGGCAATGCTGGGTAGCCTGTTAGTCTATTATATTTGTAACCAGAAATTTATTTATTAACTTCCGGTTTTGTTTATATACCAATTAAAGCAGAATCAATATTAATTAACATAGTTAATTAAGCTCAACGATTATCAGTATTATTAGGTTGTTACAAAAATAATGGCTGCCTAAAATGATGTGTTTTGAAAAGTCATTTTAACACAAAATTTGTACTTCATTTAATTAATACTAATTAATATTTTACAATTTATTTATTTCCACGCAAAAGATTTTTTGGAAGCATGCAGGGCCCTCAATGATGAATAATCCAAACATGGCCTTCGCCTCCTTATGTTGCATGTTCAAACTTGGGCACAGTGCCTTCAAAACTTCTGCTAATATCAACAGAGCATAGGGAGAGGGGTTCATAAGTGATCGGACAGTACGAAGGTGGTTCCAAAAATTCCGTAGTGGAAACGAGAGCCTTGAAGATGAAAAAGGTAGAGGGCGAACATGCAACTTTGACAATGAACAATTGCAAGCAGTTGTTGAGCAAAATCCTCGTCAAAGTGTCAGAGAAATGTCTCAGACACTTGGTGTCAGTACTGCAACCGTTTCACGCCGTTTACAGAGCATTAGAAAGGTGGAAAAAAACTCGATAAATAGATCCTCGTGAGCTCAATGAGAATCAAAAACTTAGGAGATTTGAAGTTTTCTCAGTGCTTTGTGTGAGTAGCAGCAATGATCCATTTTTTGACCGAATTATCACTTGTGACGAAAAGTTGATTCTTTATTATAATTTTATAGCAAACTCCACTCTGCCCAATGGTTTACTTCCACATGTGCAGCTGCCATCGTGCAAAGGCAGCATGGGTACCACAGATTTAACCGACATAAATCCAGTTCAAACAGACAGAAGTATGTAGAAGCCAGAAGTAACTGTAAGAAAGAAATAGTGACAGCTAAGAAAGAAATTACTGAAACCATCCAAAAACGTGTCGGAGTTCAGAAATTAGGAAACGCACTGAAGCCCAGAAATTAGGAACTCGTGACTTCTGGAAAATCTGCAACAGTGTAGTAAATAATGGGCAATCAACAATTCCCCCACTATCCAACAATCATGAAGTTGTTTGCTCAGCAACCGAGAAGGCTAACATGCTTGCTAGTCCATTTGCCTCAAACTCCACACTAGACCCTGCTAACCACCCTATCTCAGACTTTCCTTTGCGAACAGACGCCACACTTGACGATCTGGAAATAACCTCAGGTGCATGCCATTATAAAAAATCTTGACACTGCAAAAGCATGTGGACCTGATCTCATCCCGGCTGTGCTATTAAAAAAGTGCTCCGCCAAAGTAGCTCCAATCCTCTCCAAACTTTACAAAAATGCCTTAATAAATCTTGCTTTCCTGTCTGCTGGAAAACTGCTTCTGTGGTACCAGTTTTCAAGAATTCTGGCGAAAGAACTGACCCAGTAAATTACCGCCCCATTAGCCTCCTCCCTCTTTTTGCCAAAATATTTGAGACCATAATTAACCAAAGCTTTAGTCCATCACCTTACAGATGATAAACTTCTTACCGACCAACAATATGGATTTAGGCAAGCCTGTTCTACAGCAGACATTCTAACTGTAATCTCTGAGCGTATATACCATTCACTTGACAAAGCAGGGGAGGGTAGAGCGGTAGCTCTAGATATATCTAAGGCTTTTGACAGGGTATGACATGAAGGTCTTCTCAGGAAAATTAAATCATACGGTATCACTGGTAGAATACTTAGCATAATTAAATCCTTCTTAGATAAGAGAAAAATCCAGGTTGTCCTCGATAGTCATACATCTAAACAATATGATATAAATGTGGGTGTGCCTCAGGGGTCTATCCTTGGACTTCTATTATTCCTAATATTCATAAATGAACTCCCTGACAAAATTGTCTGTGAGATGGGTATATATGCTGATGACACCACGCTCTATAACAGACACGACAGAAAAACAAATGAACATATATGTAAAGAAATGGCAAAAACACTAGATAATAACCTCCAATCTGTAGTGAAATGGGGACAAAAATGGATGGTCACATTCAATGCTGCCAAGACTAAACTTGTTTCCTTCAATAACTACAAGAAACCTTCCCTACCACCAATAGCAATGGCCAATGAATCTATCTGAAAGTACATCTTTTAAACTCCTCGGCCTAACGTTCACAGGAAACATGTGTTGGAACAATTACATTGAGAGCATTGCCAGGACCGCTGCGAAAAAGGTAGGTTCTCTCTACCGTGCTAGAAAGCTACTGACCCCTGAAAGTATCCTGTACCTCTATACGGCCACTATTTGCTCATGTATGGAGTATTGTTGTCATATTTGGGACGGTGCATCTGCTACTAGTCTCTCACTCCTAGACAAGGTTCAAAAGAGAGTCGCCAACCTAATAGGTCCTGAACTATAATCTAAGCTTCAGCCTCTGTCTCATTGACGCAATGTAGCATCCCTCTGTTCTACAAGTATTTTAATGGTGTATGTTCTGACACGCTGCAAGCACTTGCACCCCCTCTACGTAAATACCCCCGACAAATCCGACAAGCAGCAAAATCCCACCCCTTCACAGTAGAGATCCCTAGATGTAAGAGAACCTTCTACTCCAGTTGTTTCTTCCCCAGAACTGCTAGACTTTGAAACTCCCTGCCAGGTTCCTGCTTCCCCAACTGTACTGATATGCAGAAGTTCAAGTGTAACGTGAACCGCCATCTTGCCGCCCAACTCCCCACCTAGTACCCCTGTAGTCTGTATCCCTAATAGTAGCCCTTTACATCAAAGTGGCAATGTGCCTTGTTTGGGGTGAAAATGTAATAAAAAATCGTAAACGATCTAGTCAATGGCTTGATCGTGCTGAGTGTCCCAAACACTTTCAAAAACCAAAAAGCAAAAGATTATGGTGACAGTTTGGTGGTCTGCAATCGGTGTTATCCACTACAGCTTTTTCGGAACCAATCAGAGTATTACAACAGAAATCTACTGCAATCAACTTGCCGAAATGCATGGTGAATCGACATGGTCCAATTCTGCTCCACAATAACGTGCGGACACATGTTGCAAAATTAATTCTGCAGAAACTCAGACTTGGGATACGAGACTTTACCACATCCTCCATATTCTCCAGACCTTTCGCCTACTGATTGTTGTTTTTTAAACATTTAAGCTAATTTTTAAATGGTAAATGTTTCGATCCAAAGAAAAGGTGGGATCAGCTTTCAAAAATTTTGTTGCATCACAGCCAATAACTTTTTATCAACGAGGAATAAATAATTTTGTAGATCGATGGCAGAGATGCATAACTGTGCTAGACTCGTATTTTTATTAATTTTACCATTTCTATTGTTCCTTTTTTAAGAATAAATATTTGTTTCTGAAATCGGCCATTATTTTTGTAACAACTTAATAATAATTGAGCATATATATTATAATTCCACAATAACCAAGACAACCATATATCACAATATGCATTTTATTCTACGATGTACATGTTGTGATATGTTGTTGCTTTGCTAACTGTAAAATTATAATATATATATATATATATATATATATATATATATATATATATATATATCAAAAAGTTTTTATTCCATGTTCCAAAATATTGTCCATCTTACCGTTTATTTCATTCAATATGTTAAAATGTTCAATTCTTGACAGCACCTGTTTCGTAGCGCAGAAAAAGACCATTGCAACTTCTCTTTCGATTGAATTTGCAATATTTATTATTCGAACAAGTGATACAAAATAAAGATAATTATTCTTTATTCCATGGAGTTTCAAAGAATGACTCTTTTCTTCAGAGGAAAAACAGCAAAAAAAATTATATAGACTAGCTATAATTTGTCCGATTAGCAAAAAATTTGAAACAATTTTATCTTTTTTCAAAATGTTTAATACAAGATGGAAAAAAGCAAATTCGCACAATTTTCTAATTTCAGTTCAAGCTAGGCCGAAAAACTGCTGAAGCAGCTCGCGATATCAAGAAAGTGTTTGACCCAGGAACCACTATTGAACGCACAGCACAATAATAGTTTAAGAAATTTCGTGACGGCGACGAGAGTCTTCAAGATGATGAGCGTAGTGGTCGGCCATCGGATGTTGACAACAATCAATTAAGAGCCTTAGTGGAAGTCAATCCACGCACAACTATTCGAGGACTTGTTTTTGAATTAGACGTAACATATACGACTATTTCCATTCACTTGAGAGAGATTAAAAAGACAAAAAAATCTTGATAAATGGACGCCTCACGAATTGAACGACAACCAAAAGAAACGCCGCTATGAAGTGTCATCTTCCTTTCTTTTACGCAACAAGAACCACCCGTTTCTCCACCGAGTTGTGACTTGCGATGAAAAATGAGTTCTTTATGATAACCAGCGACGCTCAGCTCAGTGTGTTCTTTTTTTGTTTTTGTTTTTGTTTTTTAATGTAGGCGAAATCATTACGACAGACAATTACTGTCAACAAATGAATGAAATGCATCAGAAACTTCGACAACACTCAGCATTAGTCAACAGAAAAGGTCCAATTCTCCTCCATGACAATGCCCGACCGCACGTTGCTGAACCGACACTGTAGAATTTGAACGAATTGGGCTATAAAACACTGTCTCATCTGTCATACTCTCCAGAAGTGACGCCTACTGACTACCACTTTTTCAAGCATCTCGACAACTTCATGCGTGAGAAATGTTTCAAAAACTCAAAGAGATATCAAAAACACCTTCAGTAATTTCATCGCCACCAAAACGCAAGATTTTTTCGTTACGGGCATAAATACACTTGTTTTGTGTTGGCAAAAGTGTGTTGATTCTAGTGGTGCTTATTTCGATCAATAAATTTTTGTTTGACCCGAGATATGTTCATCTGAATTTAAAAGTTAAAGACTACAGTAATTTTTTGTCAACCTTATAGATTTGCAATATATAATTCGCTAAAATCGATCCGAGAACCGAACCTATCTAAACTTCTTGAAGTCATCAAAAGTTACTTCAGAAATGCAAATTAATAATAAATGCTTAGTATTTATATTTGTGTAAAGTGGAAAAAGAAACGGGTTATTGTATATATTATCTAATTATTAATACGTTAGCGCGTGTGTTGCTCTGTGTGCCACGCTTACATCTTTTTTCTTTCGAGTGGCTGTCGTATAATAATTGTTGTGTCCTTCCATTTCTTGTAATAAATAATTTTGCCAAGAATTCTTCATAAGTTTCGGTTTCGTTTTCGATTATTGATGATGGCACTCAACTCATTTATTTGTTTATTTTTGAAATCACTACTTTACATTGTTTTTTAACTGTCATGCTTACATTATTAAATAGGGGAAAATAAATAACTTACCTCTTTTTTATTATTCTACACGCTACTGTATTAATATATAGACTTCCTTAGACAGATATTTTTACAGTTTTAACAAAAGGACTAGAATAATTTGATGGTGTCTTAATTCATGCACACAGAGTGCCCAACAGCAATATATTACTTATGAAACATGCCGCTGTGGAATTTCCACAGGTCCTGCTAGTTAATGATTATATATCAATTGTTTCCTTTTTTAGGTACATTGGTGAATAAGAGAAGCAATGATTTTATTGTTCGTTTTTGTTTTTTGTTTTTTGTTTTTGTTTTTGTTTTCGTTTTTTGTTTGTTTGTTGGTTTGTTTGTTTTTTTGTATGATTTGTAGTAGTTCTTGTGTGGACTAATTTATTAAACAATTTTCCAACACAATAGGCGATTACAAATATAGTTATTCAAGCAAATTTGCCGTTTAGTTGTAAAAACAAGTAGTTTTATATATATATATATATATATATATATATATATATATATATATATATATATATATATATATATGTATATATATATATATATGTATATATATATACATGTATGTATATATATGTATGTATATATATGTATATATATATACATATATATATATACATCTATATATACATATATATATATATATATATCCACAAGCAAACAGCGCCACAGCTTACACAAACCATGAAAGTCGTAGACCAAGAGTCCGAGATTTGAGTTTCTCGCTCCTGAGTTTAGATATGTTTTACTAATAAGCCTACGTGAGTGCGAAAATCGAGTCTAGTACATGGTTTGCGGCTTTCAGGGTTTGTTGTGTCACCATGTTTCAGCCAACTATTTTTGATTGTGAAAATAATTATATATACTATCTCACATTCACAAAAATCTTATATATATATATATATATATATATATATATATATATATATATAGTAACGGTTTAGAAGGCTGTCACAATGCGAGGAATGAAATATAGTCGCATTGTGACAGCCTTCTAAACCTTTACTACATACCTATCCCACACAATGCTTCAAGCAAACTACACATCAATCATATATATATATATATATATATATATATATATATATATATATATATATATATACTAGCAAAAGTACCCGTCGTTGACTGGGTTCAAAAACAGCCTACAGAAAATGGACTCTGATTTATGAAAGTATGATAGGTTATGAAAAGGAAGGATTGTAAAGAGATAGCTTTGAATTTGGGGGTATCAAAACCAAAGCAAAATACGATGAAAGTAAAAATAAAATAGATAAACCACATAATTTATTATACCATACCTGTTCACACTGAAACATTTATCACAACATTCTGTGGATCTATATTAAAAAACCTTGTTAAACATTGTGACATATTTCTATTCTATGGAGGTTAGGTGCGAACGAACACCCCATAATTTTATTATACCATATTTCTTCAAACTGAAACATAATTATCAATGTATACTTACGCAGATAGATATGAAAAGTCTTTATTAATGTTTGTGCCTATTTGCATTCTATGGAGGCCAGGCGCGAACGCAGACTCCACAATTTTATCATACCATCCCTATTTAAGTTAAAACATACTTATCAAAGTATTCTTATGTACATCTATATCAAAAACACTTGTAAACGTTTTTTTTTTAATTTTTAATTTTTTTATTTCCATACTTTGTGGGCTAGGCGCGAACGCAGACCCCACAATCGTAATAAACCACCGTTTAGTCTACAGAGTCGAAATTTGATATACTGGGTACTCAGATTTGGGAGATTTTTGGCCAGAAATTTGGCGATTAAGAGGTCAAAGTTCAACGATTTGACCTTTGAGAACTCTACCAAACTCCTCCGACAATTTTGGGTCCGCGCACTGTAAATTTTAGATATAGGTTCCTTGGACATGGATCTAACTTAATAACTTGATTTGAGCCCAAAACAATAAATTTTAAGGGGTCATAATAGGGGTCAAAGTTTTAAAAAAATTGACCTCTGCAGTCTCTTCCAAATTACTCAGACAATTTCTGGTCTAAATATTTGAAATTTTGCATAAAGGGTATTCAGAGATAGGGCAAGCTTTTTCAATCGAAAATATTTAGTTACCAATATTTAAATGTATGTATGTATGTCTGTTTGCATGTCTGCCTTAGACTTTCAATAGAGGCGTCGGATTTTACCAAGATCAGTATCGTTTTGAAGTTCGACCTTTCATACGACAAATATCGAAAATTGGGTAAAAACATTAATATCTTCCCTTTCAACTAGGCCCTTTTCTACAGGGGGGTCACTTTTTTCGCCGATATTTTTTGAAGTTATCCTCTCCTTTAGATTGTCGAGCCTTAATTTTTTAAAATGTCGCTTCCGGCTTGGCGGTGGTCGTAACAGCATAAACGTTAGGTTTTACCCCGATCTTTTCCTCCTTTGGGGTACGGGTCCGAGCCTGCCTTCCTACTACCACATTTTTTCTTTTTTTGCTTTATATATATATATATATATATATATATATATATATATATATATATATATATATATATATATATTACAAAGGACTCACCTCTTGTTAAGGTCCGGTAGCCACTCGAGGATTAGGGTTAATGAGTGTATAGTAGTCAATGAGAAAATGTAGTAATCGTTAACAGTGGAAAATTGGTAAATTGGATTACTTTAGGGAACAGCTCATCAAGAACTTGTTTACATTGGACTTGAAAACAACCATATTGCAATCAGTTGGAAAGCAGGAAAACGGAACAGAGTTCCACAGTCGTGCAGTTCTAAGAAAGAAGCTTTGTTCATGGAATCTATGTTTAGGTTTGGGCACATATAAAGAGGGAGGGAAATTATTGATAGTAGTTTCAGTTAGAGGAGTGTTTTTCGTGAAAGTCAGCCCAGGGAGGGACATAGATTGGAGCTCAGACGAGCACTTGCCTTGGAAATAACGATAAAGCAGAGACAGGCTCGCGACATTTCTTTGTGTGAAATAGGTTGCAAGGAAGAGAAAAGGGCTTCCTCCACTAGGCTATGACGTCGATTTTGAATTCTGTCAAGGCAGGATTAGCTGCTTATAGAAGCTCCTGCTCATATATGGCAACAGTACTCCATCCTAGGACGTACTTGGCTCTTATACAGGTAGAGAATTGCATCAGCAGTGAGATATCTACTAGAGCGGTAGAACGATCCCACCATTTTTCCAGCAGCCTTGGCAACAGATTTGATGTATGTGCTCCATCTCAGATCAGGAGTAAAGGTCAGACCCAGAGGTTTGTCAAAACAACGAGCTATTCATTTCAATTGATCCCAGACGGTGATCAGAGCGTTGATGGAGTAAAGATAGAAGCTTGGTTTTAGATACATTAAAATTACCAGCCATATTTTTCCCAGTTGCACTACATGCTCAAGATCAGAAGAGAGAGAATCAGAGAGAACTTGGTCATTTACGGCCTTTGAAATGTTACTATAGATGTCATCAGTATAAATGTCTATGAATGATCTTCAGATGTGATTTGGGAGATCATTGATGTAGATCAAGAAGAGAGTTGGGCCCAGGATGGACCTCTGATTGAATCCTGCATTAATACTGTGAGCTTCTGATTTCTGTCCATCAACTACTACTCTTATAAACCTATAAGAGAGAAATTTCCAGCTATACCGTAGCTGGAGATTTTGTGGAGTTGACCTTCATGCCATACTCTACCAAAGGCCTTTGATATGTCAAGATAAATTGCCCTAGAAAGCAAGCATCCATCGAGAGATTCTCTAATCCTATGAGATATAACTGTTAGCACATCTGCTGTAGATCTAGTGGAACAGAAACCATATTGCATGTCACTAAGGAAGTTATTTTTGCTGAGGTGGTTGACTACTTCTCCATTTAACACAGATTTCAGCAACTAACTCATGACGCACAGGAGACTGATTGGTCTGTATTGAGAGAGAGATAAGCGATCACCTGAATGCTTAAATACAAGACATACTGATGTGGTTTACCAGGGTGTTGAGAAGTAATTCTCCTTAAGACAACGCTTAAAACGCTTTGAAAGCATAGCAACAAGTTTTGGGAATATATATGTGTCCCCCTCTCTATCTTAAGAAATGACTGTCCCCGTCTCTCTTTAAAATGTGCCCGATATATGTCTCCCTAATATAACACCCCCTATGAAACATATTCATAAATTTGGTGGCATGACCAGGATATATTTATGTAATATATATTTATGTAATATATATATATAAATGGTAATTAGTAAAAACCTGATAAAGTGCTCAATACTATTGCAGAGCAAATATGTGTTTTATTTTTTAATACCGTTTTATCTCTTTAGTTACACATGTTTCGTTTACCGAATCATATTTACGATCCAGTAACTTTGTCATATATATATATATATATATATATATATATATATATATATATATATACACTGTGTCAATCGCTTTATTGCAGATTAGTAAAATATCAATATTTCTCTAAATATACGTCACAAAAAAAAATGAAAAATGTACCATAAAAGGGCCGCTTTAAGGTTAGTTATTTCCCAAAATTTTATTCACATTCATGCTATATTCACGAAGCTATGGCATTTATTTTGTTTTCATTTTTGGAAGAGTTCAGATCGGAGTAAAGGGGAACAATCACGAATGGACGGAACGTTTGCAAAAATTTTCGGAAAATCACAACAAATACAGCAACAGAGTAACACAACAGAAAGCGTTAATTACTGGCACATTTATTAAAATAAATTCTTTTTTAACGAACAATTTTTTTATTTTTCTTCTTTTTTTAAAAAACAAAGTTTTCGTAAAGAGTGTTTTCAGATAAATTAAGATGTATGAATAATTTGAAACAGCCTCTAACGGAAAAATGTGTGATTTTTTTTATTTCTTTATACACATTACAGATATACACGTACAGACACCTCATATACAAAGAAAAGTAACTGTACCTATAATCCTAGCCACTAGACGATACACGAGCATCGATTAATGAAACGCGTATACTTTATATACTCTAGACATACATAAAGACAGTTATATAAACCCGACAATACATTTTTTGTTTTTGTTTTATTAAACAATTTTCGTAATAAATTAAAATCTCGAAATAAATCAAAACAACTTGAAGATTAATAAAGAGGTTTTAATAATATAAAACAGTCACTAGTAACAGAACAGTTTATTTATAAAAGATTACCTCTATTTCCAGAGAAATTTTTTATGATTGTCTCCCTTTGTCTCGAAATGAACTCTTCAAAAATGAAAACTAAAGAAAGCTCAAATCAATATTTGTCAGTTTTGCTGCATACAATATATATAAAAATATTTTTTTTTATATTTTATAGTTAAGATTTGAAAGGATCGAACACCCCCCACCACCCTCCAAAAAAAAATTAGAACAATCAGCAGAATCATTTGTCGTACCTTAATTGGTCGTACATGATCAGTATAATCGTAAATTTAATTTGAAATAATTCAGAATATAGATGTTAATGTCATTGTTTTGGATAATCGAATTGTTTACATGCTTTGATTATTCGACCTACTATTTTCATCTGGTAATGTTATTTTTATAGCGTTTAACCTCTGGCCTTATTCAGTTGCGTCATCGAATCTATACGCGTGACGGGTATTTGGTTTTCTCCCACTGCAAAAACTGTGACATCAGAGTCGGAAAGTGGTATTGAGAAATCACTGCCCCCGAGGAAGGGCACTCTGACCTGCAAAGCATGCCTGGACAGACCCGTTGGTATTCCCTGGAAAGGGCGCCTCAGACGATTAGCAATAAACTAACCCCATTCTCAAAGAGAGAAAGAAAAGTTTGAGATAGTGGGCCTGCTAGAACTGCACAGAAACAGTATTACACCGCAATCAACAGGGACTAGGTTATTACAGGAATGATATAATATCTATTAATTTTGGGGGCTGAGGATAAAAATCCCAAGACGTCTATTACATAATAAAAAAATCTTTCAGCAATAATCAGTTCTACGTGACAATATTCTGGAGGTTGAAGGTTCGATTCTCACTATCGGCGATACCAGCTAAGAATTAAATAAAAATTATTTATTGAAAACTTCTACCCAATCGTAACTGACGGAACGAGAACAATCTACATTCGTGGATTAAATAAGTTTCGTTCGAAATTCAGTACAGATCTCCGGGTTCGGCAATACACACCCGAAGAAGGCCGAAGATTACATCGGTAAAAACATCGTGAAAATAACACCCAAGATGAAAACAGTTGTTAAAAAGATCCAAATAATACAAATTATGAATCGTCATCAAAAAAAAAAAAAAATGTTGAAACAACAAAAGATTTTTCTGAAGATGTTAATGTTATTGTTTTGGACAATAAAATTATTTATTTATTTATTTATTTATTTATTATTATTATTATTATTATTATTATTATTATTATTATTATTATTATTATTATTGGCGGGACCTGTGGAAATTCCACATCGGCATCTTTAATATGTAATATATTGCTGCCGGGCATTCTGTGGGCGTTTAGCGTGAATGGTGACCCCACAATATTATTGTAGCCCTTTTGTTAAAACTCTAAAAGTATTTATCTAAGTAATCTGGTTAATGTAGTGTCAGAATATATCTGGCCGTTACGGTTTATCTCCAATATTCTTATAGGAGTTTGTGATATATTTCCATTGTATGGACGCCCGGAAACCCCACGATATCATTATACCATCTTTAGACAGAACAGATACTACCCTTGGATCCTAGCCAGAAGACTAAGAAGATATATTTTAGTTTTACGTATTACCCAAAACATCACTTAACATTTTTTGTTTACATTGCGTCTTTGGTGATCGCGATATTCGATTTATTAAAGAAAGGATGATCGAAGATGATAACTAGGGCTATATTTCAAGTATATATCAGTTAATATCTTATGTGTTTTTAGAGTAATGTGGTTCTCGATTGATTAACTGTGTCGGATATATATTCAAGAGTCAAAACAATGATAAAAATATTCTCTTGTCATAGACCTAGTGATAACATACTACGAACATTAAATTAACGTCTCCATATATTAATTTAATGTTCGTAGTATGGCATGACCTTCTATCCTTCTTTTAAACAAACAGATTCTCCTGATCGAATAATTTATAATGTGGAAACCGTGACACACGTACATACGTACGTACGTTAAAGATACTACGATATTAATATATAGATTATTATTATTATTATTAGTAGTAGTAGTAGTAGTAGTAGTAGTAGTAGTAGTAGTAGTAGTAGTATTACTATTATTATTATTATTAGTAGTAGTAGTAGTAGTAGTAGTAGTAGTAGTATTACTATTATTATTATTATTATTATTAGTATTATTATTATTATTACTATTATTATTATTATTATTATTATTATTACTATTATTATTATTATTATTATTATTATTATTATTATTATTGTTGTTGTTGTTCTTCTTCTTCTTCTTCTTCTTCTTCTTCTTCGGACTACTATTCGCATTTTAGATGTTATTCTCACAAGATTTCAACCGATGTAACCTCCGACTTTCTTGGAGTGCATCTAGTCGAACTCTGGAATCTGTATGTTTACATCAGTTGCAACGGATAACGTCGTTAAAAAAATAATCAATGACAGTCTTTTGGAGGTTGATGGTTCGATCGTCACTTCAATAACCATTAAGAATAAAATAAAAATTACTTAAGACTTGGCTGATGAAACGAAGACAATCTACCCAAATACATTAAATAAAGGGTTGTTTGGAATATCGTATTGATTCCTAAGTTCGAAAAAAAAATGCACCTGAAAAAGGGTGAAGTTTACATCGGCCGAAACGTGGTGAAAATGACAAACAAGATTAAAGAATGTATCTGTACTTTTGAGATGAGGATTGATAATCTGAATTATTTGGATTACTGTTCTCATCTTAGATATTATTCTTAAAACGTTTCGGCCGATGTAACCGACCTTCTACAAGTGTATCTTATCGAACTAGTCCGCAAGGATCCGCAGAGCAATAGATAAAATATTAAGTAAATTCAGATTAAGTGACACTCTTTTGGAGGTTGAAGGTTCAATCCTCAGTGCGATACTAAGAATACAGCTACAAATTACTTAACACTTCTACTCCGTCATAGCTTACAGAACAAGAGTATGCTATCCCCGTGTATAAAATAGTTTCGTTTGAAACTTTGTGCCGATTCCCGAGTTTGACAGAAAGATTCCAAAGTTCGACAAGATGCACCTGAATAAGGCCGGAGGTTATATCAGCCGAAACATTGTGAAAAACAACACTGAAGATGAGAAGAGTAGTCCGGATAATCGAACTAATACAAGGTTAGATTAGTTATCTGAATAATCCAAATAAAATGAATTATAAATCCTTGTCTTAAAAATTCCAAACAATATACTTCTTAATGAAATAAATAAGACCTTAAATTACCCACGTTTTAGGGAATTTGAAATGTCTAATATTTAATGCAGATAGTTTATCTCGAAATATCGAAATATATAATGGAACACGGTTAAGTGCATTAAATCAGAAGTTAAGATTGAATCAAATAAGTTTTACAAAAGAAAGAAATAATAAAATAATTTAGTTTGCTTTTGTCTTTCTTCTCCACACTGGCATATTTTCTGACATCGTAATAGGCTTTAATAACTCTTCTATATACATGATACACGGGACGCTTCATACAAATTATATAACATTATTATAGTAGCTCGAATAATCCAAATAATATGAATTATAGATTCTTATCTTAAAAATTCCGAAACAGTATACTTCTGAATAAATAAGACCTAAAAATCACACACGTTTCAAGAGAATTTGAAACAAAATTTAATAAAGAGTTTTTACCTCGAAATATATCATGAAACACGATTACATACATTATATCACCGTGTAAAAGATTGGATCAAATAAGATTTACAACACAAATTAAAATATAAAATAATTTAGTTTACTTTTGTTTTTCTTCTCCACACTGGCATATTTTCTTACAATGGCATAGTTTCCTATAAATCATATATATATATATATATATATATATATATATATATATATATATATATATATATATATATATATATATATATATATATATATATATATATACGGGATGCTCCATGCAAACTACATCACTTTATTAGAAAGAAATAAAAAATAAATAAATAGAACTGACATCAACTTACGTAAATTTCTTTTTTCTGGTAGCGTGCCCGGATTACATCGAGTATCGAAGGGATGTCCAAACTCTCAAGTTTGATGAGGTTATCGGCACCCATCATGGCCATGTTTCTTCCTCATTCAGTTGCGTTCTTCCCCTCCACAACAAACGATATTGAAATTAATGAACGACTGCTTGAAGCAGATACATCCAACAATATGAGAAACGCTTTACGTCTGTGCCGAGATAGTCTGCACACTGGTAAAACCACCTTATCTGTTCAACATTCACACGTTTTCCTGTTTTAACTTTCTTTTTCAGATTCGACAAGCAAATGAAACTACTTTCTTTTTTTCTTCTTTTTTTTAATTCAATGAGAACTTGCATAGCATAAATTCACTGACGCATTATACGTGTTCGCCGAAGCGTTGTCTGGCCTACAAGCTTGCGACTTTTTATTCTTTTAAATACACGTGTTAGTACAATACATGCAGTAGCGTGCAGAGGTCGGGTAATACTAGGAGTTACTCATAACATATACTGTCAGACTATCGCTTATAGTAATCTTGGCCCTGTCGGTGGGGCATTAGAATACACCGACTGCTCCCCTGCAGAGAGTAAAAGTCCCTCAATGGGGGTCCTGGATATGACCTTAAACTATATCCAGCGGTGAGGCCCCAGCTTGCGGGCTTTGGGGAGTGTGGAGCCACCCTTTAATTACAATTGCTCCCAGGTCCACTCTAACCCGGAGTGGTAGTACCTGTTAGGGTTCCAACTATGGGTTAAATAGAAACCGACTTGAAAACAACAAATATATTCTAGTAAAAAAATTTTCTTCAAAATCTTTGGATTCGGCATTAAATAACCCGAAAAGGGTTGATATGCCGTAAAACAAAAAACAACCAACAACCAATTATAGTAATCTTAAGCTTTTATGACCTGAATTATGATGCAGATGATAAAAAATATTTTATCGTTAATTTTACTTAGTTTAAAGGGTAATAATACAATGTCTACAAACTGGAAAAAAATTATGAAGTAAAATAGATAAACTACCACTGAGAAATTTTGCATTATTTCATAAACTTACCTTGATTATTATCTATAGTGCTTGAAAAAAGTGTGTTTATCACAACAAACGAAATATCCACTCTCTGCGACAGATGGCGGCATACTGAATGTAAGCAATGGACAGTGGCAATCTGAAGGAATCGGGCATTTACCCAGATACTGAACTAATACGTACAAGGCGTGTTTGAATCAATTCCCACTTTATTTATGCCATTATATTCATTTATTCATGATTGAACGAATTAGTTCGACCAAATCATAAAGGGTTAATTTTTTATTAGATTATTTGGAATATATATATATATATATATATATATATATATATATATATATATATATATATATATATATAGTAAAACTGTACATCTAATAACAAGAATAGGTTTAAGGCTTCCAAAATTCATACTAGAATTGCCTACAAGGACCTATGGCGTAATGGATAAAGTACTTGTTAAAATTCAATTGTAAGATACACTTTTCTGGAAGTTAAAAGTTCAATGTATAAGTGCAGACAATACTCAAAATACAATTGCGAATTACTTATGACTGCTGTCCGGTCATGGCTGACGGAACAAGAGTATGCTACCCCCGTGGATTAAATAAAGAGGTCGATTCAAAATTCCGTTCAGATTTCCGAGTTTGACAGGAAGATACTCGAGTTCGACAAGATACACCTAAAGAAATCTGGATATTGCATCGGCCGAAACGCTGTGAAAATAACACTCAAAATAGGAGCAGTATTCTGAAGAATCCAAATAACACGAAAAGTATTTCTATAAACAACTTTGTCAAATGATCTACACTGTCGGGTGTAGGTTGCCGGTAAATAAGGAATATGGCATTGTTCAGTGTGAATCCCAAAGGGTCTCGATGTAGTTCAAATATTCAATCGAAATTAAAGCGTCCAACACAAATTCCCTAACGCATTATCCATATTCGACGAAATGTTGATTAATCTACATACTTTCATTTTGGAGCTTTTTACATACACTTCTTCTGCAATGTTGGTATAATACCTGATATGCGGGTCTCGTAATAGAGTTACTATTAATATAAACTATCAAACTATATCGTATAATAATCAAAATGAAAAAGTCCTATAAACAGAAAATTATATATTTTGTTAAATGACCTACACTATTGAGTGTAGGTTGCCAACAATTAAAACATAAACTAAAGGAATAAAAAAAAGTAATAAGGAAAGGACACATGAACAGAATCTCCACTGACAGCTTTACAAGACAACGCGATTAGAACGAACCACATCCAAGCTAAAATAGATAAAACACAGTAAGTATAGAGTTTGTGGACAAAGAGACGAAACGATAAACCACATAATTAGCGAATGCAGTAAATTAACCCAAAAAAGAATACAAAGACAGACACGAGCGAATGGAAAAGGCAATGCACTGGGAGCTATGCAGACGACTGCATCTCGAACATGTGGACAAATGGTTGGAACACAAATGAAAACCACAAAAACGATTTGGGATATGGAGATACAAATAGATAAACTCATCCAAGCCAGAATACCAGACGTCATAATAATCAACAAGAAAAAAAGAACCTGCCAAATTGTAGATTGTGCCATTCCAGCAGTTCACACAGTGAAGGGCAAAGAGACAGAAAAACGAAACAAATATGCGAAACTTGGCCGAGAACTAAAAGGAATAAGGAACGTAAAGAAAATCAAGATAATACCAAAAACTGTAGGAACAATAGGTACAGTCCCAAAGAACTTGGAAACAAGACTAGGAGAAATTGGAATCGACGGAAAGACTAAGACTATGCAACTGATAGTGAAGCTGAAAACAGCTGAAATCTTAAACAAAACTCGAATGCGGAACTTAATCTATAAGAATGTCAATCGCCAACCGAGCATTTAGAAAATACAAGAGAAGTAAAACGAAAATCAAATCAAGAAAACTGAAGCTGCAAAGTTGTAGACTAACTACTATCTCCCCTTCCCATATTCTATTATCTTCTCCTCACCTATAGTTTTCTCCTCTCCCTCATTCCCCCCCCCCCAAAAAAAAAGGAAACAAAAATTTTTATAGTGCCAGCCGATGTTAGCACTACAACAAATAGTCGAAGGGTCAAGGAGGATGGAAACACCGAGGAGTGAAAGCACTTACCAGACCTCTGCTGGATTAGTGTGGTGGGGACTAGGACGTTGGGGATGCTTATTGCCACCCAAATTCCAGTGAAGACCAATGGTCATTGTCAGTGAGAAATAACAATCAAGCGATTGTTGTGATAATACAAATTTATTTGCAAAGGTTGTCGAAAGAGGTGAGGATTACTGGAAATTTGGGAAGACTTGCTGTCACCCAGACTCCAGGAAACCCATTGGTCTTTGTTAGTGAGCAATCTTTGATGATGTCCTGTGTGAGAACTCCTAGTGAGTGAAATAATAATAATAATAATAATAATAATAATAATAATAATAATAATAATAATAATGGATAAACACATTTAAACAAGGAGACCGGATATCATAATAGCTAACAAGAATGTAAAAACCTGCCAGGGTGTAGATTTTTCCATTCCAGCAGACCAGAGTGAGGATCAAGGAGACTGAGAAGCGAGGCAAATACATTGAAGAGACCAGAGAGCTTAAAGGAATCTGGAAGATAAAAAGTTAAGATAACACCACTAACATTAGGAGTGCTAGGAACAATCGCGAAAAACTTTGAAAAGAAAATGGGAGAGTTTGGAATCACAGGGATGGCTGGTAAGATATAACGGATGACAGTGATGAAAACTGCTAAAATATTAAGGAAAACCCTTGAATGCGGAGACAAACACATGAACTACAGGCAGAAACTGAACATACAGAAAATGTCACACAAAGGAGCATGTATAATTGTAAGTTAAATCCTTGCGCCTACTTCACCCCCCATCTTTTTCTCTGTGTCTCCAAAAACTGACGTCACACCAAATAAGTGAAGAGGGTAAAGGAGGATTGAAAGACCGCCGAGGAGAGAAAGCACTAGCCAGACCTCCGCTGGATGAATGCAAAGAGGATTGTGCCTTTGGGGAGGCTTATTTCCACCTAAAGTCTAGTGAAGATCAATGATCGCTGCCAACAGGGAAAATGGTAAATGGATTTTGTTAACGATCCCAGAATTCCGTTATATGTTTTTATTAAATTGTTAGGTGTTTACAATATGTTTTTATTAAATTGTTGGATGTTTTTATTATTATTACATTTTCACTCTAAACAGGAACAGTGCCACTTTGATACAGGGGGTTACTATCAGGGAGATAGGTTGCAGAGATACTATGTAGGGAGTTGAGAAGCAAGATGTCTGTTTACATTACACTTGAACTGCATGTAAGTACAGATGGCTAAGCAGGAACTCGATAGGGAATTCCAAAGTCTAGCTATTAGAGTAGAAGGTTTTCTGATATCCAGGGATCTCTACTGTGTAGGGGTGGGATTTTGCTGCTTGGTTGGTTTGTCGCAGGTACAAGGGCTTGTAGTTTGTCAAAGCATCCACCATTAAAGTACTTGTAAAACAGGCAGAGGAATGCCACATTTCATCTATGTGATAGAAATTGAAGCTTAGACGACAGTTCAAGACCTATCAGGTTGGCCACTCTCTTTTGAACCCTGTCAAGGAGTGAGAGACTAGTAGCAGATGCACCAGCTCAAATGTGACAACAATACTCCATACATGGGCGAATGGTGGCCTTGTAGAGGTACAGGATACTTTCAGGCGTAAGTAACTTTTTAGCACAGCAGAGAGAACCTATCTTTCTCGCAGCAGACTTGTCAATGCCCTCGATGTATCTGTTCCAACTCATGTTCCCTGTGAACGTTAAGCCGAGGAGCTTGAACGAAGTACTTTCAGAATGTATCTTTAGCCCTAGCTATTGCTGGTGTAGAAGATTTCTTGTAATTATTAAAGGAAACGAGATTAGCCTTACCATCCATTATTATCCCCATTCCATTAAAGATCTTCCTCGAGGGTTTCTGCCATTGCCTTTCATATGTGTGCATTCGTTTTCCCCTCGTGTCTGTTATAGAGCTATCCCTGAAGCACGCCCGCATTTATATCATATTATTTAGACGTACGACCATCGAGGACAACCTGGATTCTTCTCTTATTAAAGATTTAATTATGTTAAGAATTCGTCCAGTAATACCATAGCACCTAATTTTCATGAGAAGACCACCATGCCATATACTGCAAAAAGTCTTAGATATATCTAGGGTTACTGACCTCTTTCCTCTGCTTTATCCAGTTCATGGTATATACATTCAGAGATTACAGTTAGGATACCTGCAGCAGAACAGGCTTGCCTAAATCTATATTAATGGTCAGACAGAAGTTTATCAACTGTTAGGTGGTGAAATAGAGCTTGATTAATTATGGTCAAATATTTTGGCGAAAAATGGGAGGGGGATAATAGGGCAATAATTTGATGGGTCGGTTCTTTCGGTAGAATTCTTGTAAACTGCTACCACAGAAGCAGTTTTCCAGCAGTTAGGGAAGCAAGATTCGTTAAGACATTTGATGAATAGTTTAGAAAGCAGTAGAACAACCCCAGTGGAGCATTGTTTTTATAGTACAACCGGGATGAGATCATGTCCACATGCTTTTGAGGTGTGTAGGTTAAAGTGATATCATGTACTTGAGAAGGGGTGATTTTCAGATAATATTTATTAAATTGCTACCTGTTTACGATCTGTTTTTATAAAAAACATTTGGGTGTTTACGATATGCTTTTATTGAATTGTTAGCTATTTAAGATATGTTTTTATTAAATTGTTAGGTGTTTACGATAATCTTTTATTTAATTTTTAGGTGTTTACAATATGTTTTTATTAAAGTGTAAAATTCACTTCAATTTAATGTTCTTATTAAATTTTTAAATGTTTTCGATGATTTATAAAATTGTTAGGTGTTTATAATATGATTTTATTAAATTGTTAGGTGTTTTCGATGTTTTTATAAAATTGTTATGTGTTCGCAATACGTTTTTCTTAAATTGTTAAGTGTTTGCGATGTTTTTTATTAAATTATTAGGTGATTACGATATATTTTTATTCAATTGTTACGTGTATACGGTATGTTTCTATTAAATAGTTAAATATTTACCATAGTTTTATTAAACTGTTAGGTATTTACGATATGCTTTTACAAACTGTTAATTGTTTACGATATATTTTTATTAAATTTTTAAGTATTTACAGTATGTTTTTATTAAATTGTTAGGCTTTTACGATATGCTTGTTAGGCGCTTAAGATGTTTTTTATGTAATTGTTAACTGTTTACGATGTGTTTTATAAAATTGTTAGGATTTTACGATATGTTTTTATTAAATTGTTATGTGTTTACGATATGTTTTTATTAAATTGTAAACAGTTTACGATGTTTTTATTAAATTGTTAGATGCTTACGATATGTTTTTATTAAATTCTAAACTGTTTACGATATGTTTTTATTAAATTGTAAATTGTTTATGATATGTCTTTATTAAATTGTTACGATTTTACGATATGATTTTATTAACTTGTTAATGTAGAGAATTAGCAATAACTGAAATGGGGAGAAATGAAGAGCTTACCTCGGATATGTCTGTGTTGTTGCGGGCTGAGTGGAAGAGAGAGTTCTAAGATGACGTCTATAGGTTTTTATTGGCGTTGACTCCATACAATTCTCGCAGAATCACGTCTGCTCTCGCGCGATTATGCAAATATATAATACCCGGCCGCTATAAAGGTAGGTTGCTGGGAAGCTGTCAGGCAGTGTTCTGCAGATTGTGTGTAGGTGGTTTTGGCGGTTGGATTGTGCTTTGTGATATGTTTTTATAAAAACTTTTTGTATTTTCAATATGTTTTTATAAAAACTTTTGGTATTTTCAATATGTTTTAATAAAAACTTCAGGTATTTTCAATATGTTTTTTATAAAAACTTTAGGTATTTTCAATATGTTTTTATAAAAACTTCAGGTATTTTCAATATGTTTTTTATAAAAACTTTAGGTATTTTCAATATGTTTTTATAAAAACTTTAGGTATTTTCAATATGTTTTTATAAAAACTTTAGGTATTTTCAATATGTTTTTATAAAAACTTTAGGTATTTTCAATATGTTTTTTATAAAAACTTTAGGTATTTTCAATATGTTTTTATAAAAACTTTTGGTATTTTCAATATGTTTTTATAAAAACTTTAGGTATTTTCAATATGTTTTTATAAAAACTTCAGGTATTTTCAATATGTTTTTATAAAAACTTTAGGTATTTTCAATATGTTTTTATAAAAACTTTGGGTATTTTCAATATGTTTTTATAAAAACTGTAGGTATTTACGATATGTTTTTATAAAAACTTTAAGTATTTTCAATATGTTTTTATAAAAACTTTAGGTATTTTCAATATGTTTTTATAAAAACTTTGGGTATTAACGATATGTTTTTATAAAAACTTTAGGTATTTACGATATATTTTTATAAAAACTTTAGGTATTTTCAATATGTTTTTATAAAAACTTTAGGTATTTACGATATTTTTTTATAAAAACTTTAGGTATTTACGATATGTTTTTATAAAAACTTTAGGTATTTTCAATATGTTTTTATAAAAACTTCAGGTATTTTCAATATGTTTTTATAAAAACTTTAGGTATTTACGATATGTTTTTATAAAAACTTTAGGTATTTTCAATATGTTTTTATAAAAACTTTGGGTATTAACGATATGTTTTTATAAAAACTTTAGGTATTTACGATATATTTTTATAAAAACTTTAGGTATTTTCAATATGTTTTTATAAAAACTTTAGGTATTTACGATATTTTTTTATAAAAACTTTAGGTATTTACGATATGTTTTTATAAAAACTTTAGGTATTTTCAATATATTTTTATAAAAACTTTAGGTATTTTCAATATGTTTTTATAAAAACTTTAGGTATTTACGATATGTTTTTATAAAAACTTTAGGTATTTACGATATGTTTTTATAAAAACTTTAGGTATTTTCAATATGTTTTTATAAAAACTTCAGGTATTTTCAATATGTGTTTTATAAAAACTTCAGGTATTTTCAATATGTTTTTATAAAACTTTAGGTATTTACGATATGTTTTTATAAAAACTTTAGGTATTTTCAATATGTTTTTATAAAAACTTTAGGTATTTTCAATATGTTTTTATAAAAACTTTAGGTATTTTCAATATGTTTTATAAAAACTTTAGGTATTTTCAATATGTTTTTATAAAAACTTTAGGTATTTTCAATATGTTTTTTATAAAAACTTTAGGTATTTTCAATATGTGTTTATAAAAACTTTAGGTATTTACGATATGTTTTTATAAAAACTTTAGGTATTTTCAATATGTTTTTATAAAAACTTTAGGTATTTACGATATGTTTTTATAAAAACTTTAGGTATTTTCAATATGTCTTTATAAAAACTTTTGGTATTTTCAATATGTTTTTATAAAAACTTTAGGTATTTTCAATATGTTTTTATAAAAACTTTAGGTATTTTCAATATGTTTTTATAAAAACTTTAGGTATTTTCAATATGTTTTTATAAAAACTTTAGGTATTTTCAATATGTTTTTATAAAAACTTTAGGTATTTTCAATATGTTTTTATAAAAACTTTAGGTATTTTCAATATGTTTTTATAAAAACTTTAGGTATTTTCAATATGTTTTTATAAAAACTTTAGGTATTTTCAATATGTTTTTATAAAAACTTCAGGTATTTTCAATATGTTTTTTATAAAAACTTCAGGTATTTACGATATTTTAATATTAAACTGTGGGATATTTACGATATTTTTCATTAAATTGTGAGGAATTTACGATATGTTTTTATTAAGTTCTTAGGAGTTTATGATACGTTTTTATTAATTTGTTACGTATTTTCTATATGGCTTTAATTTACTTTTAGATGTTTATGCTATTCTTTTATTAAATTGTTAAGTAGTTACGATCTGCTTTTATTTAATTGTTCGGTGTTTATTTATTAAATTGTTAGGTATTTACGATATTTATTTTATTGAATTGTTAGCTATTTATGATATTGTTTTATTAAATTGTTAAGTATGTACAATGTGCTTTTATTAAAATTTTTGGTGTTTGCAATATGCTTTTATTAAATTGTTAGATGTTTACGATATGTTTTTATGAAATTGTTAGTTGTTTACGATATGTTTTTATTAAATTGTTAAGTGTTTACGATGTTTGTATTAAAATTTGAAGTGTTTACAATATGTTTTTTTTATTAAAATGTTGGGTGCAAGTACAAAATATTTTAACAGTCCAGTCCATATCGTGCACGAGTAGTTTTTAAAACAATACAAACAGGTAATATTTTGTGAGTTTAAATAAAATTCTGTACTTTTTTGTTGACATTCTTTTTTACCTGATCTAATTTGATGTATACGAATGCCCTGGAAAAGTTACTTCTGATTAATGCTTAGCAACTGTAAAATATGCAAACTGGGAAACTTTCAGACAGTATTTTTTATTTTATTCATATTATGGAAATCGCTCAGGACAAGGCATTAAACCATATATAAACTATTCCATATTTTGATGACGTCGGCAATTTAGAATATTACGAAATGAAATTAATCGAGAAAAAACACTTCACGTAATGTTAAAGTGTTACGTAAAATATCTTTGGGGTAATTCCATATTATTTAGGAGGTAAAATAAGTCAGGCATGTTTAACATCTGAGGGTAATGTTCGTGTGGCGAAGGTATTAAGAGGGCATCTCGTTTGCCAGTCGCCAAAGAAATCACGTGGAGATAGGCTATAATACAAGATACACAAGTGACAACGCCTATGTTTAGCCTGTTAGGTGACCGGATCGAGGAAAGAAAAAGAAAAGAAAAAGTTACATTTTTTGATGGATTCTTGTGGCATTAATTTGCGCATGAAAGGAATAGCGACTATAAGAAGGACGAATTGGAGAGAAAAGGGAGTCAAGTTTTTGACAGCTGAGAGAGAGAGCATAGACGTTGAGAGTTTGTGTTGTAAAATACGGTATAAGTTAAGAGGAGTTAGTACGAATTGCGGCGTTGGTGAGCAGGGGTTCTGGCATTTTCTTTCTCTTTTTTTACGTGTGAGTCAACACTTATCAAGTCCCGAAGGCCACTTGAGGATAAAGGTTTATGAATGTAAGGTAGTAGTGTAGTAATCGTTAATGGTGTAAATTGGGTAGAATTTGGTTATTTTATTTCGGCTCAACAAGAACTTGTTTACATTGGATTTGAAGGCTACTATGTTGTATTCAATCGGGAAGCAGGACAGCGGAACAGTGTTCCACAGGCGGGCAGTTCTGTGAAAGAAGCTTTGTACATGGAATCTGCGTTTAGATTTAGGCACAGATAGAGAGTGGGGGAAATAGTTTATAGTGGGTGTAGCTGGTCAAGTGTTTTTTTAAGTTTGACAAGGGGGTACCATAAATTGGAGTTCAGTCGACTTGTGTTTCAAAGGTTTTATCGTTGAGAGAAGTTCTTCACAAGGAGAGAAAAAAGTTAATTCCTTCTTACTTAATTTTCTTAAACTTATTTTCATCCTCAGTCCCTAAAATCAACAGAGATTGCGTTGTGAATTATGGTTTAAGCTGAGAGGAGTTATTACGAATTGCGGCGTTAGTGAGAAGGAGCTCTAAAACTTTTTCTCTTTCAGACAAGTCATGGAGCCAACTATGAACTGTCCCACATTTTGATGACGTTAACAATCTAGAAGATTACGAAATGAAAATTTATTGAGCAAAACACTTTATACAAAACTAATATGTTACGTAAACATTCTTTGGAATAATTTCCTATTATTAAGGACGTGATGTAAGTCAGGCATGTCGAACTTGAGATCGTCTGAGGGTAATATGGGGAAATTTGTGTCGTCATTTGTAGGCATCATATATGTGATAATAATCTTTCGTTCTTCTTAGTTCTTTACACACACACACACACACACACACACACATATATATATATATATATATATATATATATATATATATATAGTAATTTATAAAATATATATGGCGATTAAGCTACACTGAATATTCTGCGTTTCATCCAACTATAGGATTCGTCAGGCTTATGCGCATAAGCCTGACGAATCCTATAGTTGGATGAAACGCAGAACATTCAGTGTAGCTTAATCGCCATATATATTTTATAAATTACTAACTAGCTCTACCTACGTATTGAGCACTTTTGAAGTAAATACTTAAAGTTTACGCATAAATCTATACTTTCGTATATTAAATTTATGTGAATAAATGAAGTAGTTATATATATATATATATATATATATATATACTTCAGAATAAAATTATCAAACAATCAACTGGTATGGAAACCTGTGATTATAAATCTTACAAAATATTATTGGCAGTAATATTCTATAAGTACTATCCCATCTAAATAAGAATTGCTCGATATACAAGATAGAGCGAATAAATCAAATTTTAGTCATTCAATGAATTTTTCATAATTTTTTAAATTCATTGAATGACTAAAATTATATATATATATATATATATATATATATATATATATATATATATATATATACTTCAGAATAAAATTATCAAACAATCAACTGGTATGGAAACCTGTGATTATAAGTCTTACAAAATACTATTGGCAGTAATATTCTATAAATACTATTCCATCTAAATAAAAACTGTTCGATATACAAGATAGAGCAAATAAATTAAATTTTAGTCATTCAATAAATTTAAAAATTTATGACGTGAAATATTTAAATTTCATATCAAAAGATTTTTATTATTCTATGTAAGACAAAGAATACATTTGAAATATTTTAACTCCTTATCATATAGGATTTCGATGTCTACCATCTCTTCAGAGGAGAAAATATTAGCAAATAATTATAATAGTTTACACCTTATTTGCTAAAGTCAGTGAGACATGGAAAGTCACAATTAAAAGTTTTTTTAATGTATTTAAATGTCATAGAGTAAGGGAAGTTAATGAAAAGGATATAAAAATTCACATCCAAATTGCATGGTAAAATTCGAATTGAATGTCTTTGATAGCAGTGTGATAAAGTGATCCAATCTCTATTTTGAGTAATCCACATCACAAGGTCCAATCAGAAAACTTTCTGAATTTATTCAAAATGGTCTTTCTGGGAACCAGTTCGATCCCTTAAAAGGCCAGATGTTTCTTCAATAAACCAGTTTAGCCGAAATTCCTGGATCGCCGTCTTCATCGCGCCTTCGTCGGGCTTTAAGCCTGGTGGCATGTCAACTCACACATACTGACACTTACAAAGCGCGACACGTTTACAGACTCGAAATTTTATATACAGGGTACTGAGATTTGGGAAAATCTTTGTAAATAATTTTCGTCCAGAAATTTGACTGTTAAGGGGTCAAAGTTCAACGATTTGGCCTTTGAGAACTCTACCAAACTCCTCCAATAATTTTGTGTCTAAACATTTGAAATTTTAGATATAGGTTCCTTGGACATGGATTTAATTTAATAACTTGATTTGAGCTCAAATAAATAAATTTTAAGGGGTCATAATAGGGATCAAATTTTAAAAAAATTGATCTCTGCGGTCTCTACCAAATTTCTGATCTAAACATTTGAAATTTTACATAAAGGGTATTCAGAGATAGGGCAAGCTTTTTAATCGGTTTGGGTCGAAAATTTGAGCTACAAATATATAAATTATGTATGTATGTTTGCGTGTCTGCCTAAAACTTTCGACAGAGGCGACGGATTTTTGCAAGATCAGTATCGTTTTGAAGCTCGACCTTTCAGACGACAAATACCGAAAAATTGGCTAAAAACATTAATTTTTTCATCCTCAACTGGGCACTTTTCTATGGGGAGGGGTCGCTTTTTTCGACGATATTTTTGAAAGTCATCCCCCCTTTTCGATTGTCTAGCCGTAATTTAAACCTACGTCACTTCCGGTTTAGTTGTAGTCCTAACAGGAGAGACGTCACATTTTTTTTTTTACGTTCTTGTCCTCCTTCACGGTACGGGTTCGAGCTTGCCTTCCTACTACCACTTTTTTTTTTTTTTTTTTGCTCAACACACACCTCCAAACACCCGGGCAACGCCGGGCACCTATGCTAGTATTCATCAACCACTGTAGTGTTTGAATGATAAAATTGGGTGGAGAAGATTTGATTACGATTTTGCGCACGGCACTTTAATTATCGTCGTTGACTTCTTCGATATCTCAACTAAAGAACTCCCCCCCTTGTTTTACAAAGAAATCTAAAATAGTCACGAACATTCTATGTTTTTCTTATTGCTGTAAACTTCCATTTTAAACGAATATAAAATATCTCTTTTCGTGAATGTGTGCCTTCTGAACTCCTTATGTTTTTGTTTATCGTATAACATGTTTCTCGTTTTCTAACGTTTAATTAATAACCTAAAAATATTTTTCACTAAAAATAGTTCTTGGAAAGCGGATCATATCAAAAATACCTCACCCTTAAACAACACTAAAAAAAATGTGGGTTCCCTTAAGTAGGGACCTTTCCTAAATATTCAAGTCCAATGTCAACAAATAAGTATTTTAATGGTAAATGCTCTGACAAACTGCAAACACTTTTGCCCCAACGACGTAAATACCCTCGACAAACCCGATAAGCAGCAAAATCCCACCCCAACACAGTGGAGATCCCTAGCTGTAGGAGAGCTTTCTACTCCAGCAGTTTCTTCCTCAGAACCGCTAGACTTTGGAATTCCATTCCGGCTCCCTGCTTCCCCAACTGTACTGATATGCAGAAGTTCAAGTATAACGTGAACCGACATCTTACTACCCAACTCCCTACATAGTACCCCAGTAGCGTATGCCCCTTATAGTAGCCCCCTACACCAAAGTGGCAATGTGTCTTGTTTGGGGTGAAAATGTCATTTTAAAAAAATACTTGTAGATAAGTTAGCTTAAATAATCAAATTTTGTCCTTTCAATCCATCATTTACTCTTATAGTATTACTAGCAGGTTTCCCGGCGTTGCTCGGTCATAAAATACGCATAAAAAATTCTCTTTTAATTCATACAGAAACTGAGGCATATGCATGCAAGCATTATGTTGTTTTTTTTTTTCTTTTTCGAAACAGTTCACTTCTTGCAAATAAAAACAAAGAAAATATCTTTATAAAGTATTTTAAAATCTATCTTTTTTTTTTTAATTATGAATCTGTAATATGATCCATTCATGCATGCGAATTCGTGAAACAGTTGACACACAGATAAAATTCCGACCACCCCCCACGTACCAATTATTCAGTTTGGGCCCCTTACCAGCCTGTTTTTCCGGATGAAAACCGATTAAAAAGTTTTCTACATATCTGGATATCCTATATACCAAATTTCAAGTGTTTAGAGCAAAAATCCGTTTAATATATAGGTTGAGAAGTGTCCTGACACACACATATTCTCACTTTTATAGATATATAGATTAAGCCAAATACGCCATAAGGTGTAGTTCTGTTGCCACATCCGAGGAGAAGCTGTTTAAAGTACTCTTTCCTGCCTGGATAGAATACAAAACCGACTTCAAAATCTGGTGGCCGATGCCTTTTCTCCTCCTGCTACTTTTCTCATAGAAGAGACGCTGTTAGCCTATCTCTGCTTTACCATTATTTTCATGGCAGAGGCTCAACTGAGTTTCACTCTATGGTCCCCCCCCCCTGTAAAACATTCGCGGCAAACACCTGACTAGCTACAGAAACTATCAGCAATTTCCCTTACCCCACCTATCTGTGCCTTAAACTAAACGAAATTCCATGAACAGGACTTTTTTCCCCTCTAGAACTGTTCGTCTGCAGAACACGTTACCATGGAGCTGCTTCCCAGCTAATTATAACATGGTTGCTTTCAAGTCCAACGTAAATAAGTTCTTGATGAGCCGTCCTCTAAATAACATCCAATTTCTACCATCACTGATCATCATAATGTTGTCTCACCTGACACTTATAAATGAGGATAGGACAACAGCATATTCTTTTCATTATTTTGACTCTTGAGTATGTATTCTTTGATAACTTATATGCTGTTATATAGAGTGATGTGGTTCTCAGTTGATTGACTGTGTCTGTGTCGGATATGTACTTGAGAGTGAAAACGATGCTGAGAATATTCTGTTGTCATAGCCATAATCATAAACCCGTGTCCTTGACTGGCTTCCTGGCCTTGGTAAGCGATGACTATATAGAACAAAACTAGCAATCTTATTAACTTTCATCATCAAATAGTTTTTAGTCTTGTTAATTGTTCACTCGTCATTATAAAAGATTAAGAAAAAATTATTTTATACAGCTGTTGCATGCTGGTTCTTTTTTTTTTTTAATTAAATCGGATTTTATGGGATGTTTAATTTAATTACAATGTCGTTTAGTTATTTCAATAATTGAGTAAACTTCCTCAATATTATCAACATGCATTTAAAAAAAAAAAAAAAGATACGAGGTACCTTCAATAAGTTTCCAGACTTTTTTGGTATGGGCAATTAATTATTAATAGTATACACAAGAAGCTCTAGTTCCCTTCGAAGTAATCTCTTCCGGCTGCAATGAACTTGTTGTATTGTTCCAACAGCTTCTAGAAGCCCCCATGAAGTCCTCGTGTGTGAGGGTGTCAATGACCCTCGTCTCAGCCTCTTTCATCTCCTCAATTTTCTCATAACGACAGTCTCTAAGGTTTTCCTTGAACTTAGGGAATAACCAAAAGTCACATGGAGCATATTCTGGACAATAGAGAGGATGAGGAACTGCCCCGATGCCCATCTTCATGAAATAGTCTGTGACAAGGATGGAGCACCCTTGGGACAACTTCGTGCTAATCTTCTGCATCTTCAGTTCCTCGTAAGTAATTGTGTGTACAGTTCCCACACTGAGATCAAACTGTGTACTTACTGTCTCTATAGACACACGACGGTCCTTATCTATGAAATTCTTTATTTGGCCAATCAACTCTAGTATTCTGACTTCCTTACACCTCCCACACTCCTCCCACACCTCTTATCATCCTTCATAGACTCATTGCTTTCCTTGAATCTCTTATACCACTCAAAACCTGATGCTCGATTCACGCAAGATGGTCCAAGACAGCTTGAAGCCTTCCATACATTTCTGTTGCATTTTTCCAAGTTTAAAACGTAATTTTATTGCATACCATTATTCTAAAGTGTCCTGGCGTCCAGATTGCATTTTTGAAATTCACTAGCTGTGACAATCAGGCTTTAGTAGAGTGTATTCCAATTCCTGCTGTAGCTGTTCCTTTGAACCTGAGATAATAAAAAAAAATTGTTCAGTCATCTCATAAGATGTATAACAATAACATACTGAATTTTCAAAAGTCGATGATGATTTTAAATGCCTGTATAAAAAAAAGTCTGGAAACTTACTGAAGGCACCTCGTATGTTTAAACGTTAATTGTCGCAGACAGACTGAAACTTCTGTTATTATAGATATGTCATTCCATCATGCGGGAATTCCCATCAATTGTTTCATTGTTTATGCGATAAAAATGATTTGTTTCAACTTCAACCCCATCACCTGCCCTAAATAAGATTTGCAATCGTAATACAGTCTCCATTAAGCTATCTTGTATTACTTTTCTTTTTCTACGTGGAAGAAGAGCTCATCTATAGCATATCAGTTGATGTTCAATATCTTTGTTTTAAATTTCATCACAAAAAATAAAGTATAATCTTATCTGTTAGCATGTTGCAAATGTTTTGTTGTTTTTACATAAAAACATTTTTTGTCATTGAAATCGCTAAAATCGGATATTTTTCGATCAAATCGATTGATTGCCTGCTCTAGTTGGGGATCACATTCTTTTTCTATATATGACATATATGACATTCTTTTTCTATGTGTAACATATATAACATTTTTTCTATATTCAACATATATCACATTCTTTTTATATATGTAACATGTATCACATTCTTTTATATATGTAACATATGACATTTTTCTATGTAACATATATTACATTCTTTTTCTTATTGAAACATATATCACATTCTTTTTTATATGTAACGTATATCACATTCTTTTTTATATGTAACGTATATTATATTCTTTTTCTATGTGAAACATATATTATATTATTTTCTATATGTAACATATATCACATTCTTTTTCTATATGTAACATATATCACATTCTTTTTCTTCATGTAACACATATCATATTATTTTTCCGCGTAACATAAATCATATTCTTTTTGCGTGTTACATATATCACATTTTTTACATCACATTCTTTTTTTCGTGTAACAAATTTCATAAAAATAAGCCCAGCCGTTTTCGAGTCTATAGAGAACGTACTCACAGACACACAGGCAAAGTTCTTATTATCACGTTCTTAGATGTAACATATATCATATTCTTTTTTGCGTGTAACATAAATTATTTTCGTTATGCCATCATCATCATCATCATCATCATCATCGTCGTCGTTGTCGTCATCATCGTCAGCGTCCCTGCCGTTTGACAGTGTTGGCGACCAGGACTCTCCAAGGCGAGTGGCTATCCATAGCCCGAAACAGGTCAACCTTTTGACAATAATCCCGTTCAATCGATCAAATTATTCATCAAAGTGCGTCTTGGTCGACCTTGCTTTTCAATCCTGGTATTCTAGCAGTCAATAGCAGATGTCCTATGCCTCTTTGACGGTAAATATGTCATAAGAACATCATTTGTCTTTTCATGATAGTTTCCATCTGCATCCAGATCTAGTTCACATTTTCTTGTTAGAAATATAGTCTTTCCAAACGACCTTCAACATTTGTCTCACAAACCAAATTTCTGCGCATATTAATGCGTTTCTGCTTTTTGAGGCAGATAATCCAGCTTTCTCAATCATAATACAAGGCAATTCAAAGGTACGCCTTAAGAATGCGATGTCTAGTATTGAGCGTGATGATATTGGAGCATAGATGACAGTTCAGGACCTATTAGGTTGGCGACGCTTTTTTGAACCCTGTCCAGAAGTGAGAGATTAGTAGCAGATGCACCAGCCCAAATGTGATAACAATACTCCATACATGGGCAAATGGTGGCTTTGTAGAGATACAAGATGCTTTTATGCCGACGTAACTTTCTAGCACGGTAGCCGATCTACCTCCTATATCTATTTAATAAACACTTTTCGTTGTTTTGTATTGAAGAGATTTCATTTAATTTTTTTAAACTCAAACCTTTCCTTCCGTGTTTCTCCGATTTTTTACGCTTTCTTTTTTTCTTTTATTTACATCATCTGCTTAGTCAAACAATCACTCTCCATCTCTCTATTCCTTCATTCCACTCTTCCTCTCTTTCCACCACTTCTCGTCTCATTCGTACTTCCTAACAGCTTATCAACTCTCGCCGGATATCAACTGGATGCAACAGCTTATTAACTCTCATTGGAAAAGTTGACAAGTCGCTGGGGTCTTCGGCACACCAACCTACACCGAAGAAACAGCTTACTTCTTTTAATAAACTTTTTCGTTGTTATGTCTTAAAAAGATGTGTTTTTGTCTTTTGTGTTCTTGGGTGAATAATTAGGAGTAAAACATCAATTTCTACTAAAAAATCAAGCTTTATATTAAGTTGACAAGAAAGCTCTTGCAGAATTTTTACTTTTGATTTTAATGCACGGGAAGCGATTACGGAGGAAGAGTACTGTCAATAAATGGATGAAATGTATCAGAAACTTCGACAACAACACCCAGCATTAGTCAACAGAAAAGGTCCAATTCTCCTCCACAACAATGCCCGACCACACGTTGCTAAACCGACCCTGTAGATGTTGAACGAATTAGGCTACGAAACTCTGCCTCATCCACCATAATTTACAGACTTCTCACCTACCGACTACCACTTTTCAAGCATTTCGATAACTTTCTGTGAGAAATGGTTAAAAAATCTAAGCGATATCAAAAACGTCTTCAGCAACTTCATCGCCACCAGAAAGCAAGATTTTTTTACATTACTGGCATAAATAAACTTGTTTTGAATTAGCAAAAGTGTGTTGATTCTGATGGTGCTTATATCGATCAAAAAAATTTTGTTTGAGCTGAGATATTTTCATCTGAAAGCAACGAAATGTTGCATTCACCTGCCTGTTCTACAAGTATTTTAATGGTGAATGCTCTGACGAACTACAAGGCGTTTTATCCCCTCGACATAAATAAGCTCGACAAACCCGACAAGCAGCTTAATCCCACACCTACACAGTAGAGATCCCTAGGTGTAAGAAAGCCTTCTACTCCAATAATTTGTTCCTCAGAACTGTTAGACTTTGGAACTCCCTTCTGGAATTCTGCTTTCCCAACTGTACTGACATGCAGAAGTTCAAGTGTAATGTGAACAGACATCTTGCTGCTCACCTCCCTACATAATATCCCTGCAACTTATGTCCTCGATAGTAGCCCCCTACATCAAAGTAGTACTGTGTCTTGTTTGAATTTTTTTTAAAAGTTAAAAATCGCAAGAAGTTTCTTGTCAACCTGATTGATAGCAAAGGTTTTCATTCTTAGGATGAAATTTTAAATCAACAAAATAATTTCCACCGACCTAATATATAAGCATGTAATCATATTTATATAAAAATACTAGCATTTCAGCCCGGCATTGCCCGGGTGTTTGGAGGTGTATGTTGAACAAAAAAAAAAGGTCAACTTTTTAAAATGTACCCCCTATTATGACCATTTAACATTTATTGTTTTGGGCTCAAATCAAGTTATAAAGTTAGATCCATGTCCAAGGAACCTATATCTAAAGTTTCAAGTGTTTAGACCCAAAATTGTCGGAGTTTGGTCGAGTTCTCAAAGATCAAATCGTTGAACTTTGACCAGATTTCTGGCCGAAAACCGATCACAAAGATTTTCCCAAATCTCAGTACCCTGTATATCAAATTTTGAGTCTGTAGACTTAAAATTGACAGAATTATTGCGTTGGAAAATGTACACACAAACACACACACAGACAAGTTCACTTTTCTATATATATAGATAACAATAAAGATGAAGCGACACGTGATCTGTTTTGAATCAACGTCGTGCATTTATACAAACAAAATTAAAATTCCATTTAATTTTTTTTTTTTAACTTATCACCTCTTCTTCCGTTTTTACGCTTTCCTTTCTTTTTTTTTGGGGGGGAGGGGGTCTTTTCATTAATTTACATCATCGACTTAACCAAATTTTCTTATGCTGCACACCAATTACTCTCCATCTCTCTATTCCTTCATTTCACTCTCTTCCTCTTTTCTCCCCACTTCTCGTCTCATTTGCACTTCTTTCAACCATGCAATGTGCAAACAAACAAGCACGATTATCATTT
>NC_136516.1:28524950-28527450 GCF_053919585.1 Euprymna scolopes | reverse complement strand
CCGGTTTTCTTTCTCTGTTGCAGACCATCAACTAGTTGGCCACTTGTGTACAACTCCCAAGAGCGATAGGAACCTTCTATCATGTTTGAAAGTGACAAAATGTTCAACGAGCGATATCGGAGATACGCCGTTGTACAACTCATGCTCTTTACCGATCCAAGTTATGATAAAAGGACCATTGCCAACACCCTCAAAATGCATCACTGGATTGTCACGAATAAAAGGGACGTGCCCAGAGTAATGAAAACAAAGTTCCCGGCCACGGTTATGGTCTTTGGTGTGGTTTCAAGTTTAGAGCCACATCATGCCACCTCACATCTTCGAAGTCGGCTTGAAAGTCAACACCAAAGCGTACCTGGATGTGCTGAAGAGTGTGGTGATCCCCTAGTGAAATCATGTGGCCGCTGGCAGACCCTGACTGTGGTGGCAGGACTCGGCGCCGGTACATAAGTCCAAAGAGACCCAGGGTTGGTTTCAGAAGGAGTGCAACAACTTTGTACCCTTCTCTCGTTACCCCCACCCCTCCTCCTCCGACCTGAACCCGCTGGACAACTTCGTATGGTTATACGTCGAGAACATCACCAACATGACCTCCCACAACACCAAATCCAGCCTGATCGCTGCAATCCGTCGAGTATTCGCCGAGTATTCCCCGAGCTTTCGCCAGCACTTGTGGAAAAGGCATGCTCCCAGTTCCAGACCCGTATCGAGGCGGTGATTGCTGAAGGGGCTACATTGAATAGATGTCAATTCTACTACATAAGCAAGTTACCTGAATAGATTTTCTCAATAAAAGTTTTGAAATAAATTTGCATTGTTGTTTTCTTTACAATTTTATAGTTCCACCCTGTAATTGACAATTTGAAAAAAAAAAAATGAAAGACAAGACATGGATGCAAAAAAATGATTTTGTTTATTGATATTAAATATTTGTTCCGTTTAGATTTTTAATCACATTTTATTAGAGTTTGTTTTCGAGACATCAAGAAATGCCTTACGTGGCTATGTCTATTGGTTTCGTTTAGTTTTCTTCTAATTTGCCAGCTGCATTTTATGTCCCTTTTTCATTCAGCATTCCTCCAAATGCTTCTCATTTTTAATTTCTTGGTTTCAATCACCAATTACAGCGATAACCCAAAACTAATATTTTATCATTATTTCTCCCCAAATTCCCTTTTATCTCCAAATCCTCTCTTATCTCCAAAACCCCGTTTGTCGCCAAATCCTCGTTTATCCCCAAATCCCCGTTTGTCGCCAAATCCTCGTTTATCCCCAAATCCTCGTTTGTCTCCGAATCCTCTCCGATCAATGTAATATCGCTTATCACCGAATCCTCGCTTGTCACCAAAGCCTCGGTTCACTAAACGGATCAAAGTCGGTTCATAACTGTCCGTCTCTCCAAACTTCCGCTTGTCCCCAAAGCCGCGCTTATCACCGAATCCTCTCGTGATCAAACGAATTCTCCCGGTATCAAGAGCGCTTGTCTCTCGCTTATCACCAAATCCTCGCGTTTTCACAATAATAGACGGCGTAACACTTCTTTTATCACCAAAGCCCCGTTTCTGTTCGCCCGCGGCATCAAATGTGAAACGCTCGGCAAATGCATTTAAATTGTCTTTGTCCATTTGTTCGCCATTGTAACTATGCAGCGACATTAACTGTCGACTGTTGTAACTTTGAACATCGCTGCTCGATTCACTGCTTGCGAATAATGGGATGATGAGGATAACAGCGATGATGCTGAAGCACTTGCATTCGCCCGCCATTGCTTGGCAGGGTGTAGAATCCGGACGCTTGATTGATTACACACCTAAAAAGAAGAATTGGAAGATATATTAAGAAACTATAAATAACTGTATGCGTAAAATTGAAATTATATATATATATATATATATATATATATATATATATATATATATATATATATATATAATTATATATATATATATATATATATATACACACACACAGAAATACAGAGAAAGGTGGGTACAGACAATAGCGAACATTAAATTGACAATATTTTTTTTCTTTAATTGCAGATATGGCAACTACTAGTTGTAAATACCAAAAATTTATTTTGGGAATGAACCACATATATGCATAATAAAAATATTTCTGTGATTTTTTTTTAAACCGTATGTATCGCTTGAAAAAACAACAATAACAAATCTAAAAATTTATAAGCGATAAAAATAAACAGTATAATTGATCTAGGGTCTGTGGCCTAATGGTTAAGGCATCGGACTGTGGTAAACATGGTCTGAGGTTCGATCCCTAGAAACAGTTGAACTACGCTGACGAGAGGTAACGATCTCGAAACACGCGTGTACGTAGATTACTGTTTTAAAAATAATAAATAAATAAAAATGTTATATACGTCCAAACAAATTAAAAAGGGCGACTTTCTAAGTAAATTAAAAAATGAGCTTCGAGGCGGAGCCAATATTAACCGTATGTATCGCTTGAAATACAACAAATATATATATATATATATATA
>NC_136516.1:28442450-28519950 GCF_053919585.1 Euprymna scolopes | reverse complement strand
TTTAGTGAACCTAATATTGCCAATATACTATTATATAGGAAATGTTTTAAAGAATCGATACCAAAAATTAAAAGATCGATAAATAATTACTTATTTTGCTAAAAGTACAATAATTTCTTTCGGCAATTTAATGCTACGTATTATTTTTTTTTTTTCATCTACGGAAGACCACACGGCCTAAAAAAAAGAAAGTTGTTCTGCATTTACAAACAGTTGTTATTTTCCCCTTTTCCAAAATTATGTCTAAGTCTGACGCTGATCATGCTGTGACTTACGCTTGACTTAGTTAAAAGTGTGGAGACTTGCATCTACCATACTCTATCGTCCTGAAACACTTGGTCCTGATGGCAACACATGTTTAAAACGATCAAGCGTAATCCTATGCAGGTGTTGTCTCAAATACATATGGCGCGTAGCACTCCCAAAATGGTTACCCATCTGGTACTGGCCAACTTATTTTTATAACTTCAGAGGTTATGTAGTAATAAATTTGTTTTGTCTTGTAAAGCCTACCGTAGTTTCTTTAAAAGTAACGTTAAATTTTTTATCTTTTTAATTTCGCCACGCGATATCTACATATTGAGATAAAAGATCGAATTATTTTAAATTCTGGTGCTTATGTTATATTTTTGCATATTCTTATAGCAAATCATCCTAAATATTATTTAGACAAAAAATTAAAAAATCAATTGATTCAAAAACGTTTTTAAAAATATTTTATTTATATATATATATATATATATATATATATATATATATATATATATATATATATATATATATATATATATATATATATTACACCGATGAAGACTGAAGGATAGGTCGAAAATTATGTACCTGTAAAAAAAAGTTTTTTCATATATATATATATATATATATATATATATATATATAATATATATATATATATATATATTTTTTATTTCCTTATAATATATACCAATCCTTATTTAAGAAGCTCAATGTAATTACAGAACAGTATAGTGAATAAATGACAATATATATATATATATATATATATATATATATATATATATATATATATATATATATATATATATATCGCAAGGACCAATTGTAAAAAGTGATATTATTAAGATGAAGTTAGATCCTCAGCCCGGGCGACCGAAAAATACAATTGGTTATTACTTAGGACCTCTATCGAGTCATGGCTGACGGAATAAGAGCATGCTGTCCCCGTAAAGTAAAAACTGTTTCGCTCGAAATTCCGTCCAAATTCCCAAGTTCGACAGGGACATTGCGACTTCGACAAGAAGGTTGGAGGTACATCGACTGAAGCGTTGTGAAAATCACACTCAAGATGAGAACAGTAGTCCAATGAATCCAAATAATACGAATAAACAATCCTCCTCTTAAAAATTCAGAAATATAATGATCATTTTTTTTACACGGTGGTCACCACTTATCAAGGCCTGGAAGCTACTCAGGGATAAGGGTTATTGCAAGTACAGTACGTTAGTGTGGAGATTTGATGAAGTGTTTACTTAAGGGGGCGGTTCATTAGGAATTTGTTAACGTTGGACTTGAACACATCCAAGTTGTAGTCAGGTGGGAAGCAGGCAGATGGAACAGAGTTCCACAGGCGTGCACTTCTAAGAAAGAAGCTTTGTTCATGGAATCCACGTTTTGATTTAGGCACAGATAAAGAGTGGAGGAAATTTTTCACAGTGGATTCAGCTAGACGGGTGTTTTTCGTGAAAGATTGGCGAGGGGGGACCAGAGATTGGAGTTCAGACGAGCACCTGCCATGGAAATAACGATATAATCTATTTGTCTTGATGTCTCTTTATACATACGTATTTTTGTAGGTATATTCCTTTTTTAAAACTTTTATATCCGTGTTTAAACGTGCAAAATTTTTAGATAGCGATAACAGCGTTTCAAAAAAGGACTATAGAAATGCGTCTAAATAAAGAGGTATTAATGCAAATTATATAATCATTATAATTAGCTTAGAAGAGTTGCATGTATATGTGTGCGCATGTCCATCTAGGAATGAATTTGGGGGAAAAGAAAGTGGATGGGGTTGTTGGGAGAAAGATAGAGAGACAGATGTAAAAGTTTCAATAGAAGTGGGTTACTTTTTCTCCGGGCAACGCCGGGTAACCCTACTAATTACTCAAAATAAAAGTTAAAGGGATACATTGTTGTTGTTTTTCAAGTATCCGAAATGACTAACATTCAATATGCAAAAAATGGATAAAAGCGTGTATTTTACTTACTTACTTCCAATCGTTTGCTTGTCGATATAGCAGGGTTTGTATTTTGGGTTTCTTTTTTTTTTTAAGATAATGTTCTCTCAGCAAAATGGTTGACAGCACAATTTAACTAAAAGACTGTGAAACGCGTTTATATAGAATTGAATCGCAGGTCTTGAAGAGGCGTATTTTAATTCCAATTGTTACCACGCGACGCGTGTGACATCATCCGACCATAATGGCGATAGAGACAAGAATCGTAGGCACCGCCCTTTCATGGATAATAGATTTATCCCAAAGGAAGCAGGGGAAATCGGTGCCTCTTTTATCCCTGGCTTAATGGAGGCGGTCTTTTCATAATTCCCTTGCAAGAAGAGACCAAACTTGTTCCCAATCTGTTGGTCTTCATTTCCATGGAGACTTTCGTCGCTTGAATACTAATTTCTTTAGGCGCAAACAAAAGAAACGCAAACTTAGAAAATTACTTTCTCTAAAGAATATATTGTTGTTTCGGAAAATTCCCAGCCATGATTGATATTTTGCATTATTTGTTTTATCTGACTTTTATTTTCATCTTGGTTTTTTTTTTTTTTTTTTTTTCACAACGTTTCGGATAATGTAACCTTCGACCTTCTTCAGATGAACCTTTTCGAACTTAGTAATTTTTATATCTATATATCTATAAAAGTGAGAATACATGTGTGAGGACACTTCTCAACCTATATACTCAACGAATTTTTTATCTACAGACTTGAAATTTGATATATAGAATATTCGGCCGTGTGGAAAACTTTTTAATCGGTTTTTATCCAGAAAAAAGTGCTGCCAAGAGGTCAAAATTGTAAACTTGTTACGTGGGGATCATCGGATTTTTATCTGTTTGTAAACTATTTCACAAATGAGCATGTGTGAATGGTTCATATGACAGGTTCCTGATATTGAGAAAAAGTAGGTTTGGTAACACTTTTTAAAGAACGTGGCAAGCTGGCTTAATGGTTATCGTACTTGATTCACTGCTTTTAGGTTTTGATTTTGATCTCAGCTCGAATATTATTTTACTTACAGTGAACTGTTTAGAAAAAAAACATGATACTCGTATAAACATGCCTCAGTTGCTTTCTGTTTTTGATTTTTTTTTTTTTTTTTTTTACTTAATTTTTTAAAAGAATTTTATCGTTACGTTTGATACCTACGGTATTTTGCTTATAATAGATAAGAAATCTGCATAAATTAAAATGTAACATTTATGCGTATTTTATGATCGGTCAACGCCGAGCAACCTATATATATATATATATATATATATATATATATATATATATATATATATATATACTAGCATTTCAGCCCGGCGTTGCCCGGGTGTTTGGATGTGTATGTTGAGTAAAAAAAAAAAAAAAGTGGTAGTAGGGAGGCAGGCTCGAACCCGTTCCGCAAAGGAGGAAAAGAACGGGGTAAAACCTAACGTTTATGTTGTTACGACCACCGCCAAACCGGAAGCGATATTTTTTTTTAAATTAAGGCTAGACAATCTAAAGGAGAGGATAACTTCAAAAAATATCGGCGAAAAAAGTGCCCCCCCCTGTAGAAAAGGGCCTAGTTGAAGGGAAAGATATTAATGTTTTTAGCCAATTTTTCGATATTCGTCGTATGAAAGGTCGAACTTTAAAACAATACTGATATTGGTAAAATCCGTCGCCTCTATTGAAAGTTTAAGGCAGACATGCAAGCAGACATACATACATACATTTATATATTGGTAACTAACAATTTTCGACCCAAACTGATGAAAAGGCTTGCCCTATCTCTGAATACCCTTTATGTAAACTTTCAAATATTTAGACCAGAAATTGTCTGAGTAATTTGGAAGAGACCACAAAGGTCAATTTTTTAACTTTGACCCCTATCATGAACCCTTAACATTTATTCTTTGGGGCTCAAACCAAGTTATTAGGTTAGATCCATGTCCAAAGAACCTATATCTAAAATTTCAAGTGCGTAGACCCAAAACTGTCGGAGGAGTTTGGTAGAGTTCTCAAAGGTCAAATCGTTGAACTTTGACCTCTTAATCGCCAAATTTCTGGCCAAAAACCGATCACATTGATTTTCCCAAATCTCAGTACCTTGTATATCAAATTTCGAGTCTGTAGGCATAAAATTGACGGGAGTTATTGCGTAGGAAAATGTACACAGACACACACACAGACACGTTCACTTTTATATATATATATATATAGATATATAGTGCAAAATTTTGTTGAAAATTCAAAGATTCACGTTTTCTTTTTTATAACCTTCGCTTATTTCCTGGATTTTTCCATTACAGCTGTTTCATTAATGAGTTGGCAATTTTACGATTTATGTTTCCGTAAAAATATCCTGTCCCCACCAACTTCGTCAGATGTTTATCCATTAGATTTTTACAACTAGTGGTATATTTTTAACATGCTGAACATCGTATTCGGGTAAAAGGTTTCCACAGACATGCTTCCTCACTTCCTCCAATATATATATATATATATAGTAATTTATAAAATATATATGGCGATTAAGCTACACTGAATATTCCGCGTTTCATCCACGCTAGGACTCTTCAAGCTTATGCGCGAATTTTGTGGTTGTTTGTCGTTTTTATATACGCATCTTCTATTGAGATTTTAAATCTCAATAGAAGATGCGTATATAAAAGCGACAAACAACCACAAATCTCAATAGAAGATGCGTATATAAAAACGACAAACAACCACAAAATTCGCGCATAAGTCTGAAGAGTCCTAGAGTGGATGAAACGCGGAATATTCAGTGTAGCTTAATCGCCATATATATTTTATATTATATATAACTAGCTCTACCTACGTATTGAGCACTTTTGAAGTAAATACTTCAAGTTTACGCATAAATTTATACTTTCGTATATTAATTTTATATGAGTAAATTAAGTAGTTATATATATATATATATATATATATATATATGTGTGTGTGTGTGTGTGTGTATATATATATATATATATATATATATATATATATATATATATATATATATATATATATATATGTATACTTTCTAAACGAAAAAAAACAATCAAAATCAAATTGAGTGAACGATCGTTTCGGAAACGATATTCATTTTATGAAAATTGACAATAATCATTGACAATAATTGACAAATATATTGTTTTTGAATATAATCTCCTCATCAGCATAAAAGAGGGGGGGGTAAATTTAAGACACCAAAGTAAACTAACATTTTTGTAGCACGTAAATAGTAAGATAGTTCTGAAACTATTTAAAACATAATTAAAATAGAAAATTAGGAGAAAATTAAAAATAGAAAAAAGAAAATTCATTAATTACCTATTATATATATATATATATATGTATATATATATATATATATATATATATATATGTATATATGATTTAATCACATAAATTAATATACGAAAGTATTATTTTATGTGTAAACTTTAAGTATTTACTTCAACAGTGCTAAATACATAGGTAGAACTAGGTAGTAAGTAATAAGAATATATATGCAAATTAAGCTACACAGAATATTTCGCGCTTCATCCACGCTAGGATTCGTCAGGCTTAATTGCCATATATAGTTTTATAACTTACTATATATACATATACACACACACACACACACACACACACACATATATATATATATATATATATATATATATATATATATATATATATATGTCTTTGAAGTTTTTTTTTTTTTACACAGTGGTCACCACTTATCAAGACCTGGAAGCCACTCAGGAATAAGGGTTATTGCAAGTACATTACGTTAGTGTGGAGATTTGATGAAGTGTTTACTTCAGGGGGCGGTTCATTAGGAATTTGTTAACGTTGGACTGGAAGACATCCAGGTTGTAGTCAGGTGGGAAGCAGGCAGACGGAACAGAGTTCCACAGGCGTGAAGTTCTAAGAAAGAAGCTTTGTTCATGGAATTCACGTTTTGATTTAGGCACAATTAAAGAGTGGGGGAAATTTTTCACAGTGGATTCAGCTAAACGGTGTTTTTCGTGAAAGATTGGCGAGGGGGGACCAGAGATTGGAGTTCAGACGAGCACCTGCCATGGAAATAACGATAAAGCAAGTATAGGCTCGCAACGTCTCTTCTGTGGGAGAGAGGTTGCAGTGTAGAGAAAAGGGCATCCCCCACTAAGCCACGAAGTCTATTTTGTACTCTGTCAAGGCAGGAGAGGCTGTTTTTAGCAGCTCCTGCCCAGATATGGCAGCAGTATTCCATCCTTGGACGTACTTGGCTTTTATATAGATAGAGAATTGCATCAGTAGTGAGATATCTTCTGGAGCGGTAGAAGGATCCCACCATTTTTCCAGCGACCTTGGCAACAGACTTGATGTACGTATTCCATTTCAGATCAGGAGTAAAGGTCAAATCCAGAAGCTTGTCAAAACACGGGGCCTCTCCCAGACGAGAGGCATCCATCCCAGTTGATGCCAGATGGGGATCAGAGCGTTGATGATGTAAAGATAGGAGTTTGGTTTTAGATGCATTAAAGGTAACCAGCCACGTCTTCCCCCATTGAACCACGCGCTCGAGATCAGAGGAGAGAGAATCAGAGAGAACTTTGTCATTTACAGCCTTTGATGTGTTGCCGTAGATGGTCGTGTCATCAGAATAGATGTCAACGAATGATTTAAGTATATGTTTAGGGAGGTCATTGATGTAGATCAGGAAGAGAGTTGGGCCCAGGATTGACCCCTGAGGGACTCCAGCATTTATAATGCAGGCCTCCGATTTTTGTCCATCGACCACTACTCTTATGAGCCTATCGGAGAGAAATGATTTAATGATTGAGAAAACATTTCTAGTTATACCGTAGCTGGAAATCTTGTGGATTAGACCCTTATTCCATACCTTGTCGAAGGCCTTTGATATGTCCAGAGCAATTGCCCTAGAAAGGAAACCTTTTTCAAGAGATTCACTAATCCTATGAGATATAACCGTCAGCACATCTGCGGTAGATCTTGCAGAGCGGAAACCTTTAACCCTTAAAACTATACACAAAAAATATAATTTTTTATCATTCGTTAGAATACCATCTAGTCAGTAAGTCATTCAATCACCTGCAATCACTGCATCAGACGGCTCTAGAATTTACCATAGCAAAAATAATTTACTTTTTTAAAGGGATCATCAGTTGTTTACCATGAAACACTGTTTCGGGGATTTAAAAACAAAACAGCATATTACATCATTGCTCCCCAGCAGTGTTGATCAAACACCACCTCCCTTAATCTTAGGAAGAAGACATGTTACAAATATTTAATCTAATTTCCTATTCTTAATTGCATTAGCTAACCTTTTCATGCTAGAAAAATGAATTTCTTACCTGTGTGATTCATCAGTTTCCAAATTTTAAAATGGATATATTTTGTAATTTACGAGTCTTATATATATATATATATATATATATATATATATATATATATATATATATATATATATATATATATATATATATATATACTAGTTGGCAGCCCGACGTTGCCGGTCATACAATACGCTTAAACATGATATTTGAGTTTATGCAGATTGCGTATGTATTATTATAGAATCAATCCTCTATTGATTATTATATATTACGAGGAATAATTTGCCCCGTGGACTAATTCGCAAAAAATAACAAATAAAATAAAATAATACTGATAATGTCGTTCATTAAATTCTGTATGTGTTTGTTTACAATATCACGTCAGCTGATATTTGGGCTTTTCGATAAATGTCCTAGAAAAGTCACTTGTGATTATGTTTACTTTTAAAATATGCCAACGAAGAAATGATTTGCGGTGATTTTTAATGGTACCTCTCCTTTTATCGTAAATTGAACTCATTAATAAGAAAAAATTGAAATAAAATAATGAGGTACACTCGGGCTTGAACAGGGGATCATTTGATTTGTAGCCGAATGCTCTACCACTGAGCTATGTCTTCAGATTATAATAAATCTGTATTTTTTAAGAAATGATTTTCTGAGATGTTATTATCTCCCTTGGCCGGTGTAATGTAAAATATTCCCCTGTAATAATTATTCTTTTTTATATATGAGAGAGAAAAAACTCATTTTAAGATCGTTTTTTTTTTTTTTCGATTTTCGATACTTATCGGATGAATTTCTGTACAAAACATATCTAAGAACACTGCCAGACATATAAATCACACACACACATACAACGTGACTAATATATATATATATATATATATATATATATAGTATCACCTCGGATAAGGTGACCATAGGTTTTTCAGGTTACGATGTGGACTACAATGTTTTTCCGGTCCCTGGTTACGATATTTGCCTCGCCTTACGGGGTTATTTATTAATTTTATTTGATTATATACATGTGTATTATATACTTTAATGTATTTTGTCACTAATTTTTAATGCCGCACCCCTGGGTTCTACTGTGTACATATATAAAAAAAATGAAACTGTTTTTTTATACTTTTCTCATTTTTTCGATTTATTAATTAAATTCTTTGTTGGAAAATCAAAAATGTTTATATATATCCCATATGTATTTCGAACGTTTCCACCCCATTCTGAGAGCATCTTTAGGTGGGAGTCAAATGATGTGCTGAGAAAGATTAGCGAAGAAGAATTATAATAGTAGAAGCAGCAATGGTCAGTATGTATAGGCTGCTATTGTCGGGATGTTTTTGAGGCCACTAGCGAACCGGAATTCTGGTTATATATATATATATATATATATATATATATATATATATATATATATATATATATATATATATATATACATACATATATATGTGTGTGTGTGTGTGTGTGTATGTGTGTGTGTGTGTGTGTGTGTGTTTAGGCAGCATTTTTCTATATGACATATGTTATTAAATAAAATAGACGTTTTTTATCTTTTAATTCTATTTTCGATTCTTTCCAACTTCCGAATAACAGTCTTCACTTCTGGTGGGAACTGGCTGATGTAATCAACATATTTATCATAAGTCCGAGTACTTTCCAATCCTTCGGGATTATATATATATATGTTTGACTACCACCACTTTGTCAAGGAGATTAACCATGCATTGCTCTGAAAACAGCGCTATATTTAACCACTTGACTAACCAACATTCCTGTCCTCTATACCAATTAGGAAAACTTTAGTTAACAACACATCTATATTTGAACAAACTAATAATAAACTTGAAATACTAGAAGCATTATTAATAAAATCTAAAAAAAACAAAAAACAACTATTAATAAAAGAAACTTTAGCAATAGTAATAACATCCTGAAGTGTTTGTAGAGTTATTTATTTTAATAGTTTGCAAACATTGCAGGATGATATTAATTTTAACCAATAGAAAAAAAGATAAATAAAATAATAAACCAATGAGGAAAAAAAACTTTATAAATTGTTCAAAACCAGTTAGATGAATATATATATATATATATATATATATATATATATATATATATATATATATATATATATATATATATATATGAGTTTTTCGTCGCATTTACATTGATATTAGAAGCCTACTTTTTTATTTAAAAATTATTCAAACGAACTTCTTAATACACTCAGAAACTATTTGAGTAGAAGGCTTTCCGGCATCTAGGTTTCTCTGCAGTGAAAAGGTGTGATTTTGGTACTTCTCTGGTTAGTCGAGATTATGCATATCGGGAGGACATGAGTTCGTCAGAGCACATTCTATTAAAGTACTTGTAAAAAATGCATAAGCTTACAACTGCGGCGATGTAACATAGGGTGGAGCTTGGTGGATAGTGTAAGATTTCTTAGGTTGGAGACTCTTTTTTTGGACCCTATATGAGACTAATTGTAGATATGTGGCACTATGGTCTGCTCGTGCCACTGTACCCCCACCCATCGCCAGAAGTGATTTGGTTATTCGCGGAAGTATACAGGGAAAAGGGGACAATAATGCAATTCGCCAGAAGTCATTCTTTTTTTTTTTTATCGTCAGCGACAGCATGGGGTGGACACGTATATTTCCGTCTCTCCGTATAAAAGGGGGAACTCCTCTTCACCAGCACGAATTAAGAATAGCTAAGGTTAGTGAGCTTCTTTCTTTTTTTAGTTTAATGGTAAAAGTTAATTGTTATGAGTTGTTAATTGTTTAAATTGTAATATATTGCTAAACAGTGCTAAATACATAGGTAGAACTAGGTAGTAAGTTATAAGAATATATATGGAAATTAAGCTACACAGAATATTTCGCGCTTCATCCACGCTAGGATTCGTCAGGCTTAAATGCCATATATAGTTTTATAACTTACTATATATACATATATACATATATACACATATATATATATATAGTCTTTGAAGTTTTTTGTTTTTTTACACAGTGGTCACCACTTATCAAGGCCCGGAAGCCACTCAGGGATAAGGGTTATTGCAAGTAAATTACGGTAGTGTGGAGATTTGATGAAGTGTTTACTTAAGGGGGCGGTTCATTAGGAATTTGTTAACTTTGGACTGGAAAACATCCAAGTTGTAGTCAGGTGGGAAGCAGGCAGACGGAACAGAGTTGCTCAGGTGTTTGGAGGTGTGTGTTGAGCAATAAAAAATGTGTTAGTAGGTAGGCAGGTTCGAACCCATACTACGAAGGAGGAAAATAACGTGAAAAAAAAACGTGACGTCTTTTCTGTTGTGTCCATCGCTAAACCGTACGGACGTTTAAATTAAGGCTAGTCAATCGAAAAGAGGGGATTACTTCCGAAAATATCCCTGTAGAAAAGTGGCCAGTTGAGGGTGTAGGAATTATTGTTTTTAGCCAATTCTCCGATATTTGTCGTTCGAAGGGTCGAGCTTCAAAACGATTCCGACCTTGTGCAAATCCGTCGCCTCTGTCGAAAGTTTGAGGTAGACATACATACATACATACATTTAAACAGACAGGTGAGATTTATATTATAGAAGATCACACACACACACACACACACACACACATATATATATATATATATATATATATATATATATATATATATATATATATATATATATATATATATATGTATAATGACAATGACAGGAAAACAATTATGTAAATTAGGCTTTATTCAATAAAAATGAGGTTTCGTGAAAATCTTGACCATCTTCAGATTTGTAAAAGCAACAAGAAAAATAATGTCATTATTATTTTACAGACGTAAAATTAAAATAAAATTAGTGAAAAAGAAAGAATAAAAATATAAATAAAAATCAATACATATTTATGAGCGGTATTATGAAAAATAAAATAACAACAGTAACAAAAACAAAGAAAAAAAGAAAGCATTTGTAAATATGAATAATTATGAAGACCTCCAGTTTGACAACTTCTTGATTCGTCTTCTGAAATCCGGTAAAAAAAAATATAAATGTTAACATTTTTTGCACCTTTATTAATACTATCCAGGTATTAATGTTTTTAAAATTATTTTTGTTTCCTTCGCTCTTAGTGGTTTAATAATAGTTTTTTTACTGTTCAAGATCTGCAGCCTAAGAAATACAGGTTTGAAACGTCTCCCCAAATCCAACAACAGTGCAATCTTGTTAAAAAGTGCTCCCTTCCTACTGTCAAGACCAGATTAAAGGGATTTAATTTACGAGGATATGTTGCAAGACGCAAGCCAATGATTTCTGTAAAGAACAGAAAGCGCCGTCCGGACTTCGTCAGATGCAATGAAGATCATGACTCTTCATATTAGTCAAAAATGCTTTTTAGCGATGAAAGCAAGTTCAATAGGCTAGGCAGTGATGGTAGGCAGTAGGTCCATCGGAGGAAAGACGAAGAATTCAATCTAGGGACTCAGTTTCTACGCTGCAAGGTGGTGGAGGGTCAGTTTTGGTGTGGGGCATTATTAGTACCAATGGTCCAGGGCTTATAGTTCGCTTGCAAGGTCGAATTAATTCGACCAAGTACATTAATATGTTGACTGAGCATTTTCTACCCTATTTTGGTCGGAATTTGGATGATAATCCCATCTTCATGCAGGATAATGCTCCCATTAACACCGCTGGCAATGTCAAGAGATTCCTGGAAGAGCATGATATTCCATGTTTGTATTGGCCTGCACAATCTCCAGACCTCAATCCTATCGAAAACGTATGGCATTACATCAAGCAACAGTTACGCGAGGATAAAATTTCAAATTTGGAAGAACTTTGGACACAAATTAAAGAAAAGTGGGATGCCCTTTCCCCGGAGTACTGCTGCAGTCTAATTCAAGGAATTCCAAAAAGATGTCAAATTGCAAAAGGGCTATGCCACTAAATATTAACTAGTTCATTGTGTTCCTGTTGTATTTGTGTTGTATTAATGTCCTAAAGTTACATTTAAATAACAATTTTCCATTGTGCGGACTTTCTTTTTGCCTCCTCAATTTGAAGCTATTTTTTTTTAAATCGGCGTGAACACTAGAATATTTCAATTAAAAGTCGAATATGACTAAAAGTAAACTTATAGAAGAATAAAAGACCAATCAAATAATTAAATGTTTGTTTAAACAGTTACATTTAATTTAGCTTAAACTTGCAGTTTTTGAAAAAATTACGGACTTTCTTTTTGCCGCCTGTGTATATTGCAATTGTGTTGCGTGTTGTTAATCTGCTTTAAACATCAAGATGAGGTCCTTCTCAGCCAGAGCTCAACAGGAAGAAGTCACCTCGAGAAATGGATAGCCCAACAAAAGAGGTGCGTCACCATATGATTTTCTAGAACATTACAGACGGGAGATGGTAAGAAAAATCAAGAGACTCTCCCCTCCCTTCGAAACTATTGCCGTCACGACCTGAAATGAATAATAATGGAGAAGAAGAAACCCAACACACTGAGGTATGTTTATTGTTTTCTGGAATACTGTTTGTTAACCCCGGCGGGGACTGCAGTCGTCTACCAGTGGAGCAGAAGAGTTCCAATGGCGATTAGGTAACCCCCTGCCGGCAAACGTAAATTGGTTGCCGTCCCCAGGACGTTTGTTGTAACACTTGAGCGGTAGCAGGAAAGTTCCTAGAGGAGCTTAAACAGGAATATATAGACAAAGATGCTTCACTCCAATGGCTCAAGAGCGGGAGACTTCCATTTTATGAGGAAAGACTCATTATAGCCAGTCAAGATCAAGGCTTACTCACAAATGGATTCAAAAAAATGGTCGGCCTACAAGCAAATGACCAATGCCGGTTTTGCCACTCAGCAATTGAGAGCGCAAGCCACCTAATGTCTGCATGTCCAATTTTATTGGCAGATGGCCTTTACACTGCCCGTCACAACAAAGTATGTAAGTACATCCATTGGAAGATCTGTGAGGAGATGCAACTTGACAGAGCAACGAACATTTAGGAATATGAACCACCACCGATAACATCAAACGGAAAAGTGATTGTGTTCTATGACAAAGACATACAGGCAGGCAGATTCATAAAAGACAACGCTATCAAACCAGATAGTGTAATATGGAACAAGCCCGAAAGAACTGTGCTCATTATCGATGTCACAGTCCCAAATGATTTTGGCCTTAATAGAGCTTAACGGGAAAAGATAACAAAATATCAGGACCTAAAAAATGATCTAAAAACCACATGGTCTCTGAAAGAAATAAACATTATACCGGTTGTGATAGGAGCAACTGGTTTAATAAAAAAGAACCTTCATAAATACTTAGAAGCAATTCCTGGAAGACCAAGCTGTAACGAGATACAAATAGCAGCCATAAAGGGAACAGCATCTATTCTTAAAAGAGCCCTCGGATATAAATTTAAATCATAACAGAATCAAGTGTTAGCTCGAAGGAGCCCCTTGATATCTTAAAACTTACTGAAGTTAAATAAATAAAAAAAAGTGATCAGGGGAGAACTTGAATGCCTACTAGACACTATCCTCGAGTGTCTAAGGTCTCTCTGTACAGGGGTTTGCCGGAACAATCTGGCATGAGGATACTTTTTCCATAGAAGTAAATCCTGACCAAATATTCAAAATCACATAGTATTCGCAGTCCAAATAAGATCTCACTACGGTTACTCCACAGCTTTTCCGAGGAATGGTGCACCTTCTCCAAGTGATATTACCTCAAGTAATAGCACGAAGCTGGATACTCCACCAGACTAGATAAATTCTTGTCCTGGAATCCAGTAAAACCAAGAGACCAACATGAAAGATATACTACAACGTATAAAGATGGTTAATTGAGGAGAGGAAAATTATGTTCTCGATTTCTTTACTAACTCAGTGCTTGAGAGATAAAGAACTTTAATGAAACATTCGAATATCTATGTATCTCATGTAGACTTCAAGTGTTAGCCCCAGGTTGTGGGCCCCTTGGTTTCTGACAACTTCGACTGAAGTAAAATAAAACAAAAAAGTGATCGACTCATAATGTTACAGAATGTACCAACCCAGATGTGACAATAATAGGTCCCACACTGTCAACTAAGCTTCAATACCTATTGTAATAATGTTGCGCCCCTCTGCCTGTTTTACGAGTATTTTAATGGTAGGTGCTCCGACGAATTATTAACCCTTGTACTTCCTCGACAAACCTGACAAGCAGCAAAATCCCACCCCTACACATTAGAAATCCCCAGATGTAAGAAGGCCTTCTACTCTAATAGTTTCTTCCCTAGGACTGCTAGACTTTGAAATTCCCTTCCAGGTTTCTGCTTCCCTGACTGTACTGACATGCAGAAGTTCAAGTGTAATGTAAACAGACATCTTGCTGCCAAACACCCCTGCAAATTAGGTCCATGTGCCTCCTTATTTGGAATGAAAATGCAATCAAAAAATGATAAAAATTAAAAATACTCCATACATGGTCGGATGATGACTATGATCTTCAAGTGATAAATATGATATGAAAAGAGCATAAGTCAGTCGTGAGAATACATATCTCCGCCTGACAACGTAAGGATGAGCCAAAGTATTATCTAGGCATTACTTCTCTATATTACATGGAATATTCCCAACGTTATTCCATGGAAACGTTGATAACTAAGAAACTACATATTATCAAACAGCACTAGATCTATACGTTAAATCCGGAAACACCAAAAGCTGAAAATCGGTAAAAAATAATTTTGCCTCCCAACCTAACATTTCAAAGTCAATGACAAAGGCTACGATAAAGGTCATATAAAATGTGGGACTTTATTGGCTACAATATGTGCCAAGTAATGTGTCTCTCAAATTTTAACGTTTTAACCATTTCACAAACACTTCGCACATAGTCTTTTACGTAAGCGCACATTTTTTGTATATTTCCACCTGCGAGTGATCAAGAAAACAAAACAATGTCTTTTGACATACGTGCGCGGTTGCTGATCTTCATTCTCCGGTCGTCGCTTCTCCATGTGTGGGACGTTGATCCCCTCGTGGCTGTTCAGCTTCTTTTTAACTGAAGACAAATCTACTCTAGCTGATCACATATAGAAAGAAAAAGGAACACATTTCCTTTTATGGAACGAGGTCAAAATAATTGACTGGGATGCAAAATGGAGAATTAGATGGCTTAAAGAAGCGGGAAATATGCTACAAAAAAAAGAAAAATTACTGAGAAAACCGAGCATAGAGATCAGCAGTATATGGGAACCTCTAATTATAAAGAAAAAGAAAAATTTTACACCCCTCCCTTAAAATTTTAACGGTAGAAGGGAAATAATCCCGTCAAACTTTATTAGAGTTAACTCCATCTGTCGACCAATTTTTTTCATACATACTAAACCACGACGGAAAAAAAAAACAAAACAATTCCAAGAATACAAAACCATATACGGAGCTAGCAACTTTTCTCCTTTCTTTTCCAAGATGAAGACCAACATGCCTGATGAAGGTTGAAGGCTATATCGACCGAAATGTTACACAAATAACACTCAAGATGAGAACAATAGTCCAATCAAAACAAGTAATACAAACGAATCTACTAGTTCATGAAAACACAATGGAAACTTGCTGGCATTTAAAGGTTTTATTTAGATAGAGATTGTTTATCTGAGGAGAGACTGATATTTAATTCTAATTACTTCTTGTCTTTCTAACTTAGTCTTAGTCGTAGTTCCTTAACTAGGTACAAGCACGATCAATTCATACAAAACAATATTTCATACATGCATCATCATTTATCCATTAGATTAACCTTTATGTGGCACCTCAGGCAACTGGCAAAAAAAAATGTAATATTTTAACATAAAAAGAACTTCGCACATAGTCGTTTTCGTAAGCAGAAACTGCGTGCCAGTCTCAATCCTTACTTGGTAGTCCTCTTCATTTTTCTTGAATGGAATCTTCTTGATATGACCTCTTTCCGTAACTGGAATCTGGTAGCCGAGAAACCTCATTAATCTCTGTTATTTTTTTTTAATAACGGTATTGATGGGTCTGTAAATGTTAAGCATTCTTCCGATGTCTGAAAATATAAAATATTTTACAAAAATTCTTCCATGGAACCATAAAAGTTGTAGAATATGAAGGAGGTTCTTTGTCTATCATAGTCTCTTAACTAGACACAATCACGACTAATTCATACAAAACAATATTTCATGCATGCATCATCATTTATCCATTACATTATCCCCTATGAGGCACCTCAGGCAACTGGCAAAAAAAATGTAACATATAAACATAAAAAACTTTGCACATAGTCGTTTTCGTAAGCACGTAGCTTTGCATATGTACACTCTCATCGGTGAACGATGAAGAAAATAAATCAATAAAACAAAAATCTTTCTATACATATGTTGCACAAGGTGTTTATATGTGATAGTCTTTCTTTCATAATCACTTCTTGTTATTGTTCATGGCTGGCTACGATCCTCTCATGGTTGTTGATCTTCTGTTTAACTTAAGACAAATAACTATTCATGTATGATAACACAATGGAGGCTTGGTGAGTTTTCAAAGATTTTATTCGTTTAGAGAGAGTTTTCTCATAGGAAGTAGCGACTATCTAGATAAATTAATTATTTACTTACTTAATTTTCTAAATGTTGGCTTAAGGCTGGGCGATGCCTGGGCAGAGTCTCAAGACAACATTCCCTTAGATTATCTACATTATTTTCATGTCCCGTTCACTTAATTTCCAATGCAAAATTGCCAAGAACTCTGTTCTCTCCTAGAACGTGATGTCATCCCTTCATCATTTAAGACTTGTTTTATCTAGAGAGTCTAACCTTTGACCCCTGCTTCAATCACACCATTTGTCATTGTGTATATTTCCATTTGTTGACAGAGTTTCCAAATGTTTTATTCATTTAGAGAGAGTTTTCTCATGAGGAAGAGACTACAACGACAAATTATTTACTTACTAAATTTTCTTAACTTATTCTTAAGGATGATCGACACACGGCCAGAGTCCCGAAGCAACATTTACTTGGACGCTCTCTACATTGTCAAACGTATGTTACTTCTCTTGCTTCATGACTTCGACTGATAGAAACTCTGTTCTGTCCCCCGAACACGTGACATGATCTCTATATCATATCATTTCATACCTGCATTTCTAGCACATTGTTTCTGGGAAGCTAACCTTGGATCCTTCAATTTAAATCACACTTATTGCTGAAGATATAACCTTCACCTTTTGCATTACCTTGACCTTTATATTTAATAGATATCTGAAAATTAAATTAGTTTTAAGTTCACCGATATTTCGACCAAGTTTGTTTTTTTTTTGTTTGTTGGTTTTGTTTTGTTTTTTTTTTAGTTTTATTTGCTTGGTCTTTTTGTTTGTTTTCGTTTGTTTGTTCTTTTGTTTGTTTGTGTTTTTGTTTGTTTTGTTTTTTGTTTTTGTTTTTGTTTGTTTTTTGGTCAGGCGGTGAGACTGTACACAAAGTGACAAACCAACACCCAAACCTGATCAAAAACATAGCACTCAGCTGACTTCGTATCGAACCTGTAAAACATTCGCAAAAAAAGCACTCGTCTAGCTACAACCACTGTCAATAATTTTCTTTACTCTCTATCAGTGCCTAAAATTAAGCAAAATTCCATGATCAAAGTTTCTTTCCTAGAACCGCTCGTCTGTGGAACACAGTATCGCGGGGCTGCTTCCCAGCTGACTAAAACATGATCGTTTGCAAATCTAATATAAATAATTTCTCGTTGAGCCGTCCTCTTAAATTATCAAAGCCTACACCATTATCGATCATCAAGATGTTGTCTCACAATCTACCCGACACTCATTAGCCTTTATCCTCGAATGGGTCCTGGGCCTTAATACGCTGTGACCCCCTCCCCAAATAAAATTTAAAAATAAAACAAAAAGGAAATAAATAAACACTCTGAACTTTCATTCGCCACTAACTCTTACTTGTCATAACAGGTTAGTAATAAAAATTTGGTTCTATTTTTATCATATTTTCTTTCCCTCTAGAAAATGTCGGTGACTTACGACTAATTGATCACTCAACCGTACGATAACATTGACGTCTACACCATAAAGTAAATGCAATCGATATATAAAATATTTCGTGTCACACACACATAACTATGCAATTCCTACAGCTATGTATCTAAAAAACGGAGCCATTACACCTGACAATAATCGTAGTTGATATTTTAATAAAAATAATAATAATAATAATAATAATAATAATAATAATAATAATAATAATAATAATATCTAATAATAATAAGGCGGCATTATTTCCCGTTATTTCTAAAGGTTGGTTTTGTGATTTTATTTAATCACGCACAAACCATTAGTGATCGACATTTTTGGTCACGTGGTGTTGAGGCGCGGGAAGCGAAGTATGTGTGGTATAGGATAAGAAAGAGAAAGAAGCAACCTTAGTAGAAGGTAGTGCCTCCAAAGATGCTGAGTAAAACAGAGATGAAAAAATAAAAAAATACCAAAATCTCATGCGCATGAAGAGAAACTGGAATCTTAGGAAGATCTCCATCATTCAAGTAATTATAGAAGCAACTGGACTCATGAAAAAGAATCTCAAAATCTACCTGGATAATATGCCCGATGAACCAAGTGCAAGACAGATACAAGCAATTGCGTATAAAGGGACAGTTAGAATCTTAAAAAGCTCTCTTTTTTGGAACGTCTGAGATAGCAGGTGAATTTCTGGCATTCGAACCCCTGCAACAAAGCCATCACTGTTTACATTTGCAAGGAAGATAACCACAGGGCCAACATCAACCGCAACAATATTCATGTAAATTTAAATATTTATAAAAGCATAAATTTTATTAAATGTCAATCTACACTGATCGAATAACAGGAAGTCACGATCTCGCACGTAGGCCAATTGACCGACTTTTCATGCACCAGCAGAGCTCAACAGTTAAGAAACATATTTCTGAAAGGAGCGGAAATATATATCTCTTTCTCTACTATTATATAAAAGTTACATTGTGTGTGTGTGTGAGTTCCTTCCGATTCCGAAATGGCTGAGCCTATCTTTTGCAAATTTTACACAAAGGTAATTTATATGACTGGTAGTATTCTTAGATATGCTGTGTCCTGAAATTCATCGATAAGTATCGAAAATTGAACAAATCCCATCTTAAAAATATCTTTTATCTCTTATAGATAAAAACAATAATTTTTACAAAAGGAATATTTTGCATTACACCGACCAAGGGAAATTTCAGTAAATTATTTTTTTTCAAACAGATTTAATATTATTTGAAGACCTGGCTTAGTGGTAAAGCATTCGATTGAATTTTTTTTTTAATTTTAAATTGAACAGGTGAAGAGGTGTAAATTAAAATTGCCGCAAATCATTTCTTTGTTTGTATATTTTAAAACCAAACATTAATCAGAAGTGACTTTTTCAGGGCATTCATTGTCAAGCCCAAATATCAGCTGACGCGATATTGTAAACAAACAGACGAGATTTGATGAACAACATTATCATAAATTTTTAAATTGACGTGAACACTAGGATACTTCAATTAAAAGTCAAATATGAACATGCAAAATTATAGAGGAATAAAAAGCGAATCAATTGAGGTATAGTTTGTTTAAACAGTTACATTTAATTTAGCTTAAATTGGGGGGGGGTGAAAAAATGATATGTGCGGACATTCGTTGTGGCAGCATCATATATATATATATATATATATATATATATATATATATATATATATATATATATATATATATATAACACGTTTTTCGCCGAATATTTTCAAAGGTCACCCCCTCTTTTCGATTGACTAACCTTAATTTAAACCTTTGCCACTTCCGGTTTGGCGATGGACGCCACGGCAAAGACGTCATTATTTTTTTTTTACGTTCTTTTTCTCCTTTGCTGTACGGGTGCCTGCCTGCCTACTACCACTTTTTTCCTCAACACACACTTCCAAACACCCAGGACCGCTGGGCACTCAAGATAGTAACAATTAAACAACAGTCATTCGGAAGAAAAAAAGATGTAAGCGTGACACACAAAATAACACACACGCTATCGTATTAATATATATATATATTTTTTTTTACAAGGTGGTCACCACTTATCAAGGCCCGGAAGCCACTTAGGGATAAGAGTTATTGTAAGTACAGTACGTTAGAGTGGATATTTAAAGTGTCTACTTAAGGGGGCGGTTCATCAGGAATTTGTTTACGTTGGACTTGAAGGCATCCAAGTTGTAGTCAGGTGGGAAGCAGGCAGACAGAACAGAGTTCCACAGACGTGCAGTTCTAAGAAAGAAGCTTTGTTCATGGAATCTACGTTTTGATTTAGGCATAGATAAAGAGTGGGGAAAGTTTTTGACAGTGGATTCAGCTGGACGGGTGTTTTTTGTGAAAGATTGGCGAGGGTGACCAGAGATTGGAGTTCAGACGAGCACCTGCCATGGAAATAACGATAAAACAAAGATAGACTTGCAACGTCTCTTCTGTGGGAGAGAGGTTGCAGGGAAGAGAAAAGGGCATCCCCCACTAAACCACAAAGTCTATTTTGTACTCTGTCAAGGCAGGATAGGCTATTTTTAGCAGCTCCTGCCCAGATATGGCAGTAGTATTCCATCCTTGGACGTACTTGGCTTTTATATAGATAGAGAATTGCATCAGTAGTGAGATATCTTCTGGAGCAGTAGAAGGATCCCACCATCTTTCCAGCGACCTTGGCAACAGACTTGATGCACGTGTTCCATTTCAGATCAGGAGTGAAGGTCAAGCCCAGAAGCTTGTCAAAACATGGGGCTTCTCCTAGACGAGAGCCATCCATTTCAATTGATGCCAGATGGGGATCAGAGCGTTGATGATGCAAGGATATGTCTTCCCCCACTGAACCACTCGTTCGAGATCAGAGGAGAGAGAATCAGAGAGGGCTTTGTCATTTACAGCCTTTGATTTGTTGCTGTAGATGGTCGTGTCATCAGAATAGATGTCAACGAATGATTTAAGTATGTGTTTAGGGAGATCATTGATGTAGTTGGGCCCAGGATGGACCCTTGAGGGACTCCAGCATTAATACTGCAGGCCTCTGATTTTTGTCCATCAACCACTACTCTTATGAGCCTATCAGAGAGAAATGATTCAATGATAGAGAGAATATTTCCAGTTATACAGTAGCTGAAGATCTTGTGAAGTAGGCCTTTATGCCATACCTTGTCGAAGGCCTTTGATATGTCAAGAGCAATTGCCCTGGAAAGGAAGCCTTTGTCAAGAGATTCACTAATCCTATGAGATATAACCGTTAGCACATCTGCGGTAGATCTTGCAGAACGGAAACCATATTGTGTGTCACTAAGAAGGTAATTTCTCCTGAGGTGGTTGACTATTTCTCTATTTAATATGGATTCCAGCAACTTACTCATGAAACACAGGAGACTTATTGGTCTGTACTGAGAGGGAGATGACTTATCACCTGAGTTCTTAAATACAGGGCATACTGATGAGGTTTTCCAGGGTGTTGGAAAGCATTTCTCCTTAAGGCAACGTTGAAATATATATATATATATATATATATATATATATATATATATATATATATATATATATATAGATGAATGACTGCATTTAACACTTGCACGACTATTTGCCTATTAAGTCATCACTAGGGTTAAAATTAAGCAAAATGAGATCCAAATTATCATACAGTCATTAACAGTTTTGACCACCTTCAGTATTGCTATACAGTTGCAACATGGATTTTCCAGTGCCTTTCCAAATTAACCATTTTGCTGGACTATCCAATTTCATCTTAATCTATCAACACATCTAATCCATTATTTATATACCTACCATGTCTCTAAACTACCAGGGGTTGCTTGAAACTTCAAAATTCAATGTAAGTGAATAAATAAAATGAATTAATATATGAATACTTACATTTAACATTTGTACGGCTGTCACTTGAATTTGCCTCTGAAGCCATAACTATGGTTAAATTTAAGCAGAATGAGATAAAATCTATCAGCAGGTTCAGTGTAAACGAATTGATAGTATGTTACATCAAATTCTGTTGCTCACTAAATTAGTCTAGTAGCAAATTTCATTTCATGATTTAGTTTGAATTAAAAGCAGAGTTGAGTAATCATAAAGTATACAGTTTGACTCTGACTCCTGGGATTCTAAAAATATTAAGACTCTGACTCCTTTTTTAAGTCTTCCAAGCCATAACTTTCAACAAAATGAGACAAAATCTATTTCATCGAACTTCTTTACCTCTCGAACACTGAATTCTATTTTGTTTCCTTTTTACTACAAAGTTTTCAGAAATGAAAGCGGCTTCACTTCCTATATGAGATACAAAGATATTGAAATATTCCGTTAAAGTTCTCCTTTACCTCTCGAACACTGAGTTGGTAAAGAAGTTGAGAACATAATTTTTCCTCTCCCCAATTGACCATTTAAATATGTGATAGTATAACTTTCTTGTGGTTTCTTAGTCTTACTGGATTCCAGGATGAGATTTCTTGTCTGATGGATTATCCCGCTTTGTTTTTCTACTTTCACTTGGAGAAGATGCACCATTCCTCATGAAAACCAATGTGACTTCTTTGCTGCCACCGAAAGAAGTCGATAATGCCTGGGGGGAGAGGCTTGGTTTAAAAAAATAAACTATATAAAATAATAATAACAGAAAAATCAAGTTAGTGTGCGAAAGATATCACGAATAGAAACACTGCTGTATTTTTGTGTAATCATTTTAAAATTCTGCGTTTAGAGAGAGGGGGAGGGGGACAAAAAGAGAGAAAGATGAAAAGAGACAAAAAGAAAGATATATGGAGATAGAGAGAGGGGGTAGACAGAGAACAAGAAAAGGAGAGAAATAAAGAGAGTAATAAATAAAGAGACGAAGATAAAAAAAGACAGAAATAAAAGGAGTCTTTGAAAAAGAGAGAGAGAAACAGAAAGAAAGCGAAATATAGATATACAGAATGAGAAATAAGTAGGGAAAGATAGAGAAACCCAGCAGAAAAAGTAGAAAGTTCGAGAGGGAGAGAGAATATGAAAGAGAGAACTAAAGATATATAGAAGGAAAGAGAGGGAAAATTAAGAGAAACAGAGATAAAAAAAAAAAAAGAACGAGAGAGCGAGAAAGAGAGAGATGTCCCATTGCCGCAATGTTGCATCTCTGTGCCTGTTTTACAAATATTCTAGTGGAATGTGCTCTGATGAACTCGTTACACTTGACGTGCATATCCCTCACAAACCTGCTTAACAACAAAATCTCACCCCTTCATTGTTGAGGTCCCTAAATGCCAGAAAGCTTTCTACTCTAATAGTTTCTTCCCTCGAACAATTAGACTATGGAATTTCCTTTCTACTACCTATTTTCCTAACTTCAATGATATGCAAAAGTTTAAATGTAATGTAAACCCACGTCTTGTACATTTTTCCTAAACATGGTCCCAGATAGTAGCCCCTTACGGCCAAGTGGATTTGTAAACGAAAGTAAAAAGAGAGAGAAGGGGGGATAAGAGAATCGGAAAAAAAATTGAAGGAGAGAATACCGTCATAATGAGAGATAGAGAGAGAGAGGGGGGGAGAGGGAGGGAAATAAGAGAATCGGAAAGAAATTGAAGGAGAAAATACCGTCATAATGAGAGATAGAGAGAGAGATAGAGATAGAAATAAGAGAATCAGAAAGAAATTGGAGGAGAAAATACCGTCATAATGAGAGATAGAGATAGATAGAGAGAGAGAGAGAGAGAGAGAGAGAGAGAGAGAGAGAGAGAGAGAGAGAGAGAGAAAGAGGGAAATAAGAGAATCAGAAAGAAATTGAAGGAGAAAATACCGTCATAATGAGAGATAGAGAAGGAGGGGGTGCAAACAATAAAAGAGCGGAGAGGAAAGTGAATGAAGAAAGCGATTGTTTTTCTTTCCAATTAGTTGCCAAACCGGAATTCATTTTCTATGTAAATTTAACGAATTTATTGATAAGATTAAACAACTTCGTTTTCAGTCACACATTATTATCTTTTCTCATCTTTATTTAAATAGAAAACAAAACAAACTGTAGAGTGACATATATATATATATATATATATATATATATATATATATATATATATATATATATATAGTCATCAACATACAGTACTGTTTCACTGTTTCATAGCTCATCAGTGCGGCTAGACAAGCAATTACCGCAAGCCAGGATAGAAACCGATCGCCCAAATGATAGTTGGAGCTTCTAACCGTTGCGCTATATGGTTGCTGCTATGCGGGCTGTAAATTAACAATATATTGACATTGTCCAAAGTACCTAAGCTCCATTTGTTTACACAAAGAGCATAATTTTATAAGCTAATGGTAACTTGTATATCACTTCCCAAATGCTTATATATATATATATATATATATATATATATATATATATATATATATATATATATATATATATATATATATATATATGATGTCAGGTCATGTCATATGCTATTGGTACCATGTAACCCAGTACTACCTGCCTCATGGTCGGGACACCGGCGACGAAACTGGTCCCCCACCAGACTTGTTTGGTGAGGAGGGTTGTTAGTTTCCCTGAAGGATTAAAAACAAGATGGTAATGCCTTGCATCAAATCCGTCTGTGTTTGTTTACAATATCGCGTCAGCTAATATTTGGGCTTGACGATGAATGCCCTGGAAAAGTCACTTCTGATTAATGTTTAGTTTTAAAATATGCAAATGAAGAAATGATTTGCAACGATTTTAAATGGTGCCTCTTCTTTTATCGTAAATTAAACTCATTAATAAGAAAAAAATGAAAAAAAGGTTGTGAGTTACACTCGAGTTTGAACAGGGCATCATTCGATCTGTAATCGATTGTTTTACTACTGAGCTATATCTTCAGATTATAATAAATCTGTTTTTAAGAAGAAATCATTTGCTGAAATGTTATTGTTTCCATTGGCCGGTGTAACGTGAAACGTCCCCTTTGTAAAAATAATTCTTTTTGTCTATAAGATAGAAAATTGATTTTTACGATCGGATTTTTTTCGATTTTCGATTCTTATTGCATAAATTGCTGTACAAAACCTATCTAAGAACACTTTCAGACATATAAATTAGCGTTTTATGAAATTTGCAAAAGATTGGCTCAGCCGTTTCGGAACCTATAAGGAAGGAATTCACACAGACAAAGTGACATATATATATATATATATATATATATATATATATATATATATATATATATATATATATATATATATATCCTTACATCCTTATATCTTACAACGAGCACTTTTTCTTTCCTGTATTTTAATTAAGCTAGTAATTTTACTATTACATTAAAATACACTCTGCTCTTTAGACTATTGTTCTAATCTCCTTTAAATTTATATATATATATATATATATATATATATATATATATATATATATATATATATATATATATATATATATATATATATATATAGTGTATTTAGGGAGCATCTTTTTGTAATTTCTCTATTTTTCGTATGGTCGTTCTAATATCTCGGTCAAGTTTGTGTAAGAAAGTCCCATAGTCGTTTTCGTCCATCTATTTTTTGTTTTGTTTTGTTTTTTGTTTTGTTTTTTTGTTTTGTTTTTTTTGTTTTGTTTTTTTTTGTTTGTTTGTTTTTTTTGCAAGTACTTTCAACTTGTTTTATTCAGTCGTCTTCATGCAGTTTTTGATTACTCTTTAGTTTAAAATCTGGATGCGTGCATATGTTTCAGTTCAAATTACATTTAAATTCCTGGCAATAGCGAAGAGTCTCGTGTGTAAAACATATGCTGTTAACATGTTAAACACGTGACTAAAATGTACAATGGGTTAAAAGTGCGATTTACAAAATGGTATGGAAGTTAGAGTTTCTGATAAAAAAAATTAAAACTTCGCATACGTCATTCAATAAAAATTAAACAACTTAACCCTTACCCTAAAACCTCAGTGAGCTATCAATTATAATTAATTTTGGTTTTCCTCATTACATAATAAGTGATAATTTTATTGCAATAATTTTACTATCATGATAGTAAGCGCACGTGAAAGGATCAGTTTAAGTTTGTAGTCGGCTGGGGAGCAACTTTATGAAAGTTTCTTCCACAGACGAGACACTCTAGGAAAAGAAAAACTCTGTTTATTGGTATGGAGATGGAAAGTGAAAGAAAAATCCTTTGATACAGTTTCCACTAGGCGAGTTCTTACCGTGAATGTTTTATTAGGAACAAATATTTTCACATAATTAAATTAAACTAAATATAACCCGCAGCTGTATTCCGAAATTATTTGGTTCAGGATTGAATGCTATAGGCCGAGTACGTCTTAGTATGGAGTAATGTTGCCACATCTGAGCAGGGATTACTAGAAGAACCTATCCTGCCTTGTCAGCGTTCAGAATAGATTCGTAGCCTAATATGAGATGCGTCTTTCTCTTCCCTGCAACCGCTTTCTCACAGAAGAGACTTTGCGAGCCTGTCTTTGATTTATCGTTATTTTGTGGCAAGTCCTTGTCTGAGCTCAAATATATGCCCCCCTCCCTTGCCAAACTTTCACGAAAAACACTGATCTAACTGAAACCACGATTAATAACTTCCGCTACTCTTTATTTGTGTTTAACCCTAAACGTAGATTCCATGAACAAAGTTACTTTCTTAGAATTGCACGCGTGTGGAACTCTTCCGTTTCCCTGCTTTCCAGCTGACTACAATATGATCGTCTTCAAGTCCAACATAAACAAATTCTTGATGAGCCGTCCCCTTACGTAATCCAATTTACCAACTTTCTAGTACTAACGATTACTACGATATTGTCCCATTGACTTCCGTATACGTATTAACAATTATCCTCGAGTAGACCCCGGGCCTTGATAAGTGGTGACTCCTTTGTAATAAAAGTATGTTCATATACCTTACGTTATGTGAATAGTAGTTAAAATTTTATTGTTCATGAAAATTTTGTCACGATAAACCCTGCCCAAAATTGCGTGTCATTTTAAAATATAGTGATTCATTCTAGTTTTATTTGAAATCTTCTGCTTCAGTTGTTTGCATGTGTGTGATTTCATGACGCATTGTTCGTGTGGGAAAGGTTGGCTGGTTGTTTTTGTTTTACGGCATATCAATTCTTTTCAGGTTATTTAATGCCGAATACAAAGATTTTGAAGAAAACTTTTTTAATAGAATATATGTATTGTTTTCAAATCGGTTTCTATTTAACCCATAGTTGGGACCCTAACAGGTATTACCACTCTGGGTCAGAGTGGACCTGAGAGCAATGACAATTAAAGGTTGGCTCCACACTCCCCAAAGCCCGCAAGATGGGACCTCACAACTGGATATAGTTTAAGGTCATATCCAGGACCGCGTATGGGAAGGAGGCGAATGCTGTCAAATATTAAGCAGTGTGACTCTGTAATTAATTATTGCAAGAAGTTGTTTCGTATAATCATCCGCATAATATGACAGAAATATGAATGCACCCATAAATGGATCGTAATATTTAATGCTACCAATACTAAGCTTATTTCCTTTAACAATTACAAAAAATAAAAATAAAATTAAATGAAGAAAAATATTTGGTCAACATCCTGCTTTCCCCCGACTAACTTCAACTGTAATTTCCACCGTCCGTTCTCTCTTTCAGCTGTCGAAAAACTGAAAACCATCTCGTGCTTCCAACTCGTCCTTTTCATAGCAGTTTCTGTCCTATGCAAATTAATGTCATATGTATATTACTGAGACTTCTACAAACGAAGATCTTTTCTTTCTCTTTCCTTCCCTCATTCCATCACCCGACAGGAAAGAGAGAGGAGCACTCATTTGTGTAAGTCACTTTCTTCATTAGTTTCACCACGGAATCAATTTCCACAATGTTGTCCAATTCTGCTACGCATTCTCAACCATCGATCACCATCTTTAAAACTCATCGGCTTAACATTCACAAGCATATGAATTGGAACAAACGGATTGAGGAAATTGCCAAGGCTGCTGCAAAGGTAGGCTCCCTTTATCGTGCTAGAATATCATGAACACCAGAGAGTATCCTATATCTTTACGACAATTCGTCATTCATGGGGTATTGCTGCTATATCTGGATTGATGCATCTACCACTAGATGTCCAAAAAAGGGTCTCAAATCTAATAAGTCTCGCACTATCAACCAAGCGTCAACCTCTGTCACATCACCGCAATGTTGAATCCCTGTGCTTGTTTTACAAATACTTAGTGCTGCTCTGACGAACTCATAGCACTTGTGCCCTATAGACGTAAATATCCTGACTAACGCAATAAGCTGCAAAATCCCACTTCTTCACCATCAGAATTAAATTTAACTCTTAACCTTTCTAACAAAACTTTTGAATTCTTCCACAAACCAAAAAATATATATGAATAAAAATGTAAATCGCCCTAGTTCAATTATAAACTGTTATCTCTAACATTTCTAATAAAATATCTAGAATTAAATGCGTTTGTATTTAATGAAAATTCAGAGTTTTACAATATTGCGCTGAGAAATTCAGAATAATAATTAATTTCCACATTATCATCAACTACCTCTGTAACAATTACAATAAGATCAGAAAGAATTGTAACGTGGCAGTTACAAACAAAGGAAAAAATTAAATAAATAATCCGGTCGGTATTTTTTCCTTTTTAACAAAAGCAGTTAATTACCGTTGCTCTCCCATTACTTTTTTTTTTTTTTTTTTACACAGTGGTTACCACTTATCAAGACCCGGAAGCCACTCAGGGATAAGGGTTATTGCAAGTACATTACGTTAGTGTGGAGATTTGATGAAGTGTTTACTTAAGGTTCATTAGGAATTTGTTTACGTTGGACTTGAACACATCCAAGTTGTAGTCAGGTGGGAAGCAGGCAGACGGAACAGAGTTCCACAGGCGTGAAGTTCTAAGAAAGAAGCTTTGTTCATGGAATCCACGTTTTGATTTAGGCACAGATAAAGAGTGGGGGGAATTTTTCACAGTGGATTCGGCTAGCCGGGTGTTTTTCGTGAAAGATTGGCGAGGGGGGACCAGAGATTGGAGTTCAGACGAGAACCTGCCATGGAAATAACGATAAAACAAGGATAGGCTCGCAACGTCTCTTCTGTGGGAGAGAGGATGCAAGGTAGAGAAAAGGGCATCCCCCACTAAGCCACAAAGTCTCCCGTCTCGATACCACTTAAAAAGTCTTTCGCTGCCACATGTCCATCTAGCATGATATTTTCTCCTTCCTTTAACCGCATACCGGCCACAGCTGGCCCATTCTCGTCCTTGACTTTACACGTCCATTTTCTTCGACGGACACTTTGCTTCTCCAGCAATGTGGTGCATTTTTTCTCGTTTTTTCATTTTTCTTCTCGTGCACACTTCCTAATTTGCATATGCACATTTTTCAGCTGCTGCTGCTGCTAATATCTTCGCAAGCCAGCGATTCTCCGCTGCTGATGATACTTTCCCATGCGCTCATATACACTATGCTCCGTTAATATTCAATGAGAATTCAGAATTTTTACAATATTGCGATTTGAATGCACTGAAATAATTAGTTTCCAAAATATCATCACCTATCTATTTAATAATAACAATAATATTAAAACGGAATCAAATATAATAGCCTATAACATTTCGATAAAAAAAAAATATTACGCATAAAATAAACAAAAATATAAATGTGATTGATAATAGAAGCAATAAAAACAATAAACCTCTCCAATAGATTGTAACAAATAAATTGATCCTTTCCCCGATAACTATTTACGGCAGTTTCCTATTTCAATCGCGTAAATTATCTGAAATTAAATAGATTTTCGTAACTCTTTAATACCATTTTCTTTTCTTTCAACTGTTATATGTAACACGTTTCTATCCTTATTTTCTGAACCAATAAAATAACTGTTTTTTTTTGTTTTTTTTTTTGTTTTTCGTTTTTTTTTTTGTTTGTTTTTTTTTTTAAATAGGTGAGAAATTAAGTAGACTTTCAGGTGACGCTGAGTAGAGTCGATTAGTAAACATATAAATATTTGGTGTAAGTCTATAGATTACCCTAATTTTTCGATAAAAAACAAAAATATAGAAAAATCTTTATGGTATATGTACCCGCAACGGAATGAAAATGTCATATTAAAAAAAAAATCACGTAAATTGATCAAATAGGTTTTTATAGAAAATCATTATTTATGATTTTAGACATTTTAATAGTAAATTGTAATCATTACAACGCGGATTTTGATCCCGATAGTTTTATTAAACATGGTGGATTAAGAAATAACCTCGTTTCCTAATGAAATTTGATTTTCCTGGTTTAAAAAAAACTACATGATTAATTACATGATTTTTGGAATATGACATCTGTTGTATATTATAGGATATTATATTAACAGAGCGATATATTAAAACGTGTCATGTGTTATCTAGTGGATGTGAGATATTTTTCTTTAACGGACAGGTAATAAACGTATAAATCGTATGTATGTTGTTTAGCCAGGAGGATATTATAATGACGTGTAAACTGAGTCATGTTGTATCAGACTTTTCGTACAGGAATATTTTACAGTTCATATATAAGAAGAATAATATATGCTTCATACCTTTTTCCTTGAAGAGTTCTTCTATCTTCCTGCTGCTCCGTGACGAACCATGAAACGATCAGCACCATCAAATTGAGACATCTGTTCTTACTTGTGAAACCATAAAACAACTCTTTATATTTTTATATAAATTTATTACAGTTGTCTCAAATGGTTTTCACAGGATCTGCAGTTCGTCTACATTTTCTATTCTTACAGCCCGCTTCTTAGCTGTCTGTCTACCCCTGTCTAGATAGTCTGTCCGCTCTTGTGGTCAAACCTCAACCTCAACTCTCTAAAACTAATTACATCAAGTGTTCTCTTACGTCACCTCATTACGTGTCTCAGACAAACTTAATGTCCCCATCTAGTTATTTGTTTATGCAAACCCAAAAATAATGTTTACATCTATTGTTTATTCTTCTAATCATAATAATAATAATAATAATAATAATAATAATAATAATAATAATAATAATAATAATAATGTTTTGACCCTTGGCCTTGCTTGCCACAGTTAACACAGATAGTACGCTATGATCACAGCCTAAAAGGGTCATAACATTACACATCATCGTTCCGTAATGGGTACGTACATCATAAAGATTTTTTGTATTTTTGTTGGATTTTTTTATTAAGTTGAACTCTGAGCTTGCACCAAATATATATATTTTTTAATAATTATTCACAGACTCCTGTTTCGTCGTATGACTCATCGGCATTACTGAGGTTAGCTAGATTCGAAACTGAGAACTCAGAGACTGAGGCCAACGATTTACAGCTGAGATAAACCTCACTAGGTTAATGAGTGTATCCGCATTCACAGATGCCATTCATTTATTTAATTTATTTTCGATATGTAAATTAATTATTTATATGGAAAAACATTTTACCTAAATCCAGGGTGGGAATAATTTTCTCATTTGCCATTGTAATTCCCTAGATACAGATCTATATTTATTTTTAATATATTACTAGCAGGCCGCTTAAATATGATATTTTAATTCATGCAGATAACATATTTGTTATTACTGAGACAATTCTCGATCGATTATTATATTAAACCTAATTATAGCGAGATCAAAATTATATATATATATATATATATATATATATATATATATATCTGGATGCCATCAGCTAGAATCGAAACCAAAACATACAGCTCTCCACCCTCATTCCTTAGCCTCTGAGCCACGCATATATATATGTGTGTGTGTGTGTGTGTGTGTGTGTGTGTGTGTGTGTGTGTGTGTGTGTGTGTGTGTGTGTGTGATCTCATTTTTAAAAGATGGAATCGCTCTTTCATCGAAGACAAGATTCAAGCAATCAAGCAGGTATGTATATATATATATATATATATATATATATATATATATATATATATATATATATATATAGTACAAAATTTTGTTGAAATTCAAAGGCTTACATTTTTTCTTTTATCTAACTCTTGTTTATTTCATCTCGGATCTCTTCGTTACAGCCGTTTTGTTAAGGGGATGACAATTCTATGATTTTATGTTTTCCTATAAATTTTCTTTCTCATCAACTCGTCAGATGTGATTTCCATCCGATGTTACTGAACCTCCGTAATGGGGGGGATCACCTCAAACACACAAAAAGGATTATAATTTCAGACAGTATCTCCACTCCCGTTGTGCCTACTCTCCTGCCCGATCTGGAATCACTCAGCATCGAGAAATGAAGCTCGTTTTGTAGTTTCCAGCTTCACGCGCACACGAGATTATGCGAGAACGCACGTAATAAAATGCTGGCCGCCATCTTTGTTTTTCCTTTTCTCGGCCTGAACTCATTCGCTGAGCACCCAAGACTTGTTTTTTCTTAGCAAAAGTATTTGATGAAACAACAAGTAAGTCAAAGATCATACTTGAAAACAAAAAAAAAGTGAAGCAGAGGGAATATGGTGACGAAAAAAGTGATTAAACATGAATGGATAGTCTGGTGGAAGATAAATAATCCAGTGACGGTAAAATCCAAATATATAACTTCAAGAAAGTTAATTGCATGCAAAATCCGATCCCGCATTTTGCTAATTCCTACCCTCTGATGAGAAGGAAATTATTTCTTCGAAACTCCGCGGATTAAGGAATATCCACTTATCTAGTGTTTCCTTTTCAGATTAAATATGTTTTAACTCATTTCAAAGTGTTTTTAACATGTTTTATTAACTGTTTGCTCGTATATATATATATATATATATATATATATATATATATATATATATATATATATATATATATATATATATATATATATATATATAGTAAAATCATTTTTAACCGATTTTAAGCGACTAAAATCGTTTGCATAGCAAAGCTGATCTCCAAGTTTAAATTATTGTGGAGTTATTTTGCCCTGGTTTTTATTTTTGTTTTGTTTGTTTGTTTGTTTGTTTGTTTGTTTTTTCAAGATGGCGACGCGAGAGAGTCTTTTTTAGTTTACCCTATAAAATTTGATTTTCTTAGTTTAAAATAAAACTACTTGGTCAATTTACGTCATTTTTGGAATATGGCATCTTCATTCCGTGACGGATATGTACATCATAATGATTTTTTTTCTTTATTATATTGTATTTTTGATATTGTTGTTGTTTGTTTTTTGTTTTTTAATTAGGTTAAATTCTGGACTTGCCCCCTGTAATTTTAGGAGCTGCACATGAAGTATAAAAGAGTTCCATCATTAAACCAGGCATCGTCGAGTCTTTCTGCTTGTGAATTAATAATTTTATCTGTACGATCCACACTCGGTCTGTTTGTGACACGTGTATTTAAAACATCTTTTGAAATTCGTTTTGATACGAGTATCAATGAATAAATAATTGTAAAAATGAAAGAAAAAACCGGAAATTTTAGTCAATTAAAATGAAGTTGATTCTCACTTGAGCCCAACGAATGGAAAAGAAAAAGAATTAGTTTCCTTTCAATTCGTTGAATACAACTCAGAAACAGAAACCTGACAGAGAGTTTTTTTTTATTTATTTGATCTGATTTTATTTACTTTTCGTAGATTTATTGTTCTTATTTTTGTTTTGTTGTTTATTCATTTCTTCTTTGTTTTATTTTTTCCCTTTTTTTTGCTGACGTTGCAAATATCTTTCAAGTGTACAACGTTCATGTGTAGTTTATAAATATGGCGGCCATGGAAACAACGCGATAAATTTGTGTAGACATTAAAAATAGTTTTACTGTTATTTTCGTTAGATATTTCTAGAAATTTCAAAAATGACCAAATAAAAAACACATGACTATGATTCTTAAAAGAGACTTTTCATAATTTTTTTTTTGTTTTTTTTGTTTGTTTTTTTTATTTTTGTTTTTTACTTTACGTTTAAATTTTGATTCTGTTTGAAAGATAAAAGACCAAGATTTATTTGTAACAGGAAAAAACATATATATTCATACGTTAAAAAAATTAGCGACAAGTGTTAAAAAACAAAAAAGGATTCCTAGTTTCCACCGCTCCCTTCCTTATCAGCCAACGGGCAGGCACCTACAGGACAAAGGTCCAGTTGACCTTGGGTTAACCCCTTCCTTTGTGTGTGCTTTTTTAGCGGGAAGCGTAGATATCTAGTGATTTGACCTATTTTAAACCTAGGTGTAGTTAAATGTGTGTGTTTTTTATTATGTTAGTTTATGTGTGTGTGTGTGTGTGTGTGTGTCTGTGTATGATAATTTATGTATATGTATGCTTATTTTATTTATTTATTTTTATTGTTATTGTTAATTTTAAAATTATTTTGTTTTTAACTCTTGCTAAAGTGTTTATCAAGGTATTTTGTTAATTATTTGTTCTTTACACACATATGGGCGACTTTCTAAATAAATAAACAAAATGATCTTCGAGGTGAAGCGACCATTAACCGTATTCATCGGTTGTAAAAACAACAACAAATCTCAATTTATAAGCGATAAAATTAAACAGTAAAGTCATCTAGGGTTCGTGGACTAACGGTTAAGGCGCCGGACTGTGGTAAATATCGTCTGAAGTTCGATCCCTAGAAACAGTCGAGCTGCGCTGATGAGAGTTAGTTAACTCGAAACACGCGTGTACGTAGATTACTTTTTTAAAAAATAATAAAAAAAAATAAAAATGTTATATATACGTCCAAACAAATTATGCGCAACTTTCTGAATAAATAAACAAAATGAGCTTCGAGGCGAAGCCACCATCAACAGTATTCATCGTTTGAATAACAACAACAAATATATATATATGTGTGTATATATATATATGTGTGTGTATATATATATGTGTACATATATATATATATATATATATATATGTGTACATATATATATATATATATATATATATATATATATATATATATATATAGTAATTTATAAAATATATATGGCGATTAAGCTACACTAAATATTCGGCGTTTCATCCACTATAGGATTCGTCAGGTCGCCGAATATTCAGTGTAGCTTAATCGCCATATATATTTTATAAATTACTAACTAGCTCTACCTACGTATTGAGCAGTTTTGAAGTAAATACTTAAAGTTTACGCATAAATCTATACTTTCGTATATTAATTTTATGTGAGTAAATGAAGTAGTTATATATATATATATATATGTATGTATATATATTTGTATATATATATATTTGTGTATATATATATATATATATATTTGTATATATATATATTTGTATATATATATATATATATATATTTGTATATATATATATTTGTATGTATATATATATATTTGTATATATATATATTTGTATATATATATATATATATTTGCATATATATATTTGTATATATATATATATTTGTATGTATGTATATATATATATATATATATATATATATATATATATATCACAATGACCCAAATAAAATGATATGATAGTAATACAATATTTAAGGCAAAAAAGGGATCAAATTAAACGAGACAGGTAATGACGTTATGATGAAGTTATCAGCAAGAGTCGTAGGATTGAAGCTTATTACTGAATGGAATGGGTAGTCATAATGAAAATTGCTCCTAAAGTAAAGACTACGAGCTTATTATGAAGATGTATCCATCTAATAGACTGGAAAGTGTATTTAAAGTTCTGATAGATTTTTTAAGTTAAAGGAGGATTCACATATAAATACATATAGATAAGTACATGTACATGCATATGTACATAATAGCACATAAGCAAACACATACACAAAATATAAATGCATATGTACATACATGCACAAATATGCGTACATACATATACACTTCAACGAAGTCTGCAGGTGCTGAGTCAGCCAAATAAGAAGGAGAGAAGAATTTATAAAAAAATTATAAAGTGCTGAGAAAGTGTGAAAAAAGATTTATAATTTTATGGAATTATCTACCTAAGGGGTTAATGTTAGAGCTATGTAATTTCAAATTGGCCATATTTAAATTTGGTCTTATGTTTGCAATGGGAGTTTATTTCGCTTTTATAATTTATTAAATTTCTTCTTTGGAGGGAAGTAATTATTGTTATAGCTTCGGCTGTGCAAAGGTGACATGACTTAGAGCCTGGGGTGTAAGACTAAACTTTTTTGGATAGCCCATTTAATTGAGAAAGGAGTTTTGTTAAACTTGAGTTTTTCGTTGTTCTTTTTTAATTAAAGTGGTTACAGAAGTTCTTTGGCTATTATAAGAATTTTGGTTGTTAAAAGAAGATTTGTGATTAGAAATTCTTGTCTTTATTAAAGTTAACGTAGCGCCGATATATTTGTGTTTTACAAGGTGCCTTTAATGAATTTGTTGATTTGTACTGGGATTTCATATGGAGAAATGGTTTCAATTTTGTTTATTGTGGTAAGCAATGTTCGGAACAATAAGTGCTGGGACATTGTTTTGAGGGGAATCATGAGTGTTATTAGTACTAGGATTATTGTTAGGAGAAATATTATTATCATTAGTAGTAGTAGTAGTAGTAGTAGTAGTAGTAGTAGTAGTAGTAGTAGTAGTGGAGGGAGGAGGACGACGGTTAGTTATAAAATTAAGGAGATATTTATTTTTAAGGGAAAGGAATCAATTTTTTTTTTTTTTTTTTTTTTTTTTTACACAGTGATCACCACTTATCAAGGCCCGGAAGCCACTCAGGGATAAGGGTTATTGCAAGTACATCACGTTAGTGAGGAGATTTTATGAAGTGTTTAATTAGGGGGGCGGTTCATTAGGAATTTGTTAACATTAGACTTGAAGACATCCAAGTTGTAGTCCGGAGGGAAGCAGGCAGACGGAACAGAGTTCCACAGGCGTGCAGTTCTAAGAAAGAAGCTTTGCTCATGAAATCCGCGTTTTGATTTAGGCACAGATATAGAGTGGGGAAAATTTTTCACAGTGGATTCAGCTAGACGGATGTTTTTCGTGAAAGTTTGGCGAGGGGGGACCAGGGATTGGAGTTCAGACGAGCACCTGCCATGAAAATAACGATAAAACAAGGATAGGCTCGCAACGTCTCTTCTATGGGAGAGGGGTTGCAGGGTAGAGAAAAGGGCATCCCCCACTAAACCACGAAGTCTATTACGGAATCTGAATTTTGCTGAAGAGGGAAGCTAACTTTTTCTTTTATGGGGGGATAATTGTATAATATATATATATATATATATATATATATATATATATATATATATATATATATATATATATATATATAGTCTTTGAAGTTTTTTAACATTTGAAACTACACAAAAAAATTACTTTTTATCATTCGTTAAAAAAAAAAAACACTTAGTCAGTAAGTCATTTAATCACCTGCAATAACTGCATCAACTCTCTCGAATTTACTATAATACCAATTTTTTTATTTTTCAAGGGATCGTCAGTTGTTTACCATGAAACACTGTTTCGGGGATTTAATATATACGCACACACTTTTCTTCCCATAAACAATGGGATGTGTTACGAGGTTAGTTAAATATGACGAAAACCAGATGTCCACCTCCACCTTCGCCTCCCCCAAAATGGATGCATTCTGAATGGTTGCAAAAGTTGCCATAATCGTCTCACAAATAAACAAAACCCTCCCTACAAAGGAAAAAGTAGTAACTAGATGAATGTTTTCCTGAACTCGAATGAAGCACTAAGGGGGGGGGGGAGAATTAGATGTATAAGCTGTTTTCATTGATATGCTCTATTTCTCGGTTATTTATTTAATAAATAAAATATAGGAACAAAACGCCTTGTACACCAATGAATCAGACATTTATCAATAATAAAGAAAAACAGGTTGGCATGCGTATTCGTCTATATGTCGTATAAAAAGAAAAATGTTAACATTAAAATACTCATTGCTCACACACCATTTACATTATAGTTTTTAGATGTAGAAAATTTCTCACTTGTGTGGGTGTTTTGTTGTTGTTATTTCATTTATTTATTTATTTATTTTTCAAATTTCGCTCATAAAAGTTTTCATCGGCAGACGATAATTTTCTTGGAAGAACGTTCTTGTTAAATTACTTGGAAGCTATGTTAATATATATATATATATATATATATATATATATATATATATATATATTTCTGTAGAAATATATTTTCTTATTATATATCAAACCTTATTCAAGAAGCTCAATGTAATTACAGAGCAATATAGAGAATAAATGACAAAAAAACTATATTCAAAAATTCATGATGTTGATCATCTTATAATTTATTCCTTTAATTCAGTTGACTTATACAATTCTTGACAGTATCTGTTTCGTAGCGCGAAATCAATCACTTAATTATTATATCAGGGAATCTATTATGCCCTTAACTCATCAGAAGAAATAGCAACAATTCGTCAAAAGGAATTGAAGTGTGATTTGAAATGATTGAAATCCGAAAATTGAAAGATAAGATATATATATATATATATATATATATATATATATATATATATATATATATATATATATATATATATGATATTTTCAGCGTTTCATGTGTACGATTGAGCTTGATACTGTTTTCGGCTTACCGTTCACAGGGAACATGAGTTGGAGCAGATACATTGAGAGCATTGCCAGCTGTGAGGAAGGTAGACTTTCTCTACCGTTCTAGAAAGTTACTTACACCTTAAAGTATCCTGTACCTCTACAAGGCCACCATTCGCCCATGTACTGTTGTCAAATTTGGGCTGGTGTATCTGCTACTAATCTCTCACTCCTGGACAGGGCTCAAAAGAGAGTCGCCAACCTGATAGTTCCTGAACTGTCATCTAGGCTTCAACCTCTGTCTTATCGACGAAATGTTGCATCCCTCTGCCTGTTCTACAAGTATTTTAATAGTGGATGCTCTACCGAACTACAATCCCTTGTGCCCCCTTGACATAAATACCCCTGATAAACCCGACAAGCAGCAAAATCTCACCCCTACACAGTAAAGATCCCTAGACGTAAGAAAGCCTCCTACTTCAATAGTTTCTTTTCCAGAACTGCTAGACTTTATAATTCCCTTCTAGATTCCTGCTTCCTCAACTGTACTGACATGCAGAAGTGCAAGTGTAATGTGAACAGACATCTTGCTGCTCAACTCCCTACATAATATCCCTGCAACTTATGTCCTCGATAGTAACCTCCTACATCAAAGTGGCACTATGCCTTGTTTGGGATGAAAATGAAATTTTAAAAAGTCCAGAATTCAACCTATTTAAAACAAAAAAAAGTACAGACAAAATCGGCAAAGTCATCAAATGACAGCGTGAGTTTATTGCGAAAAAAAAAAATCTGTGTAGATATTAAAAATTATTTTTGTTTTTCTTTTTCTTGGATTTTTTTTTTTTTTTTTTTTTACATTTTCACCCCAAACAAGGCACATTGCCACTTTGATGTAGTACAGTTCGGGAAGCAGGAAACTGGGGAAGAAACTACTGGAGTAGAAGGCTCTCTTACATCTAGGGATCTCAATTGTGAAGGGGTGGGATTTTGCTGCTTGTCGGGTTTGTCGGAGGTATTTATGTTGAGGATGCACAAGTGCTTGTAGTTCATCGGAACATTCACTGTTAAAGTACTTGTAGAACAGGTAGAGGGATGCTACATTTCATCGATGGGACAGAGGCTAAAGCTTGGATGACAGTTCAGGACCTATCAGGCTGGTGACTCTCTTTTGAACCTTGTCTAGGAGTGAGAGACTAGTAGCAGATGCACCAGCCCAAATATGACAACAATACTCCATACATGGGCGAATGGTGGTCTTATAGAGGCACAGGATACTTTCAGGCGTTAATAGCTGTCTAACACGGTAAAGAGAACCTACCTTTTTCGCAGCGATCCTGGCAATGCTCTCCTGTGAACGTTAGGCCGAGGAGTTTAAAAGATGTACTTTGGCCATCGTTAGGCGAAGCAGTTTGAAAGATGTATTCTCAGATAAAGAGTCACTGACATTGCTATTGGTGGTAGAGAAAGTTTCTTGTAATTATTGAAGGAAACAAGTTTAGTCTTGGCAGAATTGAATGTGACCATCCATTTTTGTCCCATTCCACTACTGATTGGAGGTCATCCTCTAGTGTTTCTGCCATTTCTTTAGATGTTTGTTTATTTGTTTTCCTGTCGTGTCTGTTATAGAGTGTGGTGTAATCAGCATATATTCCCATCTCACAGACAATTTTGTCAGGGAGGTTATTTATGAATATTAGGAAGTACGTCCAAGGATGGAATACTGTTGCCATATCTGGGCAGGAGCTGCCAAAAACAGCCTATTATGCCTTGACAGAGTACAAAATAGACTTCGTGGTTTAGTGGGGGATGCCCTTTTCTCTACCCTGCAACCCCTCTCCCATAGAAGAGACGTTGCGAGCCTATCCTTGTTTTATCGTTATTTTCATGGCAGGTGCTCGTCTGAACTCCAATCCCTGGTCCCCCCTCGCCAATCTTTCACGAAAAACATCCGTCTAGCTGAATCCACTGTGAAAAATTTCCCCCACTCTATATCTGTGCCTAAATCAAAACGCGGATCCCATGAACAAAGCTTCTTTCTTAGAACAGCACGCCTGTGGAACTCTGTTCCGTCTGCCTGCTTCCCTCCGGACTACAACTTGGATGTCTTCAAGTCCAATGTTAACAAATTCCTAATGAACCGCCCCCTTAAGTAAACACTTCATCAAATCTCCACACTAACGTAATGTACTTGCAATAACCCTTATCCCTGAGTGGCTTCCGGGCCTTGATAAGTGGTGATCACTATGTAAAAAAAAAAAAATAAAAAAATAACAGAGGTCCAAGGATAGACCCTTTAGGCACTCCCGCATTTATATCATATTGTTTAGATGTTGAGGACAACCTGAATTTTTCTCTTATCTAAGAAGGATTTAATTAAGTTAAGTATTCTTCCAGTAATACCGTATGATCTGATTTCCCTGAGAAGACCTTCATGCCATACCCTGTCAAAAGCCTTAGATATATCTAGAGCTACCGCTCTACCCTCCCCTGCTTTGTAAAGTGAATGGTATATGCGCTCAGAGATTACAGTTAGGATGTCTGCCGTTGAACGGGCTTGCCTAAATCCATATTGTTGGTCGGCCAGAAGTTTAGCATCTGTAAGGTGATGGATATTAATTATATGAGGAATCTATTTGAAATAAGATCCATTGAGACATCCACATTTTGTATTAAGAAATACACATTTTAAATATGTAAACATAAGGTGAAGCTATCCAATATGATCAAAATGAGCGGCCATTTTGGATAACCTGTTATTCTTTACTTAATATTTACGCATTTAAAATGTGTATTTATCAGTATATCTTATATAAAGAAATCCTCATATTATTATATTAGGTATGACACTAATTTTCGACACTTATTAAAAAAAATACAAAAACTAATAAAATGAAATTAATTCATCGTAATTTTACTTTATATTAAAGAAGAAGGATCAGGGTTTTACTTATTTTTTCATTATTTATTTATTTATTTTTTTTACTTAGGCGTCATCAAAGCCTATAGGTAGTTTTATGCGTGAGTGCATAAACCCCTAATAAAAGATGAATAAATACAAAAAGCACATAATGATTAAACGACACATCTTTTTTATAACAAAATAAGGAAAAGGTTTATTTTGCATTAAGAAAAACTGTGTCCAAGCCGAAAGAAAAGAAAAAGGAACAGAAAGTTCTCGGGTGTTCTACCATCTGGAAGCAGATAACTTGAAGTGTCCTCAGGCTGTCCAGTGGAAGTCTTCACTGGGATAGTCGCAGCCTGAAGGAATTCAGTGGACAGCAAGCGAGAGGGGAGAGGTCCGTGTTCTTTGGTGGTCAGGGCTCCTCTGCTGGCTGCTTGATCGTTCCAAACAGGAGTAAATAGTCCCTTAAGGGACACATAGGATTAATTCGCCCTGGTAGCTGACTGGTCAGTGTGTGGCCGAATTAGTCAGCAAAGGGCATTAATCCATGAGAAAATAGTCTGTTATGGTAACTGCTACAAACCCACTCAAGGATAAGTGTTATTGAATGTAAGGTGTTAGTGTAGTAATCGTTGATGGTGTAAGTTGGGTTGAATTTGATTATTTATGAGGACGGCTCAACTAGAACTTGTTTACATTGGATTTGAAAACTAACATGTTGTATTTAACAGGGAAGCAAGCCAGTGGAACAGTTTTTCACAGGCAGGCAGTTCTAGGGAAGAAGTTTTGTTCATGGAACTTGCGTTTAGATTAAGGCACAGATGGAGAGTAGTGGAAATCACATACAGTGGTTGTAGCTAGTCAAGTGCTTTTGTTAAAATTTTTCAAGGGGGACCATAGATTAGAGTTCAATCAAATACTTGCCATGAAAATGAAGACAGAGGAGAGATAAGCTCACAACGTCTCTTCTGTGGGAAAAAGGTTGCTGGGAAAAGAATAGAGCATCACCTACTAGGTTTCGAAGTCGGTTTTGAACGCTATTAATCGCGTATAAACATTATTTATTTTACGCTTCAAAAAACCCATGAAATTTGATTTAAAAATCGTAAAACAACAAAAACTTTAAAAAGTGAGAAAAATATCAATTGCAACAGATTTTTGTAAATACAAGAAAAATCAGGCCACATTAAGTTTTAACAACTGAAGCATACATGGTCCCCCTTTCACAGTCAACGAGGCATAAAAAATGACTAAGTTAAGCATTTGTCCTCCCCCCCCCCATTTAGCCCCAAAAGTTCCCAGGGGACGTCAAATCCTGATGAAAATGAACAAACGGTGCAGTTTTAGGCTTTATTTTATGTAAATTTGAGTTCTGCACCATGTAAAAAAAGAAATGACTAAGTCCATCATTTGCCCCCGCCCCCACCCCACCCATTTAGCCCCAAAAGTTCCCAAGGTTTTAACATATTTAAATTTGATTTCAACACCATGCAAAACTGATAAATAGATACACACAGAAAATATGGTAAAATAGTCTAAAAAATGGAGTGTTTTTATTCGCCCTAAAAGAGTCCCTAGGGCACACCCAAGAGTTATGGCAACAAACAAAAACAAAATTATATATAAAAAAATTATATAGAAATCAATTAGTTACAACTTTCCAGCAAGTTTTATAAAAATCCAAGGCGTCAATTCCTTTTAATAAGCACAAAGATGTTAATTTTAGCCATTTTAACCCGAAAGGCCCCCCTATGGGGCAACCAGAGTTTTCCTGGAAAATCTGGTCTGTTACTTTTTACTCATATCATGTTTAATGTTTGTGCAAAATTTCAAAAAATTCCAATCTGTAGTTATTGAGAAAAGTGCGGACAGACGAACGGACGAACGGAAAAGGGTGAATTTACAGGTCTAGCCTCCTTTTGTAGGGAGACCAAAAATGTAGGGGAAAAACTTAGTACAGATATGCGTTATATTTTGCTAAAGTTTTGGTCCAGTGAAATATAACAGTAAAAGTCTTACTTTTGGCTTGAAATGTGATGAAAAAGACATATATAGATGTGTCTGTCCCGATAAAAATATTACATTGAGCAGACAACAACTAAAACAGTTATCTTCCGGTGTCTATGGACGGCTCTAAGTGACAAAATTTCCTTGATGATAATTTTTTACGTTTGAATATTGTAATTTGTGGCCTGAATAAAGAAATATTTAAATTATTTCTATTAAATTTCTCTTTAATGCAGGAAATATTAATTTTTAATTTCTAAAAGTAAGCATTATTTAAATTTTAATTTTTAATTCCTAAAAGTAAGCATTATTTAAATTTTAATTTTTAATTCCTAAAAGTAAGCATTATTTAAATTTTAACTAAATCATTAAAATAATTTTATCGGAAACTTATTTTCAATTCCAAATTTTTGTATGGAATTATAAACTGAAAGACGCTTTTTTATTTAATATTAAAAGATTGTAAAATTAGCCGTGCACAACAAAATTTAATTAATTCTGAACTCATAACTGTTTCAGATACTTAGTTTAAACATTATATTTTTGTTCTGCTTTATCGTTATTTTCATGGCAAGTGCTCATCTGAGCTTCAATCTATGGTACCCCCTCGCCAAACTTTCACGAAAAACACACGTCTGGCCGAAACCACTATCAATAATTTCCCACATTCTTTGTCTATGCCTAGACCTAAATGTAGATTCAACAAACAAAGCTTCTTTCTTAGAAATGCACGCCTGTGGAACTCTCTTCCAATTGCCTACTTTCCAGCTGACTACAATCTGATTGTCTTCAAGTCCAACGTAAACAAGTTCTTGATGAACCATTCCCCTAATTAATCCAATTTACAAAATTTCCACTACTTATGTTTACTACGCTATAATCACAATGACTAATGTATACCCATTAACCATTATCCTCGAGTGGCTTCTGGGCCTTGATAAGTGGTGATTCCTGTGTAAAAAAAAAGGAATACGTAATATAGGTTATGCGATTATTCTTATTAGTAAGATGCGAAGATGAATAAATTGGTCTTTCATAGAAAAATTATTCACGTTCGATTTCTAAATATATACTTTTACTTGCTCATTGCCAAAAACTACATCGATTTAACTTTTTTTAATTATTAATAGTAAGATTGTCTGTTTATTCATAAGTTTTAAGAGGCAATCTTCCACAGTTTTTTTGTTTGTTTGTTTGTTTGTTTGTTTGTTTGTTTTAGGGGTGGTGTCACGGGCTCTCAAAAATTACTCTGAAAATTCAATCAGTAAAAAAAATAAGAAATTATTTCGGAAATCCTTTGAAATTTCAAATGCGAAAGTTTTAAAATGTAGATAATAATAATTTTTTTTTTTCGTAAAATTTAAATAATTTTAATATATTTTCCAACTTCTTTTTTCTGAAAACTCAAGAAAAATCATATAAATCAGCAACGATTGTGAACCAAAATGTATTTTATTTCAGCATTCCACTATATTTTTATTCGGTCCTGGATATGACCTTAAACTATATCCAGTGGTGAGGCCCCAGGTTGCGGGCTTTGGGGAGTGTGGAGCGACCCATTAATTGCCATTGCTCCCAGGTCCACTCTAACCCGGAGTGGCAGTACCTGTTAGGGTCCCAACTATGGGTTGAATAGAAACCGACTTGAAAACAACAAATATATTCTGCTAAAAAAATTTTCTTCAAAATCTTTGGATTCGGCATTAAATAACCAGAAAAGGGTTGATATGCCGTAAAACAAAAACAACCAACCAACCAGCCACTATATTTTTATATATATTTTTTTATTAAGTATGATACTTGATCAGATCTCCATTACTAATGGTTACTACGATATTGTCCCAGTGATTACTGTACCCGCAATAACCCTTATCCTTGAGTGGCCTCCGGGCCTTGATAAGTGGTGACTTCCATGTAAAAAAAATTTTTAAATTTAAAAAGTATGTAAAAAAAACTAATATGGCAGTCTCCCGCCCCCGCCCCCAAAAAAAAAAATCTCCTGATAAGATCGAATTGGGGGGATATATATATTTTTATATGCTTCAGTTTTAGCTTTAAAAAAAAGTCTGTGAAAACAAATAACAGAATTAATCAATTATTTGATTTTTGAAAGAATTTTAAAAGTCACGTTGTTTTCATTGTTCAAGTCAAAATACGTAGAAATAACGTTGGGTTTCGTTTTTCCTGTTTTTAGCATTTAGGCGAATTTTTGAAAAATTCGTCGATTTTATGGTGAGTAAAAAACATATATGAGATTTTTTTTTATAATCTTTTTTCTTGAGAATACATCAAAGATTACGATGAATCAATTTTATTTTACAAGTTTTTACTGTTAGTATTTGCTACGGGTGTCGAGAACACCGCCTTTATTACTGTCATACCTATAATAATATTAAACAACAAAAAGGTTTTTTTACTGCCGACACATTATAGTTTCATTGTAATAAATTCACGTCGTGATTTAATGACTTTGCAAAAAATATCTTTACGGTGTACGTACTTGTCACGGAACTGCGCGAGCCTTTTCTAGTCTCACACAAAAACACGCGTTCACATTTCAAGCTATATTACTTGTCATATACATACGCGCACACAAACATACGCGTCCACGTCCACACACGTACATATATTCACGTTCGCGTACATACACTCACATTCACGTGTATATACACACACGCTAACGCACACACATGTACTCACATACGCGCACACGTACGCACACAGATGGACGACGTCACTTCCTTTCAATGGAAATCCACATATGCGCAAAAGACCACCGGAAACACCTATAAAAGAAAGAGCAACAAGCGGTTTCTTCCTTTTCCGACCTGCCTTTTCGAGGTGGTTGGTCGGCGCACCAGCCGCCACCGTTTTGGCAGGTGCGTACCTCACACCATTTACTACTATGTGGGACAAAAGACCAACAGACAGTACGTACACTCTTTTCTCTCTCTATCTACTACTTGTGACAGAGAACACCACCCTCTATCCTTTGTCTTTGTCTACACGCTGGACTATCATTCTCATTTCTACTATATTACTCACTTCTTTTCCCACGCACGAACAAACGATAGTGACCCGAACGTTAGATGAAAACACATCTCCTTTTTCTTTCTATAATACCAATCCCGCAACAAACGATGGTTACACCCGCGCGGACATCAACACATGTTATATCTAAAACATTCATTCTTTCAACAGTAAATAAACGACGTTTATCATCCATCAATTGAGTTATTGTTTCCTTCAATTCCATTCGTTTCATTATTTTCTAGTGGCGAGTTAGAGTATTATTATATCCTGGTCCGCAACAGAACGAAAATGTCATATTCCAAAAATCATGAAAATTGATCAAGTAGTTTGCTTTTTTTACTAAAAAAAAAAAAAATTTATGAGTAAACGAGAACTGTGTTGCTCGGCCATATTTAAAATTCACCACCGATTACCTCCCCTTTAACAATCTCTCCAGAAATAGAGATCAAAGTAAGCCTTGTAATGGCTACAATTTGTTATTAACCGCTAAAAATTGAAAAAATGATCTTCTATAATACGTCATTTTTGGAATATGACATTTTCGTTTCATGACAGGTATGCACATTATAAAGATTTTCCTGTATTTTTTTAATTAGCACCCTTAAAAATTCTAAACGTTATATATATATATATATATATATATATATATATATATATATAAATATATATATATATATATATATATAATGAAATACAATAAATCTACTAGTGTGCAAATCCAGCGATTATCGGTCTTACAAAATATTATTGGATGTAATATTTTATATAAGACTATCCAAGCTAAATAAAATTGCTCAATATACTAGATAGAGCAAATAAATCATAATTTAGGAATTTAAAATTTGTGATTTGAAAAAGTTAAATTTCAAATATAGAAATTTTATTGTATGCAAGACAAAGAATACAGTATGGTAAAATATATTTCCTTAACCTATTAATTTTCGATCTTTACACATCTCCTCGGAGGAAAAATATTAGCAAATATTATAAAAAGTTTGCACCTAATTTGCTAAAGGTAATAAACATAGAAAATTAAATTAAATGTTTTTAAAGTTTTTAAATCATTTTAGCTACATAGAATAAGGGAAATTGGATATTGATGCAGCAAAAAAGGGATATTGACCTTCAAATCGAAAGTGTTTACTAAATCCTGTAATGGAAGCTTTGTCTTGCATACAATAAAATTTCTATATTTGAAATTTAACTTTTTCAAAACACAAATTTTAAATTCCTAAATTATGATATATATATATATATATATATATATATATATATATATATATATATATATATATATATATATATATATATATATATATATATATAAGCGCTGGGGTATTGAAATAGCCAGATTTGTGCCTGGGGGTGCGGTTAAATCACCAGGAGTGATGCGCCCTCAGTCTTTTTAAGGTATGCACCTAGGAGAAGGAAAACTCTGGTGAAAAACCTGAGATCTGTCGTTCATGCTGTCTGTGAAAAACTTTTGCATCGATGGTGTGTTATCAGCAGTTCCAAAAAGTGTAGATGGTGCTATACAAGCCTTTGTCACTATAGTCAAAGCTTGTGTGGGTTCTGGCAACAAAAATTTGTTTCAATAATTTATGTGTGAGCGTTATAAATCCTTCATGCAAAACAAGTCCATTGACGATGGTGTGATGGCGAAGGAGACAGACAAAGGATATTACTGGAAGTCTCTAGTTGGATCACTACACATTGACAGGACGATGGGTGATGGCTCGTCTCATACAACATCTGTAAGCAAATTGTTCGATTAGTGTCCTCCATCGGTGACAAAGCAGTACTACTTAAGTTTAGCACTGCTCTACCCTTAGTTAGGGATGAACCGAGAAAAGGAGCCCTAAACATTCCATGTTCAGATCAACCTTTGGCAGCCAGTTGCAGTTGTCCGCATACCCAATCACGTAGTCAAAACAATTCAAAATATAATCAGCTTTTCTTTGGATCTTGGAATGTACGTACGCTTCAGCATAGTTCCACTGCGCCAAAGCGTAAAACAGCACTTTTTTGTCTGGAGTTTAAAAGGTATAACATTGATATAGCTGCACTAAATGAAACTCGACTTACAGGTGTATCACAGCTGACAGAAATTAAAGAAGGATATGATTTTTATTGGAGTGAAAGAGTGAAGCTGAGCCACGGCATTCGGATGTTGGCTTGGCCCAAACTTTCTCCTCTCTCTCTCTCTCTCTCTCTCTCTCTCTCTCTCTCTCTCTCTCTCTCTCTCTCTCTCTCTCTCTTCCGAGGGTCTTATCTGACATCATTGACTCTTGAGCTAGAGCACGACACTCGGGCAGTTCTTGTTAGCTGTTAGATATAAGCAAATAGGTTTTGGAATAACAACAATTTAAAATTAGCTTAACCTCGAACAACCTGACTCTGTAGAGGTGACTTTAAGCTGACGTGTATCTTAGGAGGATGCGTGGTCAGTGAGAGTTTTAGTTGAGTCTAGTTTACGGAGCCAATGAGGAAGCGGGTCGAGCAACAGATAATGTGATTTAGAACAGTGGTTGTAACTTCTAGGAGATGGGATGATTCCGGAATAAAGACCTGTATGTATATATTATCAACGTTTCGGGTTAGTCTCTCTCTCTCTCTCTCTCTCTCTCTCTCTCTCTCTCTCTCTCTCTCTCTCTCTCTCTCTCTCTCTCTCTCTCTCTCTCTCTCTCTCTGACACACACACACGCACGCACGCACACACACACACACACACACACACACACACACACACACAAAGAAGTTAGAAATCTTTATTTCCAGTCCAATGATCCAAACAACTGAACCAGCCAACATGGAAACTGTTAGAAAAAGGTATGATCCCATTTGATGTTTTTTTTATTTATAATGTATATCAATTTTAAAGACACTCATGAATAGACGACCACACGATTACACATTTCATAAAGAGACGTATTTAAACACTCATCTCTTCCCTACGACGATATAACATACGCCGTCTTGGTGCCGTTTATATACACACGACTATATAACATAAGTACCTAGCCTGGATGTCCGGCGTTGCCTGGGTGTTTGGAGGTGTGTGTTGAGCAAAAAAAGAAAGCGATAGTAGGCAGGCAGGCTCGAACTCGTACCGCTAAGGAGAAAAATAACGTGGAAAAAACGTGACGTGCTTGCTGTGGCGCCCATCGTCAAACCGGAAGTGACGTAGGTTTAAATTAAGGCTAGTCAATCGAAAAGAGGGGATAATTTTCGAAAATATCGGCGAAAAAAAGGCGTCCCCTCCTTGTAGAAAAGTGCCCAGTTGAGGGTGAAGGAATTAATGTTTTTAACCAATTTTTTGATAATTGTCGTCCGAAGAAAAAAAGTTCTTGTAAGACATACAAACATACATACATGCATACATACATCCATACATACATACATACATTTAAACAGACAAGTGAGATTTATATTATAGACTAGTCTGGGTGCCCGGCGTTGCCTGGGTGTTTGGAGGTGTGTGTTGAGCAAAAAAAAAAGTTGTAGTAGGCAGACGAACCCGTACCGCGAAGGAGGAAAATAACGTGGAAAAAAAGTGACCTCTCTGCTATTGCGCCCATCGCCAACTCGGAAATGACGTAGGTTTTAATTAAGCCTAGACAATCGAAAATAGGGGGTGGCTTTCGAAAATATCAGTGAAAATGTGCCCAGTTGAGGGTGAAGGAATTAATGTTTTTACCCAATTTTTCGATATTTTTCGTCCGATTGGTCGAGCTTCAAATAAGCGATTTCGTGAAAATCTGTCACTTCCATCGAAAGTTTTAGGCAGATATGCATGCATACATGCATACATACGTACATTTAAACAGGCAGGTAAGATTTATATTATAGACTAGCGGGGGAGGGACCGGCGTTGCCCGGGGTGTGGTGAGGTATGTGGAGGGGGTACAGCAAACAAAAAAAAGAAAATAAAGAATAAGGGAACATAATAACCCTGTTTAAATATTTAAATAAAAAAACAGCGAACATGATGCAGAAAAAGAATAAGCGAACGATGTTAAAACTTCTTTAAACAATCGGAAAAACAAAAACAAAAAAACAGCGAATATGATGGAAATTTTTTTTAAAAAACGAACGAAAAAATGGCATAAATAACCCCGTTTCAATATTAAAACTTAAAAAATTCGAAAAAAAAATATATCTGATATGTCGGCTCGAAAGTGCAATCTTAAGATAACGACGGTGCTACTATACCGACTGGTATATAACCATGTGAGCGTAATTAGGTCATTTTTTTTATATTTACACTAATTCAAGAAATAACTTTTTTGCACATACGTGTTTGACTAAATTGTCATGAAGGAACGATTTTCTGCTACCCTTTCCTGTAGGAAAGTGTACAGTTGAGAGTGAAGGAATCAATGTTTTGGGCAAATTTTTTTATATTTGTCGTCCGAAGGGTCAAATTTCAAAACAATCCGTCGCCTCTGTCGTGAAAATCCGTCGCCTCTGTCGAAAGTTTTTGCGAGACATACATACATACATACATACATACATACATACATACATACATACATACATATTTTAAACAGATTTTTTTCCTTTATATTATAGACTAGCGGGGGTACCCGGCGTTGTCCGGGTGTTTGGAGTTGTGAAAGAAAAAAAAGTTTTGGTAGGCAGGTAGACTCGAACCTGAAGGCTTGAGGCGAAGAAAGTGTGACACGTTACCGCGACGCTCATCGGACAGTGAAGTGGGAATGGTTGAAATGAAACGGTTAAAAACGCAGGTGCTTAAACGTCAACGTCTGCTTTTCTACGTCAAACATCACGCCATAGAGAAATGAAATCACAGCGCGAATTTTGTAACATAAAATCGCTCAAATAAAAGATAAAGACGACCTCGTTTAGTAAATCGGAGATATAATAATCTAGAAAGTATATAAAAAAATTGTAAGAATTAGTGTCCCCCCCCCGTCCTGGGGCCCCTCCCCCCGAATAAAAAAGTCCAACAAGATTTTAAAGATGCTCTTATTCATCATTTGTACAAAAATAAGTGAAATAGGAAGGTATGTGATAACCACCGCGGTATTTCTTTTCTTTCCATAGCTGGTAAAATCTTAGTGAGGTTGATTTTGAACCGGATCATAAAGCATGTAATTGACGATATATATCCTGAGTTACAGTGCGGCTGGCATGCAGGTTGCCGAACCACAGACATGATTTTCTCTTGGGACAACAATTTCAGAGAAAGTCCGTGAAAAGAATCAGAAGATGTATATAGTGTTTGTGGACCTGACTAAAGCATTCGACACTGTAAACCGGTATAATCTGTTGAAGGTGTTGTGAAAGCTTGGTATACCCTAAAATATGTTGCAAGTGATCGTGACATTCCACGAAAGAATGAAATCAAATGTTGTTTCAAATGGTGAGATATCTGATTCATTCGCCATCATTAAACAGGGATGTGTCATTGCCCCTGTACTGTTTGCCCTTTACTTTTCGGTAATGCTGAAAAATGCATTTGTTGGAAAGAAGGATGGTGTGAAAATTCAGTATAGGTGGCCGTTTTAATCATCTTATTTTTAAAGCCAAAACTCTTACTCTAACAAGTATAATTTGTGACTTATTGTTCGCAGATGATGCAGCACTTGTGGCTTCTTCGTTCGAACAAATTCTCAGCTGCTTGTAAGGCATTCGGATTAACCATAAACATAATAAAAACTGAAGTTGTTAATCAGCTGTCCCAGCATCAAAACAAATTGGGTGTGTGTGAAGCAGAATCCGTCTGTGCATGCGTTCCCCGAGGTGCCAATTCAAGTTGACGATCATAGTTTGAAATATGTCAAAAACTTTAACTACCTCGGAAGTAAAGTAAGCACTAGTGGAGCGTTTTATAATGAGATAATCAATAGAATTGCAAAAGTTTCCAATATCTTCGAGAAACTTCGCCATCGACTTTGGAAAATTGGGGGTATTAGACTTCAAACGAAGATACAGGTCTACAAGGCTGTAGTTCTCACAACACTTTTATATGATTCAGAGTCTTGGACACTGTACAAACGACAAATTCGACAGTTGCATGTTTTTCATAAAAAGTTGTCTTCGAGAAATTCGTGGAGTTAGTTTAAGTGACAGGATTGCAACTGCTGACCTTTTCATCATGTGCGAAACTGATAGTATTGAGTCTTTTCTTGTGAAATCACAGCTGCATTAGACTGGCCACGTGTTGCGCATGCAAGGGGAAAGAATTCCAAAAATGTTGATGTACAGTCAACTTGACATTGGTCACCGGACAATAGACCAACATTACTTAGATATAAGGACAAATTAAAAAAGCAATCTTTGAGCTGCTGAAAAAAATCCCGCTGTCCTCTGTGATTGGTCGTAATGAGTGGAGGTCTTTAATGGCAAATTATGAAAAATGCAGCATCAAACATTGTCAAATTACGACTCACATACAAGGTTATATAGACAAAGTTGTAAGAACCTTATACGCCGAAATCGACGGGATATCACAGCCAAACAACGTCGCAGCTCACAAGAGCCATGAAAGCCAACAAACCGGAAGTCCAAGACTCGAGTTTAGCCCTCATTCGGGCTCATCAGTTAGACACATCCGAAGTTGGGATTCGAAACCTGAGCCTCTTGTATACGAGATAAGTACTCTACCAATTGAGCAAATGCGCCACATCCAAGAAATTTTTATGAACTAACAAAGATCAAGCGAAATCCAACAGTGGAATAAACCTACTATCATCTCGAACAAGGGATGTGATGTTCGAGATGATAGTAAGTTTCGTTCCACTGTTGGATTTCGTTGCGGTTTGCTTTTTTTTTTTTTTAGTTAATACGACTTTCTTGGGTGCGGCGCATTTTCTCAGTTGGTAGAGTGTTTGCCTAGCATGCAAGAGACTTGGGTTTCGAATTCCGAAATGAGAGCGAAGCTGTAGTTTTGGACTTTCGGTCTGTTGGCATTCATGATTCTTGTGAGCTGCGACGTTGCCTGGCTGTGGGAATAATTATATTCTCTCACATTCAGAAACTTTATATATATATATATATATATATATATATATATATATATATATATATATATATATGACAAAAAGTCTATATTCCAAATTCCAAGACGTTGTCCATCTTACCGTTTATTTCTTTCAGCATTTTAAAATGTTTAATTCTTGACAGCACTTGTTTCGCAACATATCGTAATATTGTTTCGTAATATATATATATATATATATATATATATATATATATATATATATATATATATATATATATATATATATATATATATATATATAATCAGTTATTTTGAAATAGTGCCGAGCGGTATTTTTTAGAATTGCTCTAAAGTTAATACTAAACAAATTTGTTTGAAAGAAATTGAACCAATCAAAAAAAGTGTCAGTGTGTGCAAAGTTTATCGTGCTACTACTTTTCCTCCTCCCCTCTCCCTCTCTCTCTCTCTCTCTCTCTCTCTCTCTCTCTCTCTCTCTCTTAATTAGGTTGGATTCTGAACTTGCACCCTATTTTCATTTTAAAATTTATAAATAAAAATAAACAGTCATATATATATAATCAGGTGTTTTTAAATAGTGCCGAGCGGTATTTTTTTTTTTTTTTTTTTTTTTTTTGGTGGGGGGGGGGGGTCCTAAACAAATGTTTGGAAGAAAAGCGAAACGATTAAAAAAGTATATTAGTGTGTGAAGTTTATCCGTCCCCCCTCCATCTTTCTCTCTCGCTCTCACTCTGTCTCTCTCTTTCTCTCTCTCTCTCTCTCTCTCTCTCTCTCTCTCTCTCTCTCTCTCTCTCTCACACACACACACACACACACACACAGTTCTTTACGCGCCTCGTGGAATCGCATGAAAGCCGAACAAAGACTTTAATGCAAATCTTTAAAACGTGACATTTTACCCAAATGGCATTTTGCGTTCAAGGCGCATTCAAAGCACATCTTTTCACCCGTTTGAACAGGAAAAGGAATTTCGTTTTCGCGGCGGGAACGGCCGATTCGTTTGTGTCGGGATTACCGAGAAAATGGTTTTGTCTGGCTTAAATGGGATTAATGTTATCTTGTAGAAAAAGATTAAATCGGGATTAACTAAAGACAACATAAAATCTGAATGACGGATCAACTAAAGACACGTGATTTTCGCAGAAGGAATTCAAATATCAGGAAGGATTCTTTAAGACACTGACCATTCTTCAACCGCCCCCGCTAACATCCACAGATTTTAGATAAATAACGTTTTTGTGATATCGCTTAAAACATCTCTCTGTCCATTTGTCCGTCTGTCTGTCTGTCTGTCACGGTTAGTTTTGTAGCAGTATTTTAATTGGTTGGTCAAACCGGCTCATTTGGTATGATCGTAAGATTTTTTTTTTTTTTTTTTTTTGCTAATAAGCCGGGAAACCAGGGTTCGATCCCCAGTCGTGTCATGCCAAAGAATGGTACTTGATGACCCCTTTTTTATACTTAGCACCTAACATTATAGGGTAAAAATCAAGAGTAAGTGGCAAAATCCTGGTAAAGGAGTGATATCCTCCCCTTCAACTCGGTATGTAGTTAAATTTCCCCTGACTATGGTCAACCACTTTACTTGTTATGCTTACGTTTGTAAATATTCTTCTTCTTCGCAATTCTCTTTGTCTTTTTACCTTCCTTCCCTTCTTTTCATTTCTTCTTTATTTGCGTCATTTATTTATTTGCCTAATCCTCTTACGCTCCTTCTGGTATTCTACTGATACTACTACTATCATTCTCTCTATTCTCTTCCTACTAGCATTTATCCAGAATAGTCACTAATGAGTTTCTAAGTAATAATGTTACTATTCTGAAAGCCATTCTTAACGTGAGGAGGGCGGAGGTTGTGTACTATTTTATACCTTTCTTCTATCAAAGAATGTTCATGTTTTTATCATAATGATAAATATGTTGTCAAGTATTATTGGGACAGAGTTAGACACCAAGGTCGTTTTTCAAGAAAAGGAACAAAAATAAAAATTGTCCCAGTCGTGAAGGATTTCCCTTCCACTGACAAAGAACAAGAAATTGAAGTGCAGCATCTGAAGAACAAATACTACATTTTCATCTTGGCCTGAAGGAAAGCAAAGGTTCACAAAACACAAGAAATCAGCAAATGCAAACTCTATGGACAAAGAGACGAAACAATAGACCACATAATAAGTAAATGCAGCAAACTATCCCAAATAGAATACAAGATTAGACACAATTAAGTGGGAAATGCAGTATACTGGGAATTATGCAAACAACTGAATCTTGAACACCCAAACAAATGGTACCAACACAAACGGCAGCGGTACTTGAAAATGAAAGTCACAAAGCCCTATGGGACATAGACGTCCAAACAGATAAGCCCATCCAAGCCAGAAGACAGGATGCCATAATAATAAGAAGGAAAAGTCCTGCTAGATCACAGATTTCGCCGTTCCAGCAAACCACAGTGTGAATATCAAGGAGACAGAGAAGCAAAGCAAATACACGAAACTGGTCCGAGAGCTGAAAGATATATAGAAGATGAAGAAAGTCAAGATAACACCAATAATAATAGGAGCACTCGGAACAATCTCGAAAAACTTTGATAAGGAGAATGGAAGAGATTAGAATCACAGGAAGGGTTGAGAAGATACAATGGATAACAATAATGAAAATGGCAGAAATATTAAGGAAAACCCTTGAGTGCAGAGACGAATGCATGTGAGCTACTAGCACTAAACGAACATATAGACACTTCCACAGAAGCCAAGCACAAAGGAACAATGATGGAGTATTGTTGCCAGATCTGGGCAGGAGCTGCTAGAAACAGCTTATCCTACCATGACAAAGTTCAAAATAGATTTTGTAGCTTAGTGTGGGGGGAAGGGGCCCTTTTCTCTTCCCTGCACCCTCTTTCCCACAGAAGAGACGTTGCGAGCCTGTCTCTGCTTTACCATTATTTTCATGGCAAGTGCTGGTTTGACCTTCAATCTATAATCTCCCTTTGCCAAACTTTCACGAAAAACACTCGTCTAGCCAAAACCACTATCAATAATTTCTCCCACTCTTTATCTCTACCTAAATCTAAACCTAGATTCCATGAACAAAGCTTCTTTTTTAAAAATGCACGCCTGTGGAACTTTCTTCCGTTTGCCTGCTTCCAGCTGACTACAATTTGATTGTCTTCAAGTCCAATGTAAACAAGTTCTTGACGAAACGTCCCCCCAAGTAATCCAATTTACAAAATTTCCACTACTTATGTTTACTACGCTATAATCACATTGACTAATGTATACCCATTAACCCTTATCCTCAAGTGGCCTCTGGGTCTTGATAAGTGGTGACTCCTTTGTTAAAAAAAAAAAAAAAAAAAACGCAACATGGAATCAAGAAAACTGAAGCATACAATATTATGTTGGTGCAAAAATAATGTCGTTTTATACATGAATTTGAAATTCAAAAAGATGACAATATTTGGCACCAACCTAATAGTAAGTGATCCCCACCCCATAAAGGTGTAAACTTCAACTGATACCACGCCAAATAGTCGAGAAAGGTCAAGAAGCGTTAAGTAGGACAGAAAGACCAAGGAGAGAAAGCACTAATCAGACCTCCATTGTATGTGTACGAAGAGGATTAGGACCTTGCAAAGGTTTATTTCCATCTAAATTCCAGTAAGGATTAATAGTCATTATCAACGAGATATCAGCAATAAATGAGTGTTGCCATAATGCAAATTAATTTTAATATTAATAATTCTGATTTCGTTTATCAACGTCTCCCTGGAAAGGGGTGGGATTCATTTCCAGGGGATTTCTCTCAATCCCGGCTCCAAACCAGGAGCTTCAAAGATCAAGGGTTTTCCTAATGATGTTGGTCGTACTTACAATAGAAGTCTGAAGGCCGCCTGTGTACTCCAACTGCATAAAAAATCTTGCAGGAAAGTCATCATTCTCTGTCAACCTGAACCAAGTTGATGTGTGCTGACATTTCGAGATGGGAACAATAACGATTCGATTTTACATGTTTCCCCTTGAGGTCAATAATATATGGGTAGAAAACTTTAAAATGTGGGGAGCTCTTGAGCTCCCCTAAAAAGGGTTCTTTAATATTGTGCAGAAATTTAATAACATACAATTTTTTTTAAATATTGTGCAGAAATTTAATAACATACAATTTTTTTTAATATTGTGCAGAAATTTAATAACATACAATTTTTTCTTTAATATTGTGCAGAAATTTAATAACATACAATTTTTTCTTTAATATTGTGCAGAAATTTAATAACATACAATTTTTTCTTTAATATTGTGCAGAAATTTAATAACATACAATTTTTTCTTTAATATTGTGCAGAAATTTAATAACATACAATTTTTTTCTTTAATATTGTGCAGAAATTTAATAACATAAAAAAATTTTAATATTGTGCAGAAATTTAATAACATACAATTTTTTCTTTAATATTGTGCAGAAATTTAATAACATACAATTTTTTTTTAATATTGTGCTGAAATTTAATAGCATACAATTTTTTTTTAATATTGTGCAGAAATTTAATAACATACAATTTTTTTTAATATTGTGCAGAAATTTAATAACATACAATTTTTTTTTAATATTGTGCTGAAATTTAATAGCATACAATTTTTTTTTAATATTGTGCTGAAATTTAATAACATACAATTTTTTTTAATATTGTGCAGAAATTTAATAACATACAATTGTTTTTTTAATATTGTGCAGAAATTTAATAACAGGCGATTTTTTTCACAAATCCCCATTTCATTTGACTCTTCTTTCTCTTTTCTTTTTGATAAGCAACTTATCTAAAGTCTACTCTAAAGAGAAAAAGAGGGAAAGATGGGGAGAAAAGGGTCTAGCTTATGTACTTAATCGTGTGTTAGTCCCATGCGGTGTTTTGTCACTCCAATTTTGCTTAAGTGCTTATAATTCCTAGTTGGTAACTTATTTCTTTTCCTCTCTCCTAGCACTCTTTTGATTCAGTGAATATATAGCACACATGATATGGCGCAGTTGTATCTCAGTTTTCCTTGGAGGTAGATGTCGCTTTGTCCTTCTAGAGTGCCCAGTCACCCCAGCTGACTAACGTATGTAACATTTTATGATTTATATATTTTTGTATTTTTCCAGTGGGAATGAAAATTCGTAAATATAAGCACATATTAGGCTACACTGTAATATTTAATATGTAATATTTAATATGGAATATTTAATATGGAATATTTAATATGGAATTAATATGTCTTGGTATTTTCTTTATCATAAGTTTTGATGGGATTATTATTTTATTTATAATTTATTACTCTTTCAGTCTTGTAAGTATAACCTTAGCTAATGTAATATCTTAATTTTTCCTTAGTTTTATAATTTATTTTATTATAATATTTTATATTAATATCAACAAGATACAAGCGATTCAAATTGTTCAACAGAGACTGTAGATATATCCTAAACCATATATAGATTTACTGTTAAATATAGCCAAGATGGTAAATTTCTTTGATAATTTCGAGGTGTACCTCTCTTTATCAAAACGAAAACAAACCAAAAGAATGCCTGATAATTTTGAAAATATATGATACATAGCGTTCATTGTCATCTGAAGAGGGGTTGGGCTGTCTGCCAAGAAACGGTGGGTGCATATTTCTGACAAAGGGGGACTAATTGCAATTTTAGGAGTTGGTTGTTTCATTGAATGGGTGATATGCCGAGATTTTCAATCGTCTCAGAATAAATAAATAAATGATACATAGTTTATTATCATCTGAAGAGGGGTTGGGCTGTCACCCAACAGAAGACGGACATGTGTTTGCAGATGTAAGAGGCCCTGGGAAGGGGGCAGCTGTTTACGGGTTGAGTAAAACAGATAGACAGGTGTTCGTTGTAATCGTTTGATGTTGACAGCTTTGTGTTCAGGTTTAGGGTGGATAACTGAATGTCATCGTAAAAGAAACCTATTTATTAGAAAACGTTTAGATCGATTACAAGTCATGAAGACGCCCCAGGAAGTGTGCAGTTGAGCTTATCGATATTGCGCAATCAGTAAATATGGACTTAGTGGGTAAAATAACCGGGATTGTAAGAAATGTCTTTGATAATTTCGAGAATATACTTCGTTTTATCAAAAAGAAAACAATTCCAAAGAATGCTATTAAAAGGGGAAAAGACGCGACAGAAAGCAGAATTAGGTCAGTTTCCAAGCAGAAAATAACAGGAAATTTTGTTTTAAGTCTAAATATTAATTTAATATCAATCCTAATATTTCTATTTAAAGTTTTGTTCACTTCAATATTCATTTATTTCATTCATTTAGTTGGCAAAGAATAAACGCACAAGTGATTGCCATTTACCAGGGCAAAAAGTCAGTGAGAATTTAGGGGACTATGTACAAAGAGAAAACTATACAGGGGAAAACCATAGAGGTTCGACCAGTATCTGTCCAAAGCTGCCTTTAAGCCCTGTAGTGTGACCTGGTTTATGATCTCTTCAGGTAGCTGGTTCCACAGAGATGTCACTCAAACCAAGAATGCTGCTTGATGTCAAAGCCTCCAGAAGCGCCGAAAGTACACCTTTTTCTACAAAAGTCTACAATCTGCGGCCGGGATGAAGAACAGGTCCTGGTCCAGGCTGCACCATCCATAAAAGACGTTGTAGGCGAGGATGAGGTTACCTTGAAGCCAAGGAAAAAAAAAGATTTAGAGCCTTGTAATGTTGCTCATAGGATACACTTGGCATAGATTGGAAGTATTTTTAATCCACAATATAGGTTTTTTAAAGTGGAATTATCGATCTGAAATGTTAGTTCCTGTACTCTTTAGAGTCTGATGTTCCAGATTAGCCACATAAAAAGCTAAAAAAAAATTAAATTAGAATTAAACCATAAAATTGTTATTGCTGAATTGTTTCGCACTGGGCATAAGATGTCTGATATTATCAGAGACACTGGTCATGCTCCTAGGACTGTTTATTGTGTTTTAGTGAATTTAAGAGAAGGTAAAAACATGCAAAGGAGTGCTCATCATCCGAAAAGTGCACCAGAAGATTCCTCAGTATCTTGAAATAGTTCAGAGCTGCAACTCCATCACAATCAATGGCTGAACTGGCGAAAAAGTGGAATGTGACCAAAATGACCATTTCTAACGCAGTACAGAAAGATCTTGGGATGAAGTCATAGTGTAGATAATGTTGTAATCTTACAGCGAAATTTAAGACCATTCACAAAGAAAGAAGCTCCTTACTACTTAATCACCTGAAAGCAACGAAGAGGAGATGCAAAACATGTCAGCGAAAGTGCATCATGAAGAAACGAAACATAAACAACGGTTTTGGCTGAAGGTGCACTAATGGCCACTGCAGACAATGGACGTCCTTGCACCATGGCACCTTTCCTGCTACCTTTGATTATACGAATTATATATTTGTGGGCGTTCGAAATGGCAACACACAAAAACCTACGGTGAGAGTGAAATATCGGGTCGGATCACACTCTCACCAACTGGAAAAACTTCCTGAGGAATATTTGCCAAGACTATTTCCTTAGGAATCCCCAGCAGATTGGAGGCCCAGCGCACACAGTGGAAGTTGACGAATTCGTTTTCAATAGACGAAAACATAATGTCAAGAGGGTCATCAAACCGCTCTGGAGGATACGATCCTGTTGAGAAGGGGGGAGAGGTTCTTGTCACAATCCCAGACCGTAAATCAGAAACCCTTCTTCTGTTAATAAAAAAAATACATACTGCCGGGGCCCATGATAGTTTCCGATTGTTGGAAAGTGTACTGCAAAGTAGGGTCAGAACGGTATGAACATCTTACAGTTAACCACAGCCTCCATTTCGTGGCCCCTACGAATCATGTGAAGAGGATGCAGAAAGAGGCGAAACAACAAAGTAAAAGAGAGCGTGCGATCTGCTTGACAGTTATTTTAGTGAATTTATGTAGAGACAAAAATTCGGAAAAAACCCTTTTGTCTCAATCATAAAGCATTTAGCAGAAAGCTATCCGGTTCAGGAGTTTCCTCCTCCTTCTACATTCTCTAACAACATTTCCCAGCCTACTTTGCTGTCGTCAGTTGCTTTACTTCAATCAGTAGAAAACCCTATCCTCAACAAACCACACGTTGCCCAAAAAAGTATACGCTTAACCACGGCCACCGAGATATAGAAGGCCTGTTAACTGAAAAAAGCCTGCAGGCAATGTAGGTAAGATTTGTCGAATTGTTACTGTCGATACTATATGATGACATTTTTAAAAAGAGCATGTTAAAGAAAAGAAAGGCATCCAATTCAATTAATAATGAAACAACTTTATTCAATATAAAATATAAAAATTACCTATGTAAAATTACGTAATTTTAAAGCAATGTACAATCTAATACTGATAAAACTGAATTATGACTTTAGGGAACAAACAATTAAAGGAACATAGAACAAACAATTCTAAGCTTCAGGACAAGATCACAGTGTAGTAGTATCTGTTCTGATGCTACAATTCACCTTTTTTGTCCTCGGCCGGTGGAAGAGAAATCCTTCATGACTGAGGCAATTTTTATTCTTGTTCCTATCCAGAGTGCCCCTTATTGGGGAGCTGGATTTTCCCCACAAGATTAGATGTTGAAATATTTAAATAACTATTACTTTTAATACAGAAATTATATTTAAAGTTTTGGTTTTCTGTTCTTCTATATTCATTTTTTTCCCATGTTTTTCATCAAAATGTGTAGCGTATTTTCATCAGTTACATGGTTAGGAATCGTATACTCTGCTATAGTCTTCATTTTCATATCAGTGCAGAATACATGAATACGGAAATGAAGTTCACATAACTACTAAAAGACAATCATACTATAATGTGAATATTGGTTAAAAACTAAGAAAATATAGTAAACATGTACGATGTTAAATCAGGACGGTGGTGAATTTGGGAGGGGACATTATTATTATTATTTCACTCACTACGAGTTGTCTCACAGGCCATCATCAGTGAATGCTCACTGGCAGTAACCTGTGGTATTCGCTGGAGACCGAGTGACAACAAGTCTCTCCAGATTTCCAGTGTTCTCCACCTCTTGACCACTCGTGCAGATGATTGCACGTTATCACAACAGCCATTTGCCATTGATTTCTCGTTGGCATCAGCCATTGGTGTTTCCTGGTGTTTGGGTGAACCCCCCCCCTCCCCAAGGTTCCAAATTTGAACTTTACCCTTCCAGTAGAGATCTGGTTAGTACTCTCCCACCTCGGTCTTTCCATCCTCCCTGACCCTTCACAACTAGTGAAGATAATATTGTTATTGTTATTATTATTATTGTTTTATCATCATTATTATTATTATTATAATCATCATTATAATTGATATTATTATCAACCCTGGCATTGTTAACATAATTGCTACCATTATCTCCATCTTCACTGTTATTAACAGTAATTTTGAATTTAATTTTATCACAACTATTGGTAATATTATATTTAATGTTTAATTTTAATGTTTACTTTTAATTTTGCCTTTATTTTTATTTTATTTTATTTTTCTTAATATTAAATTTTTTTTTTTTACATCTAATTTATTTTAATATTCAATTTTACATCTAATTTTTTTTTAATATTCAGTTTTACATCGAATATATTTTCAACTTTATTATTACTACTATTATCATGATTGTCATTACTATTATCTTCCGTACAATTATAATTACCCTACTATTATTTGGTATATTTTTACCATTCTCATAAGTAGCTATGGTTTCCTTACTCCCCCCATTTTAACATCAATATGTATACTTAAGATTTTACATCAAGTTATACGCACTCATAGTCATTGCCACCCTAATCTCCGACCGCCCCCTTATGATCATACTCCATATATCATAACAGTAGAAACTTATAAATATATTGCCGCATATTACCTTTCAGTTTTACAACCTTACATAACCCTCCCCCACAAAAAAAATTAATCAAAATTACCCACTCCATAGGAAATAGACACCCCACAAACCGTTAAAATAAATAACCACACAGCAACAATACACCTTCTATTTAACCATAATACATATACCCCTTAATCTCAATACTATGTTAAAGACCATATATATATTCAATAAATGATCCATTCTATATCTACCTATATATGGTTTTGCGTCTTCATTTCATACTCTTGTTTTCCTATTGTATAAGCTCCAATAATTATTGTTGAGCTTGGCATTATCCGGATAAGTCTCCTTTTGTGGAATTGATCTTTCTCTTTTCCTTTTACACTAAGCTATATATATATATATATATATATATATATATATATATATATATATATGTAATTCAGTAAATTTTCATATACCAATGAGTTTTAAGCCAAAAATGGTTGACTTAAAGAGTAAGCTACAAAATTATCAAATTTTATAATTGAGCATTAATATACTGTGTAAGCAAAACAAGACTTCAAAACAAGGTGTTGGTGGCAACAAAAAGTGTATTTCAATTTACGTTACAATTGTTTCCATGTCTAGTTCGACAATTGCCAGCATTATGTCGTTTGAAAATTTTCAAAACCAAAAGTGTGCTTATTCATAAAGTCTGAAGAAATGCTGGTTTTGAAAATTTTCAAACGACATAATGATTGAAATTGTCGAACTGGACATGGAAACAATTGAACGTAAATTGAAATACACTTTTTGTTGCCACCAACACCTTGTTTTGAAGTCTTGTTTTTGCTTACACAGTATATATATATATATATATTCTTAATAATTCTCGAGATATGTCAAAATGTTCCAAGACTCTTGGAACGCTGTGTATATACATTCATAACGCTCCAAATCGACCAATCAAATACAACATACCACCAAGACCTGATTTTACTTTGAACTGTCGACTTTAATACTTTGATATTCATTTATTCATAGACAGCGATGATGCTTCATAGGATGTGCAAATTTTTATTTTTATTCCTTTTTATGCCCGTAAATTAAAATAATGTATATCCTGTTGTTGTTGTTGTTGTTGTTGTTGTTGTTGTTGTTGTTGTTGTTGTTTATTGTGATGATGCTGACGATGATCATCATTATCATGTTGTTGCTGTTGTTGATGATCCTGCTGATGATGATTTTATGCCGCTGATGATGTTGTTTATACTGCTGCTGCTGCTGCTGCTGCTGCTGGTGGTGGTGGTGATGGTGGTGGTGGTGATGATGATGATGATGATTTTTTTATGGAGTTGCTTTGTAAAATCGGCAGGTGCAATTTTTTTATACTCAAATATCCAATAAAAATAATCACATAAAAAAAAAACAGACAAAAACAACACTTATCTTACGTATCAACCAACCAAGCACAACATATTGCTCGGACACGTCTTTACTTTAAACTGACGTCTTTAAAAACTTAACGTACATTTTTTCTGTCTCCACAGGAGATTATTCTCCACCTTTCTAGGTTAATATTAAAAAGAAAAAGGAGAAGTTTTGCTTTGAAGAGGATATATTTTTTTAGAAATTTATTTTATTCATTTGAAAATTGCAGCATTGTCTTCGTTTTCAATTTCTAAAATATTGATACACATTAATGATGCTTTATAAAATGTTAGCAATTTTTTTAATCATATGCTTGCAAATTTTTTATTCATATACTTGTAAAAAAATTTTATTCATATGCTTGTAAAAAATTTTTTATTCATATGCTTGGAAAAAATTGTTTTTATTCATATGCTTGTAAAAAAAATTTTTTTATTCATATGCTTGTACAAAATTTTTTTATTCATATGCTTGTAAAAAAATTTTTTTATTCATATACTTGTAAAAAAAATTTTTATTCATATACTTGTAAAAAAATTTTTATTCATATGCTTGTAAAAAATTTTTTATTCATATGCTTGTAAAAAAATTTTTTTATTCATAGTCTTGTAAAAAAATGTTTTATTCATATGCTTGTAAAAGTTTTTTATTCATATGCTTGTAAAAATTTTTTATTCATATGTTTGTAACAATTTTTTTTTATGTTTGTAAAATATTTTATTCATATACTTGTAAAAAAATTTTTTATTCATATGCTTGTAAAAAAAAATTTTATTCATATGCTTGTAAAAGTTTTTTATTCATATGTTTGTAACAATTTTTTTTATGTTTGTAAAATATTTTATTCATATACTTGTAAAAAAATTTTTTATTCATATACTTGTAAAAAAATTTTTTATTCATATGCTTGCAAAACATTTTTTTATTCATATGCTTGTAAAAGTTTTTTATTCATATGTTTGTAAAAAAATTTTATTCATATGTTTGTAAAAAAAATTTTTTATTCATATGCTTGTAAAAGTTTTTTTTTTATTCATATGTTTGTAAGAATTTTTTTTATTCATATGTTTGTAAAAAAAATTTTTATTCATATGCTTGTAAAAGTTTTTTTTATTCATATGTTTGTAAGAATTTTTTTTATTCATATGTTTGTAAAAAAAATTTTTTATTCATATGCTTGTAAAAGTTTTTTTTTATTCATATGTTTGTAAGAATTTTTTTTATTCATATGTTTGTAAGAATTTTTTTTATTCATATGTTTGTAAAAAAATTTTTTAATCATATACTTGTAAAAAATTTTTATTCATATGTTTGTAAAAAAATTTTTTTATTCATATGCTTGTAAAAATTTTTTATTCATATGTTTGTAAAAAAAATTTTTTATTCATATGCCTGTAAATTTTTTTTATTCATATACTTGTAAAAATTTTCTTTTATTCATATGCTTGTAAAAGTTTTTTTTATTCATATGTTTGTAAAAAAAATTTTTTATTCATATACTTGTAAAAATTTTCTTTTATTCATATGCTTGTAAAAGTTTTTTTTATTCATATGTTTGTAAAAAAAATTTTTATTCATATGTTTGTAAAAATATTTTTTTTATTCATATGCTTGTAAAAATGTTTTATTCATATGCTTGTAAAAAACTTTTCATTCATATGCTTGTAAAAATTTTTTTTATTCATATGTTTGTAAAAAGATTTTTTTATTCATATGTTTGTAAAAAAGATTTTTTTTTCATATGCTTGTAAAAAATTTTTATTCATATGTTTATACAAATTTTTTATTCATATGTTTGTAAAAAATTTTTATTCATATGTTTGTAAAAAATTTTTATTCATATGCTTGTAAAAAATTTTTTTTATTCATATGCTTGTAAAAAAATTTTTTTATTCATATGTTTGTAAAAAAATTTTATTCATATGTTTGTAAAAAATTTTTATTCATATGTTTGTAAAAAAAATTTTTATTCATATGCTTGTAAAAATGTTTATTCCTATAATTTTTTTATTCATATACTTGTAAAAATTCTTTTTTCATATGCTTGTAAAATCGCTTTATTTATATACTTGTAAAAGTTTTTTATTCATATGCTTGTAAAAGTTTTTATTCATATACTTGTAAAAAATGTTTATTCACATGCTTGTAAAATTTTTTTATTCATATACTTATAAACATTTTTTATTCATATACTTGTAAAAAAATTTTATTCATATACTTGTAAAAAAATTTTATTCATATATATATTCATTGTAAAATCAAATAACGTATCCTAACCCTGCTCTTGTTGCTGGTGACGGTGTTTAAAAATAGCAGAAAGAAAAACACACTCAACAACAATACTATTAACCTATTCTACTGACATGAAATGGATTGCAATTTCAAATGTGACGAGTGCTTTATGACAGAAACCATAAAAAGATACACTAAACCTGCCCAACAAGAAAAGCACAATAAACTTATAATATCTACTTATATATCAAAGGCACTATATGTGTGTGTGTGTGAGAGAGAGAGAGAGAGTTTGTTCGAAATAGCTGGGCCGATTTTTATGAAATTTGGCACGAATATACTTTATGTATCTGGGAGTGTTCTTAGATAGGTTTTGTTACTAAATGCCTCCGATATGTATCGAAAATAGTTCGTCTATAATTGGAAAATTCAATTAAAGAAAGAACAGACCGATTATGAACAAAATTAATACCTTGTAAAGCCAAACAGTACAAGTGCATTTGAGAAGTTTTATCACCGAACAAACAGAAAGGCCCAGCGTATAAAATCAACAGTAGGTTATTTGATAAGACGGGGACACGTTCGATGTGAATGTTTCTGTTTAGAACACAAATGAACCATGATACTCGACTTTTGCATTTTAAACTTTAATTCAAGCCATTATATAAAAATAATTTTATAAAATCAACAGGAGCTGCTAGAAAGGACTTGTCCTGCCTTGATAGAGTTTAAAATAGACTTCGTAGCCTCGTAGGAGATGTCCTTTTCTCTTCCCTGCAACCTCTATCTCACAGAAGAGATGTTGCGAGTTTGTCTCTGATGTATCGTTATTTTCATGGAAAGTGTTCGACTGAGCTTCAATCTATGGTCCCCCCTCGCCAAACTTTCACAAGAAACACTCGTCTAGCTGTAAACACTATCAATAATTCCCCCCCACTCTTTATCTGTGCCTAAACCTAAACGTAGATTCCATGAACAAAGCTTCTTTCTTAGAACTGCACGCCTGTGGAATAGCCTTCCGTTTTCCTGCTTTCCGACTGACTACAATATGGTTGTCTTTGTGTCTAACGTAAATAAGTTCTTGATGAACCGTTCCATATAAGTTATCAAATTTACCAAATTTGCATTACTAATGATTACTATATTGTCCAATTTCTACTGTACACTCTTTAACCCTTATCCTTGAGTGGCCTCTTGGCCTTGATAATGTGGTGATGCCTATGTAAAAAAAAAAAAAAAAAAAAAAAACAGTACGATCTCTACAGTGCAAAATGGACTACATTGTATTGTTGACTAAGTTATTGCAAGGAAGCATGTGAAACTTCTTCCGTCCGGTGCACCATTCCTCCAGTGAACCCTTCCTTCAGTGCACCATAGTGGGTCCCCAGCTAGAGCAAACAATCAATCGATTTGATTGAGAAATGGTCGATTTCATCGATTTCGATGACAATAAAAGTATACGAGTGTGAAACGTTTGTTGATCCTCATTCAATCCCGGGCAACATCGGGTTTCTCTGCTAGTGCATCATAAACGATCCAATCGTAACTAAGGCATTATGCTCTGGTTTATATATAATACGAAAACAGATTTAGTTTAGGTGTCAAAAAGTGATCTAGGTGGGAGTGTGGTGTAATGATAAAGAACCCTTTTGGGACAGCCTCAACTCTCTATAATTGAGGCCTTATGCCCGGCTTTCCTTGTACTCAAATGGACACAAGCATAGATTAACACATGCTATTAAAAACATGACAGAGACAGCAATCTCTACCTCAACACAGATTGACAGGTGTTTCTAAAATCTCAGCCATATCAAAAAAATAGGGGTAGACCGGTACAAAAGGTCAAACCCACTTGGTTGACACCGAGATTTATAAAACAAGGACAACAGGACTCTTTGTTTTTAATATGTATCTACGGAAAATAGAGAAAAAATTACAGATAGTATCTATTAATGGCCTGGTAACTCACAGGGGAGACAACCGAAGCAGCAAAATTGAAGCTGGCTTGCAGGACACTATATATACAAGAATAAAAAAGCATTGGAAATGCAAAAGGATATAGGGATGGTATGCCAAAAAGTATACAAACAAGATAGCTATGAATGGCTAGGCACATGGAAATAGAATTGCATCCAAAGTATAGCCCTATAGCTTTTCTCCAATCTTCATTCCGTGCCATCATTACAGTTGTAAAAAGCTATAGGGCTATACTTTGGATGCAATTCTATTTCCATGTGCCTAGCCATTCATAGCTATCTTGTTTGTATACTTTTTGGCATACCATCCCTATATCCTTTTGCATTTCCAATGCTTTTTTATTCTTGTTAATTAGTATTTTTACTTACAGTCTTATTTTTAAATTTACATTCATGATAGTATTGTCTTTTTTAGGAGGCGGCTCATTGCCGCCTCCATTAGTAGCAGGTCGCTTCCTGCTGGGTTTTAGGTCTTTGGGTTTTGGGCCTTAGGAGTTGCCTCTTGGTCCTCCATCGGTTCTATATTACATAGAGAGTGCTACCGCCTCTCTGATAAAACAGTTAGAGTATTATAAAGTTCTAAAATGTTCATACCTTCACTATTAAATTTTTCTTGACTTTCTTGCAGTTTCTTTTGCGGTTAATTTAACTTATTTCCTTTCGCATTTGGTGAGTTCTTAGAAGAACTGGTCTGATCTACTTTTCTTAGCGAGCGAAGAGATTCAGCTGCATTTAACAATGGTTGCTATCGTGTATTTTTGCGCATGCGTGAGAATTTCAAGTTTCCTCCTTATTTTTCAATAGTTTGACAGTAGTCATGTGTCTTTCTGCCAAGGGCGACAGACGTCAGTGTTAGCCGTGATCGTCTAGAGGTTAGGACCCCACGTTGTCGCCGTGCTAACTTAGGTTCGAATCTTGGTCACAGCATTGACATTTTGTACATATTTTACAGTCCAAAATCTGAAGAATTATTTGTTTTTATAACATTGTTTTTTGACGTCGTACTTGCTGATAGGTTACTCTTATAACAATTTTGATCAACTGAGATAAAGATTTCGTGGTTTCATTAACGCTGGTGGGTTACTGTTTAAAGAAAAAACCTTAACGTTCACCTCAAATATTCAGCGTCCAAGAAATATAGGCCACTGGAAAACTGGAACGTTTGTGAGCATCCGGTGTATTATTTGGAGCTGTCCCTTTTGAGAGAAGTTCCATGTTCGAAGTGGTCTGTCTACATTGCGTATATAGTGTTTAAAACTTGTTATTACACGTAATCTTATTTAATTATGGAGTTAGCTAAAAAGCGATGGGTCACTGCACTTCTCCGTGTAAACAGCAGTCGATTGATGCTTGAACTGTTGTCAGAGACCGTTCGTACACCGAGATACATCGTCTCAAAAGAAAGAAGAAAGAAGAAGAAAGAAGAAAGAACAATTGGCCATTTTTGTACCCTTTTTTTTTTTTTTTTTGCTCTCTTTTGACATTTTAACCGACGTTCTGGCACTCGCTGGATTCGTAAGACACTTCTCTGTAAGAATATGTGCTTTTTGAAACTTATAAGTTGATTTTATTTGAGATTTGGATAGTTTTGTTTTGTAGGCGTATATAGGCGTGTACGGGCCATCCCTATATAGAGAGTGCTACCGCCTCTCTGATATACAAATGTAGACAAATTTGTGTATATTTTATCGGTTTGAAAATATAGGTTCGTTTTTACCAATTGTCATAAAATTTTAACTATAGAATCTATATAATTATAAAACTCAAATCACCTTGTAACGGGCGTTGTAACCCAACATATGGTTTACGACTTCCGGTTGCACATGCGTATATGGACTTAAACCTATAACAGCGTAAACAAATAAACACAAATCGCAACTTTTGCAGAATTTGACCTGCGCACTGAAATATTAACGTTACTATTAAGATATTATTATTTAATATGGGAAGGGTGGGGATGTTTTGCAACTATTCTGTATTACAAGTATACTGTCGCAATTTTCTTACAAATAAATCAACTTTGACCTGTTGAAAACGTATTGTTTTACTGTGTACGTTTTCAGCGTCCCATTTTTTTTTTTCGCGTTTAAATTTTCCAAGTGAACAATTGTTAATACTTCTTGCTTTTTTTACATCGTTCTTTTCCATATTACGTTTAAGTTATTTTAACGCAATTTTCTCAAAAATAAATCTACTTTAACCCGTTCACAACCATAAGAGAATTTTACAACGTATTGTTTTACTGGTTACGTCTTCAGCGTCCTAATTGTTTTTTTTTTATTTTTCTTTTTGTGTTAAAATTAAAAGATATATCAAAATTTGAATTTAATTTTAAGTATTATGGTATCTGTTCAGTGCACATTTACCTATAAGTATGGCAAACCACTTATAATTCAATGGCTGTAAGTTTGTTTGTTTGTTTGTTTTTTCAAAAATAATCAATTATAATAAACATAACGACTCATAGAAATCTATATTCTTTTTTTCATTTCAATATACTTTCATAGAAATGTTTCTGTTATGTCACAAAAAACTTTTTTCTTTACTCACAAGTGTCACGCTCATACATTAATTCCATAGCTCATATAACATACTGCCCCAACGGGTCACGGGTAGTCTACTAGTATTATAATCTTCAAAAAGCCTTCAAATGTTCATGTAGTTTCGTCCCATAGGAATCAAGTCTTCCCTTGCTATTATTTCAGATCATTTGAAATCATAGCAGCAAGTTTTAGTATCCCCTCCATCAAGACCAGAGGTTTGGGTGAAATATATATATATATATATATATATATATATAGTCTTGGAAGTTTTTTAACCTTTAAGTTTATATAAAAAGAAACTTACTTAATTTTTTATCATTCATTGGAAAACTATTAAGTCAGTAAGTCATTTAATCACCTGCAATCAATGCATCATGTGACCTCTGACCCCGTCGAAGTCGCAATAGTCATGATCGTCTTTCCTCCGAGAGTTTTTTATAGAATTCTTCTATACCGTAGGCCTCGTTCATTGGGTTGATATGCCGGCGTCTGAGACAAATTATTAGCTACTTATGCAAGCCAAAAGAAGACAAACACAGATGTTTCCAATCTACTCAAATTAATTCATGAAATTTACAAAGTGTGTTACGTGTGTACAATTGTTCAGTTCAATCTCGTAACAAAAAAAAACGCTCCTGAATTTTATTCTCTGTTCTCTACGGTGGCAGCAGTCGATGAGAGGGTGGCGTCTCTTTGAGTAGTGTTTACTTCTCTCGAGATTCGGCTCCAATCTGAGAGTTTTGGCGCGGGCAATTGCTTATATTTCAAGGGAAGGGTTGATTGGAGTAACCCGCTAAACCAATCATCGATCAGCACATCCTTCCAGGGAAGTCCCGATGCCTTGCCCGGTCTGAGTATCTGTGATCACAACTCAATCTCATTCACACGCTTAAAGGGGTTAACAGTTTGACCCTCGGGCTAAACTTGTACTCAAAAGTCAGATGTCCTTGAGTTGGCTTTCGCCAAGAACGAAATTATATTTTCGTTCTAGCTTTCAAATGACATCCCTTGCCATTTTTCCCCAACAATAAAACGTATATATCTGTTTTGCAAAAATACAATAAATTCATCCTTTCAGCTAGGTTACCCGCCAGTGCCTGAGCACTCAATAATGCTTAATAGTTAATACCAGCATAGTTTTGTTTTTTTTTTGTTTGTTTTTTTTTACACAGTGATCACCACTTATCAAGGCCCGGAAGCCACTCAGGGATAAGGGTTATTGCAAGTACATTACATTAGTGTGGAGATTTGATGAAGTGTTTACTTAAGGGGGCGGTTCATTAGGAATTTGTTAACGTTGGACTTGAACACATCCAAGTTGTAGCCCGGTGGGAAGCAGGCAGACGGAACAGAGTTCCACAGGCATGCAGTTCTAAGAAAGAAGCCTTGTTCTTGGAATCCGCGTTTTGATTTGAGCACAGATATAGAGTGGGGGGAAATTTTTCACAGTGGATTCAGCTAGACGGGTGTTTTTTGTGAAAGATTGGCGAAGGGGGACCAGAGATTGGAGTTCAGACGAGCACCTGCCATGGAAATAACGATAAAACAAGGATAGGCTCGCAACTTCTCTTCTGTGGTAGAGAAAAGGGCATCCCCCACTAAGCCACAAAGTCTATTTTGTACTCTGTCAAGGCAGGATAGGCTGTTTTTAGCAGCTCCTGCCCAGATATGGCAACAGTATTCCATCCTTGGACGTACTTGGCTATTATATAGATAAAGAATTGCATCAGTAGTGACTGGAAATGTTTTCTCAATCATTAAATCATTTCTCTCCGATAGGCTCATAAGAGTAGTGGTAGATGGACAAAAATCGGAGGCCTGCAATATAAATGCTGGAGTCCATCAGGGGTCAATCCTGAGGCCAACTCTCTTCCTGATCTACATCAATGACCTCCCTAAACACACTTTTTTTTTTTTTTTTTTTTTACAAAGGCATCACCACATTATCAAGGCCCAGAGGCCACTCAAGGATAAGGGTTAAAGAGTGTACAGTAGAAGTTGGTCAATATAGTAATCATTAGTAATGAAAATTTGGTAAATTTAATAACTTATATGGAACGGCTCATCAAGAACTTATTTACCTTAGACTTGAACACAACCATATTGTAGTCAGCCGGAAAGCAGGAAAACGGAAGACAATTCCACAGGCGTGCAGTTCTAAGAAAGAAGCTTTGTTCATGGAATCTATGTTTAGGTTTAGGCACAGATAAAGAGTGAGGGAAATTATTGATAGTGTTTACAGCTAGACGAGTGTTTCTTGTGAAAGTTTGGCGAGGGGGGACCATAGATTGAAGCTCAGTTGAACACTTTCCATGAAAATAACGATACATCAGAGACAAACTCGCAACATCTCTTCTGTGAGATAGAGGTAGTAAGGAGGAGAAAAGGACATCTCCTACGAGGCTACGAAGTCTATTTTGAACTCTATCAAGGCAGGACAAGTCCTTTCTAGCAGCTCCTGCCCAGATGTGGCAACAGTATTCCATCCTTGGACGTACCTGGCTCTTATATAGATAGAGAATAGCATCAGCAGTGAGATATCTACTGGATCGATAGAAAGATCCCACCATTTTTCCAGCGGCCTTGGCAACAGATTTGATATACGTGCTCCATTTAAGATCAGGAGTAATGGTCAAGCCCAGAAGCTTGTCAAAACTTGAGGCCTCCTGAAGACGAGAGCCATTCATTTCAATTGATGACAAATGTAGATTAAAATGTTGATGATGTAAAGAGAGAAGCTTAAATCATTCGTTGACATCTATGCTGATGACACGACCATCTACGGCAACACATCAAAGGCTGTAAATGACAAAGTTCCTTCTGATTCTCTCTCCTCTGATCTCGAGCGCATGGTTCAGTGGGGGAAGATGTGGCTGGTTACCTTTAATGCATCCAAAACCAAACTCCTATCCTTACATCATCAACGCTCTGATCCCCATCTGGCATCAATTGTGATGGATGGCTCTCGTCTGGGTGAGGCCCCGTGTTTTGATAAGCTTCTGGGTTTGACCTTTACTCCTGATCTGAAATGGAACACGTACATCAAGTCTGTTACCAAGGTCGCTGGAAAGATGGTGGGATCCTTCTACCGCTCCTGAAGATATCTTACTACTGATGACATTTTCTATCTATATAAAAGCCAAGTACGTCCAAGGATGGAATACTGTTGCCTAGCCTAGAGATGGTCACGCCACAATCAACTTACTCTCTCTCGAATTTACAATTGTCCTAATATTATATATATATATATATATATATATATATATATAAAATAAAATAATATATATATATATATATAAAATAAAATAATATATATATATATAGTAATTTATAAAATATATATGGCGATTAAGCTACACTGAATATTCTGCGTTTCATCCACTATAGGATTCGTCAGGCTTATGCGCAAATTCTGTGGTTGTTTCTTGTTTTTATATATGTTGAGGATTTTTAGTTAGCCAATCAGCTTTCTAGTATCCACTGCGCCCCTTCCTATCAGCCAACGAGCATGCATTTTATCGAACAAAGGATCTGTTTTAGAACTAGGTTAGTGGTTTAAGGTAGACGTTTTCCTTTTTTTTTTTTTATATATAAATACACCTATGTGTACACACATACATGCACATATATATACATATATATATACATGTATGTGTGATCGTTTATGTATATTCATGTTTATTTAATTTATTTATTTGTTTGTTTTCTATTGTTATTGTTAGTTTTAAAGCTATTTTGTATCGCTATCCTAAAGTAAGTTTTATTTTGTGAACACAGTTGTTTGCTATTTCTCGTCTACAGTTTAATAGCTAACATAAAAATAACAAACTTCCTGGACGTCACGTTAAACTTAGATAAAAACACATATGAACCATACTTAAAAGATAACGCTACTCCAATTTACGTAAACCCTAAGTCCAACCACCCACCATCAATCATAAAACACATTCCTAACTCGATCGTTAGTAGACTCAGTAATAACTCAAGCGATGAAAATGCATTTAACCGGTACACTAATATCTACGAAACAGCCCTAAAAAATAGTGGATACAAAAATATCGATATCAAATATAAGCAACAAAACACCAACAACTATAATAAAATTAAAAATAGAAGAAAAAGAACTATAATTTGGTATACGGGCCCCATACAATCAAATGTTTAAAACAAAACTTGGCAAGAAATTTCTAGATCTTATTGAAAAACACTTTCCCGCCTCCAACACCTTCAGTCTCCTAACGTTAGAGTCTGTTTGTAAAATTTTGGTATTTTCTACCATGATGTTTCTAAATTGAGAATGCTGGCAGCCATGTTTTTTTAAATGTTGCGCGATAGAGCTAGTATCGGAAAGATGAAGCGTTAGGAGACTGAAGGTGTTGGAGGCATTGTATATAAAAGTGAGACAACCCACAATAAACAATATAAATTATGAATCCAGCAAAAATATTTTAAAATGCCTCTGTTAATGTATATATAAAAAAAAATTTTTTAAAAACTGTCCAATAAATTTGTATATAAATAGCCCACATAAGCCAAAAACGATCTTATAGTACGATGTAATTTTAAAACACGACCTTATCATTCGACGTAATTTTAAAACGACTTTTTATATAACCAGCCAGACGATGGCGGAAACGCCGGAAGCGCTTGCAGACTACAGAACACTTTTACACCATTTTACATATAACACAAGAAGGATTATTCGAAAACTGGAACAAATAAAACGGAAAATTGTCAAACAAGAAAATGCTGTGCTGTTTAACAACATATGCTTAAAGGAGAATATGCTGCCTAAATATACACAATATATATATATATATATATATATATATATATATATATATATATATATATATATATATAGATTATTTTCAATCTTATTTACTTTGTTTCTCGAATTACATGGAACTGTCCCTTTTAATATACGACACTGATACCGATTCCAATACCCTAAAAACGTTCTGAGTTTTCTAAATCCTGATTCGGATTAATCGTCCAAACACTAATATATACATAAACACATTAATAAGAGCAAAATTCACAAGATGAGAAAAAAAATCATTAAGAAAACTTTTCAAATTCGAAAGTGCAGAAATATAAATATAGAAGAATATATTTCTAGAACAACAATCTTATGCAGATTTAGAAGGCTCAATATCAGAAAAAGTCAAGCTTTCTTGGAATTAAATTTACAATATTTTATTTAAAACAAAGAATATGAAATAAAGGTGAAAGGTTCCTTATTCCATGGACTTTCAAAGAGAGGCTCTTATCCTCAGAGGAAAAAAAAAGTTAGCAAAAGGTAAGTATAGATAAGTATCTATTTTTGCTGGTGAGCTCAATTTCTTAAAACATTTGAGAAAGAAAATTTAAAGAAAAGTAAAAGTTTATAAATAAAATGAAAGGAAATACTCAGC
>NC_136516.1:28369950-28434950 GCF_053919585.1 Euprymna scolopes | reverse complement strand
CTTTGTTCATGGAATCTATGTTTAGGTTTAGGCACAGATAAAGAGTGGGGGAAATTATTGATAGTGTTTACAGCTAGACGAGTGTTTCTTGTGAAAGTTTGGCGAGGGGGGACCATAGATTGAAGCTCAGTTGAACACTTTCCATGAAAATAACGATACATCAGAGACAAACTCGCAACATCTCTTCTGTGAGATAGAGGTTGTAAGGAGGAGAAAAGGACATCTCCTACGAGGCTACGAAGTCTATTTTGAACTCTATCAAGGCAGGACAAGTCCTTTCTAGCAGCTCCTGCCCAGATGTGGCAACAGTATTCCATCCTTGGACGTACCTGGCTCTTATATAGATAGAGAATAGCATCAGCAGTGAGATATCTACTGGATCGATAGAAAGATCCCACCATTTTTCCAGCGGCCTTGGCAACAGATTTGATATACATGTTCCATTTAAGATCAGGAGTAATGGTCAAGCCCAGAAGCTTGTCAAAACTTGAGGCCTCCTGAAGACGAGAGCCATTCAATTCAATTGATGACAAATGTGGATTAAAATGTTGATGATGTAAAGAGAGAAGCTTGGTTTTAGATGCATTAAAAGTAACCAGCCACTCCTTTCCCCATTGTACTACATGCTCAAGATCAGAGGAGAGAGAATTGGAGAGTACTTGCTCGTTTACTGTCTTAGATGTGGTACCATAAATGGTAGTGTCGTCAGCATAAATGTCTACAAATGACGTAAGGATATGATTTGGAAGATCATTAATGTAGATCAGGAAAAGAGTTGGGCCCAGGATCTCACCTTATTTTCTACTTAAACAGAATTTCATTTGACTGAATCTGTTCTTTATTCTTTCATTAATTTATCCTATTTTGTTAACCCATTCTAATTAATTTTACATTTTGTATGTTTTTTGTTGTTATAAGTCTAATGCTAAAAAGCTTCAACCAGAACTTGCTCCCATACTTACGAAACTGTTTAAGTGTTGCCTTAAGCAGAAGTGCTTTCCAACACCCTGGAAAACCTCATCAGTATGCCCTGTATTTAAGAATTCAGGAGATAAGTCATCTCCTTCTCAGTACAGACCAATAAGTCTCCTGTGCGTCATGAGTAAGTTGCTGCCATCCATATTAAATAGAGAAATAGTCAACCACCTCAGCAGAAATAACCTTCTTAGTTTCCGTTCTGCAAGATCTACCGCAGATGTGCTAACGGTTATATCTCATAGGATTAGCGAATCTCTTGACAAAAGCTTCCTTTCTAGGGCAATTGTTCTTGACATATCAAAGGCCTTCAACAAGGTATAGCATAAAGGCCTACTTCACATGATTTCTAGCTACGGTATAACTGGAAATGTTTTCTCAATCATTAAATCATTTCTCTCTGATAGGCTCATAAGAGTAGTGGCCGATTTTCAAAATCAGAGGCCTGCAGTATTAATGCTGGAGTCCCTCAGGGGTCCATCTTGGGCCCAACTCTCTTCCTGATCTACATCAATGATCTCCCTAAACACATACTTAAATCATTCGTTGACATCTATGCTGATGACATGGCCATCTACGGCAACACATCAAAGGCTGTAAATGTAAATGATCTCGAGCACGTGGTACAGTGGGGAAAGAGGTGGCTGGTTACCTTTTAATGCATCTAAAACCAAACTCCTATCCTTACATCATCAACGCTCTGATCCCTATCTGGCATCAATTAAAATGGATGGCTCTCGTCTAGGAGAAGCCCCATGTTTTGACAAGCTTCTGAGTTTTACCTTTACTCCTGATCTGAAATGGAACACGTACATCAAGTCTGTTGCCAAGGTCGCTGGAAAGATGGTGGGATCCTTCTACCGCTCCTGAAGATATCTCACTACTGATGCAATTCTCTATCTATATAAAAGCCAAGTACGTCCAAGGATGGAATACTGCTGCCATATCTGGACAGGAGCTGCTAAAAACAGCCTATCCTGTCTTGACAAAGTACAAAATAGATTTGTGGATTAGTGGGGGATGCCCTTTTCTCTTCCCTGCAACCTCTCTCCCACAGAAGAGAAGTTGCGAGCCTATCTTTGTTTTATCGTTATTTTCATGGCAGGTGCTCGTCTGAGCTCCAATTTCTTGTCCCCCCTCGCCAATCTTTTACAAAAAACACCCATTTAGCTGAAACCACTGTCAAAAATTTTCCCCACTCTTTATCTGTGCCTAAATCAAAACGTAGATTCCATGAACAAAGCTTCTTTCTTAGAACTGCACGCCTGTGGAACTCTGTTCCATCTGCCTGCTTCCCACCTGACTACAACCTGGATGTCTTCAAGTCCAACGTAAACAAATTCCTGATGAACCGCCCCCTTAAGTAGACACTTTATTAAATCTCCACACTAACATACTGTACATGCAATAACCCTTATCCTTGAGTGGCTTCCGGGCCTTGATAAGTGGTGACTACCTTGTAAAAAAAAAAAAAAAAACTCATCCTGCTCCATCTTTTCTATGCGTATCTCCTTGTTCAAATATTGGTCGAATTATTAAACTGAAGAATTTAAATTCTTCCAGCATTTTATGAAAGTTTCACGCCCCCCCCCCCTCCCAGCAGATATTTTCTATTTACTTTGTGTCATTTTATTAATACTTAATTAATATCATCTTTAAAAAAGAAAAAAAAGACTATTTACACCAACTGTATCTCTTATATTCTTACATCTACCAAATTTACTGGGCTTAATATTGTGAGTAAACCTAGTAACTGGGCTTAATATTGTGAGTAAACCTCATAACATTATTATAAATTGATTCGAGCGACAGCAGGTTGCTGGATCGATTATTATGATTAGAAAAATAAACAATTAGATTGGGAAAAAGTGATTGACAGCTGAAATAATAATCTCGCTACAAAAGAATGTGAAAATAGAAAATAGATGTAAACATATTTTTTGGTTTGCATAAACAAATAACTAGATTGAGGTTACATCAGCTGTTGGTCTGAGACACGTGATGAGATGTAGATTTGGGGAGATTCTAGTCAGTCGTTAGCTGAACATCAGAGAGAATGGACGACTCTAGGGGGAGTTGGTCTCTCCATGACACAAGGAACAGCGTTTTCTCAGGCAGCCAAGATGTAAAGACGTGTAATCTCTGAAGATGCCAGCCGGATCATGAAAATAAATGTTTGGATATAATTCATGTATTTGTTGTGTTTATTTACACATGTTAAAAAGAACTGTTTGTCTACAACTGTTTCGATACGTCCACATCAATCGTTTCCTGTTAAAACTGTTGCATAAATGTTAAAATATACACACTAGACGATCAACTAAATGATATGACGTAAATACATACACGCATTTACGCATACATGAATATACAGATAAAATATAAGCCCCATTATTCAACACTATGTGTTAATTCCATTCTTTATGCCATCTTGGCATTCCCTCTACTCTACTCTATTCATGCCGCCTCCCCCCTCTTCATTTTCTATAAGTCCTATTTTCCCATCAATAAGATTTCTTATGGGTCTGTGTTTTTAATTTATACTGATTTTAATTTATACTGATTCATGACTACCTAATTATTAGTATGGTTAATCGTAACGTTTTGTCATTGATTGATGAATATTTGTTCTATTTGCATTTAATTCTAAAGTAGTAAATTCTGGTCGAAATTATATTCAAACTGGTATTGTTTAAACATTCGTCAAATATAATTATTCTAAGTATTTAATACCTGCTTTATAAATTGATATCTCCTTAAGTTATTTTTTCTCCTAAGATATGTAGTTCTTGTTATGTTCTTATGGTTTTAACTCGATTTATGGTTAAAGACTCCAAGTGCTTGGCTTTCTTTTAGTTATTTTTAATTTATATTAATTGATCATAACAACGATTAATTATTATTTCACAACTTATACAGTACATCTTAAATCACAGTTTCCTTATATTAATTTTACATAAAATTCAATATGTATTTATTAGTGATGGGATGATTCCAATATTTTTCCCAATTCCGATTCTTTATAAATCTCCAATTATTTAACTATAAGATTGTTATTTTCCTCGATTTTCGTAAAAACACGTTAAATATGCAGATATTTTCCTAAATGTCAAGATACACGTGTGGGGAGTGATTTATCGATTTTAGCTACACTGGTGGTTTAAAAATGAATAAACATTTATTATTTTATCATTATTTCCAGCAATTTTAAACAAAATCAAATAAAAAAAGACAAGTAAATGCATCGTTTTGGCATCGGAAAATAAACATCAATTTTCCCGATTCTCCAATACTCTCAAATCTTCCGATTTTTCTGATTCCTGATTCCGATTCCGATTAATCGTCCCAACACTAGTTATGGTTTTTCAGTGAAGATGTTCAGCTTGTCGTATGGTTATATTAAATGGTCATATTAAATGGTTGTATTAAATGGTTGTATTAAATGGTTGTATTAAATGGTCATATTAAATGGTCATATTAAATGGTTGTATTAAATGGTTATATTAAATGGTTATATTAAATGGTCATATTAAATGGTTATATTAAATGGTTGTATTAAATGGTCATATTAAATGGTCATATTAAATGGTTGTATTAAACGGTTGTATTAAATGGTTGTATTAAATGGTCATATTAAATGGTCATATTAAATGATTGTATTAAATGGTTATATTAAATGGTTATATTAAATAGTTGTATTACATGGTTATATTAAATGGTTATATCAAATGGTCATATTAAATGGTCATATTAAATGGTCATATTAAATGGTCATATTAAATGGTTATATTAAATGGTTATATTAAATGGTCATATTAAATCGTCATATTAAATGGTTGTATTAAATGGTTATATTAAATGGTTATATCAAATGGTCATATGAAATGGTCATATTAAATGGTTGTATTAAATTGTTATATTAAATGGTTATATCAAATGGTCATATTAAATGGTCATATTAAATGGTTATATTAAATGGTCATATTAAATGGTCATATTAAATGGTTGTATTAAATGGTTGTATTAAATGGTTATATTAAATGGTCATATCAAATGGTCATATTAAATGGTTGTATTAAATGGTTATATTAAATGGTTATATTAAATGGTCATATCAAATGGTTATATTAAATGGTCATATTAAATGGTTATATTAAATGGTCATATTAAATGGTTGTATTAAATGGTTGTATTAAATGGTTGTATTAAATGGTCATATTAAATGGTCATATTAAATGGTTGTATTAAATGGTCAAATAAAATGATTGTATTAAATGGTCATATTAAATGGTTATATTAAATGGCTATATTAAATGGTCATATTAAATGGTCATATTAAATGGTTGAATTAAATGGTTATATTAAATGGTTATATCAAATGGTCATATTAAATGGTCATATTAAATGGTTGTATTAAATGGTCATATTAAATGGTTATATTAAATGGTTATATTAAATGGTCATATTAAATGGTCATATTAAATGGTTGTATTAAATGGTTATATTAAATGGTTATATTAAATGGTCATATCAAATGGTTATATTAAATGGTTGTATTAAATGGTCATATTAAATGGTCATATTAAATGGTTGTATTAAACGGTTGTATTAAATGGTTGTATTAAATGGTCATATTAAATGGTCATATTAAATGGTTGTATTAAATGGTTATATTAAATGGTTATATTAAATAGTTGTATTACATGGTTATATTAAATGGTTATATCAAATGGTCATATTAAATGGTCATATTAAATGGTCATATTAAATGGTTATATTAAATGGTTATATTAAATGGTCATATTAAATGGTCATATTAAATGGTTGTATTAAATGGTTATATTAAATGGTTATATCAAATGGTCATATTAAATGGTCATATTAAATGGTTGTATTAAATTGTTATATTAAATGGTTAAATCAAATGGTCATATTAAATGGTCATATTAAATGGTTGTATTAAATGGTCATATTAAATGGTTATATTAAATGGTCATATCAAATGGTCATATCAAATGGTTATATTAAATGGTTATATTAAATGGTCATATGAAATGGTTATATTAAATGGTCATATTAAATGGTCATATTAAATGGTTGTATTAGATGGTTGTATTAAATGGTTATATTAAATGGTCATATCAAATGGTCATATTAAATGGTTGTATTAAATGGTTATATTAAATGGTTATATTAAATGGTCATATCAAATGGTTATATTAAATGGTCATATTAAATGGTTATATTAAATGGTCATATTAAATGGTTGTATTAAATGGTTGTATTAAATGGTTGTATTAAATGGTCATATTAAATGATCATATTAAATGGTTGTATTAAATGGTCATATTAAATGGTTATATTAAATGGTCATATCAAATGGTCATATTAAATGGTAATATAAAATGATTGTATTAAATGGTCATATTAAATGGTTATATTAAATGGCTATATTAAATGGTCATATTAAATGGTCATATTAAATGGTTGTATTTAATGGTTATATTAAATGGTTATATCAAATGGTCATATTAAATGGTCATATTAAATGGTTGTATTAAATGGTCATATTAAATGGTTATATTAAATGGTTATATTAAATGGTCATATTAAATGGTCATATTAAATGGTTGTATTAAATGGTTATATTAAATGGTTATATTAAATGGTCATATTAAATGGTCATATTAAATGGTTGTATTAAATTGTTATATTAAATGGTTATATTAAATGGTTATATCAAATGGTCATATTAAATGGTCATATTAAATTGTTGTATTAAATGGTCATATTAAATGGTTATATTAAATGGTCATATCAAATGGTCATATCAATTGGTTATATTAAATGGTTATATTTAATGGTCATATCAAATGGTTATATTAAATGGTTATATTAAATGGTCATATTAAATGGTCATATTAAATGGTTGTATTAAATGGTTGTATTAAATGGTTATATTAAATGGTCATATCAAATGGTCATATTAAATGGTTGTATTAAATGGTTATATTAAATGGTTATATTAAATGGTCATATAAAATGGTTATATTAAATGGTCATATTAAATGGTTATATTAAATGGTCATATTAAATGGTTGTATTAAATGGTTGTATTAAATGGTTGTATTAAATGGTCATATCAAATGGTTATATTAAATGGTTGTATTAAATGGTTATATTAAATGGTTTTATTAAATGGTCATATCAAATGGTCATATTAAATTGTCATATTAAATGATTGTATTAAATGGTCATATTAAATGGTTGTATTAAATGGTCATATTAAATGGTTATATTAAATGGTCATATTAAATGGTCATATTAAATGGTCATATTAAATGGTTATATTAAATGGTTATATCAAATGGTCATATTAAATGGTCATATTAAATGGTTGTATTAAATGGTCATATTAAATGGTTATATTAAATGGTTATATTAAATAGTCATATTAAATGGTCATATTAAATGGTTGTATTAAATGGTTATATTAAATGGTTATATTAAATGGTCATATTAAATGGTCATATTAAATGGTTGTATTAAATTGTTATATTAAATGGTTATATTAAATGGTTATATTAAATGGTCATATTAAATGGACATATTAAATGGTTTTATTAAATGGTTATATTAAATGGTTATATTAAATGGTCATATCAAATGGTCATATTAAATGGTCATATTAAATGGTTGTATTAAATGATTGTATTAAATGGTCATATTAAATGGTTATATTAAATGGTTATATTAAATGGTCATATTAAATGGTTATATTAAATGGTTGTATTAAATGGTCATATTAAATGGTTATATTAAATGGTCATATTAAATGGTCATATTAAATGGTCATATAAAATGGTCATATTAAATGGTTGTATTAAATGGTCATATAAAATGGTTGTATTAAATGGTTGTATTAAATGGTTATATTAAATGGTTATATCAAATGGTCATATTAAATGGTCATATTAAATGGTTGTATTAAATTGTTATATTAAATGGTCATATTAAATGGTCATATTAAATGATTGTATTAAATGGTCATATTAAATGGTTATATTAAATGGTTATATTAAATGGTCATATTAAATGGTCATATTAAATGGTTGTATTAAATGGTTATATTAAATGGTTATATCAAATGGTCATATTAAATGGTCATATTAAATGGTTATATTAAATGGTTATATTAAATGGTCATATTAAATGGTCATATTAAATGGTTGTATTAAATGGTCATATTAAATGGTCATATTAAATGGTTGTATTAAATGGTTATATTAAATGGTTATATCAAATGGTCATATTAAATGGTCATATTAAATGGTTGTATTAAATTGTTATATTAAATGGTCATATCAAATGGTCATATTAAATGATCATATTAAATGGTTGTATTAAATGGTCATATCAAATGGTTATATTAAATGGTTATATTAAATGGTCATATTAAATGGTCATATTAAATGGTTGTATTAAATGGTTGTATTAAATGGTCATATTAAATGGTTGTATTTGATGGTTGTATTAAATGGTCATATTAAATGGTTGTATTAAATGGTTGTATTAAATGGTTATATTAAATGGTCATATCAAATGGTTATATTAAATGGTTATATCAAATGGTCATATTAAATGGTCATATTAAATTGTTGTATTAAATGGTCATATTAAATGGTTATATTAAATGGTCATATCAAATGGTCATATCAAATGGTTATATTAAATGGTTATATTAAATGGTCATATCAAATGGTTATATTAAATGGTTATATTAAATGGTCATATTAAATGGTCATATTAAATGGTTGTATTAAATGGTTGTATTAAATGGTTATATTAAATGGTCATATCAAATGGTCATATTAAATGGTTGTATTAAATGGTTATATTAAATGGTTATATTAAATGGTCATATCAAATGTTTATATTAAATGGTCATATTAAATGGTTATATTAAATGGTCATATTAAATGGTTGTATTAAATGGTTGTATTAAATGGTTGTATTAAATGGTCATATTAAATGGTCATATTAAATGGTTGTATTAAATGGTTATATTAAATGGTTATATTAAATGGTCATATAAAATGGTCATATTAAATGGTCATATTAAATGGTCATATTAAATGGTCATATTAAATGGTTGTATTAAATGGTTATATTAAATGGTTATATCAAATGGTCATATTAAATGGTCATATTAAATGGTTGTATTAAATGGTCATATTAAATGGTTATATTAAATGGTTATATTAAATGGTCATATTAAATGGTCATATTAAATGGTTGTATTAAATGGTTATATTAAATGGTTATATTAAATGGTCATATTAAATAATCATATTAAATGGTTGTATTAAATTGTTATATTAAATGGTTATATTAAATGGTTATATTAAATGGTCATATTAAATGGTCATATTAAATGGTCATATTAAATGGTTGTATTAAATTGTTATATTAAATGGTTATATTAAATGGTCATATCAAATGGTCATATTAAATGGTCATATTAAATGGTTGTATTAAATGATTGTATTAAATGTTCATATTAAATGGTTATATTAAATGGTTATATTAAATGGTCATATTAAATGGTTGTATTAAATGGTTATATTAAATGGTTATATCAAATGGTCATATTAAATGGTCATATTAAATGGTTGTATTAAATGGTCATATTAAATGGTCATATTAAATGGTTGTATTAAAGGGTTATATTAAATGGTTATATTAAATGGTCATATCAAATGGTCATATTAAATTGTCATATTAAATGGTTGTATTAAATGATTGTATTAAATGGTCATATTAAATGGTTATATTAAATGGTTATATTAAATGGTCATATTAAATGGTCATATTAAATGGTTGTATTAAATGGTTATATTAAATGGTTATATCAAATGGTCATATTAAATGGTCATATTAAATGGTTGTATTAAATGGTCATATTAAATGGATATATTAAATGGTCATATTAAATGATCATATTAAATGGTCATATTAAATGGTCATATTAAATGGTTGTATTAAATGGTCATATTAAATGGATATATTAAATGGTCATATTAAATGATCATATTAAATGGTCATATTAAATGGTCATATTAAATGGTTGTATTAAATGGTCATATTAAATGGATATATTAAATGGTCATATTAAATGATCATATTAAATGGTCATATTAAATGGTCATATTAAATGGTTGTATTAAATGGTCATATTAAATGGATATATTAAATGGTCATATTAAATGATCATATTAAATGGTCATATTAAATGGTCATATTAAATGGTTGTATTAAATGGTCATATTAAATGGATATATTAAATGGTCATATTAAATGATCATATTAAATGGTTATATTAAATGGTCATATTAAATCGTCATATTAAATGGTTGTATTAAATGGTTATATTAAATGGTTATATCAAATGGTCATATTAAATGGTCATATTAAATGGTTGTATTAAATTGTTATATTAAATGGTTATATTAAATGGTCATATAAAATGGTCATATTAAATGGTCATATTAAATGGTCATATTAAATGGTCATATTAAATGGTTGTATTAAATGGTTGTATTAAATGGTCATATTAAATGGTTGTATTAAATGGTTGTATTAAAATGTCATATTAAATGGTTGTATTAAATGATTGTATTAAATGGTTGTATTAAATGGTCATATTAAATGGTTATATTAAATGGTCATATTAAATGGTCATATTAAATGGTCATATTAAATGGTTATATTAAATAGTCATATTAAATGGTTATATTAAATGGTTATATTAAATGGTCATATTAAATGGTTGTATTAAATGGTTATATTAAATGGTTATATTAAATTGTTATATCAAATGGTCATATTAAATGGTCATATTTAATGGTTATATTAAATTGTTATATTAAATGGTTATATCAAATGGTCATATTAAATGGTCATATTAAATGGTTGTATTAAATGGTCATATCAAATGGTTATATTAAATGGTTATATTAAATGGTTATATTAAATGGTCATATTAAATGGTTGTATTAAATGGTTGTATTAAATGGTCATATTAAATGGTTGTATTAAATGGTTGTATTAAATGGTCATATTAAATGGTTATATTAAATGGTCATATCAAATGGTCATATTAAATGGTTATATTAAATGGTTATATTAAATGGTCATATTAAATGGTTGTATTAAATGGTCATATTAAATGGTCATATTAAATGGTTATATTAAATGGTCATATTAAATGGTTGTATTAAATGGTTGTATTAAATAGTCATATTAAATGGTTATATTAAATGGTTATATTAAATGGTCATATTAAATGGTCATATTAAATGGGTGTATTAAATGGTTGTATTAAATGGTCATATTAAATAGTTATATTAAATGGTTATATTAAATGGTCATATTAAATGGTTGTATTAAATGGTTGTATTAAATGGTCATATTAAATGGTTGTATTAAATGGTTGTATTAAATGGTCATATTAAATGGTCATATTAAATGGTCATATTAATTTTTTTGTTTAGTTCATTCAAAATGTAAAATTTACCAAATCTGTTACTTATGCAGAATCCGAGGATCCCATTGTGATTAAGATTCCTTGTCCATATTCTATGGTCACAAACAATACAATCAATGAACGTCACAAGATGTCAGTACACCCGAAAACATTGCTAGTGCTGATAGTAGTTTCAGTTAGAAGAGTATTTTTCGTGAAAATTTGGCAAGAGGAGACCATAGATTGGAGTTCAGACGAGCACTTTCCATGAAAATAACGATAAGCAGAAGCAGACTCGCAACGTCTCTTCTATGGAAAAGAGGTTGCAAGTAAGAAAAAAGGGCATCCCCCACTTGGCTACAAATTCTGTCTTATCAAATCTTACATGAACAAGTTCTCGATGAGCCGACCCCTTAAGTAATCCAATTTACCAAATTTCCACTATTAGCGATTACTACCATATTATCACATTGACTGTTGTACACTCATTAATCCTTATCCTCGAGTGTCCTCCAGGCCTTGATAAGTGGTGACTCCTTTGTAAAAAAAAACTCTGGATAAAGATATACCATTCACTAAAATGTATAAGATTTAATCCAGAAAATGCCCATCAGTGATTTCTGCCTTGGAGAAATTTGAATTGGACATGCTTTCACATGGTGGAAAACCTTAACGTAAAGAAAAAAATATATGAACAATACAATAAAAAAAAAAGCAACAGCACCTTTGAAAAAATTAAGAACAATCCTTAATAGTCCCAGCAGCCAAAACTATGAACACTATGAACAGCATGAATTTCGAATCATACAGTGGAGGATGAAGAAGAAATATTAACTCAGTTGCATTATTATAACTGATAGGAGATTGAACAAAAAAAAAAGAAGGAAAAGAGTCATAATGATAACATATCAAAATTTTTTTTTAAATAAACTACATCTCGTTAAAAAAAATGGATACCACATGATTAACCATACTGAAGCCAGCAACCTCTTAGTTTCGTAAATATTATGTTTCTAAGAACTTACGATTGGTTGATGGATTTAATTAAAAATTTTATAATAAATTTAAAAAGTATACCCCTAGGGTTCCCTGATAATTAAATTACCTTTATGATTTGTGTAAACTGACTTTCAACTAGATCCAAAAATTCGAAACCTGAAAGTGCAGAGTTACCCTCTTTTTTTCCTGCCAAACATGGCAACTTTTACACCTGAAACTTAGTGCCGATAACACTCAAAATGAGAATAATTATTCGATTAATAGTGTTGGGATGATTTTTCGGAATCAGTATCTGAATCGAAAAAATTGCTTCCTATTTTCCTATGCCAAAACGATTCTTTTAATTGTCTTTTTTATTTGATTTTGTTTAAAACAAAATCTCCGATTGCTTGTAATAATAAAATAATATTTATTGATTTTATATTACCAGTAAAGCTAATATCTATAGATGATCCTCCACAAGTGTAATTATATTTTTAGGAAAATATCTGCACATTTAACTTGTGTTTTTACAGAAATCAGGAATAATAACAACTCTATAGTTATATATTCAGAGATTTATAAAGAATCAGAATTGGTAATTGTATCGGAATCGGGAAAAATATTGGAATCGTCCCATCACTACCGATTAATTTAAATAATGCAAACATTCATCCCCCATCTCAAAAATTCAGAACTGTAATAAATAAAACAGTTTTTATTCGATTCAAAAACTGCACCAGTGTAACATAATGTGTGTGAGCGCGTGTGGAAATTATCGGCAGTAAAAGACATATTTGTTTGAAGTAGCTGAGTGATCTTCACTACAGCATTCCTGTCTTGAAGAATGTCGGCAATTTCTTTTTAAATTAATAGATAATGCATGGAGTATTGTTGCCACACCTTCGCTGGTGTATCTACCACTAATCTCTCCCTCTTGGATAAAGTCCAAAAAAGAGTTGCCAATCTAATCGGTCCCACTTTATCAACTAAGCTCCAGCCCCTGTCTCATCGCCGCAATGTTGCATCACTGTGCATGTTTTACAAATATTTTAATGGAATATGTTCTGATGAACTTGTTTCACTCGTACCCCCTCGACGTACATATCCCCAACAAACCCGCTTAGCAATAAGATCTCACCCTTTCACTGTTATTGTTCCTAAATGCCAGAGAGCTTTCTATTCTAATAGTTTCTTCCCACTTTGGAATTCCCTTCCTGTTGCCTGCTTCCTTGGCTGTACTGATATGCAGAAGTTTAAATGTAACATAAACAAATATCTTGTTAATCTTTCCTAGATGTGGCTCCAAATAGTAGCCCCTTATATCCAAGTGGCGATATGCTTTGTAAGGGGTGAACTTGAGTAAAAAAAAATAATAATAATAATAAAATAATATAAGAAAAAATAATAATAATAATAAAAAATAATAATAATAATAAAATAATTATATAAGAAAAAATAAAATAATAAAATAATATAATAAAAAAATAATAATAATAATAATAATAAAAATAATATAAGAAAAAATAATAATAATAAAAAAATAATAATAATAAAATAATTATATAAGAAAAAATAAAATGATAAAATAATATAATAAAAATAATAATAATAATAATAATAATAATAATAATAATAAAAATAATATAAGAAAAAATAATAATAAAAATAATAATAAAAATAAAAATAATATAAGAAAAAATAATAATAAAAATAATATAAGAAAATGGATGAAAAACTTATCTGCAAACAAACCGAGATCAGTTTACTCTTAAATAATAAATATTTTAATAGATTTTAAATATTATGCATTTGTAACATAGATGTAAGATGAGCGCAGGGAAAGTAGCAGCAGCAGCAAAGGATGGTCAGCAGACGCAGCAGCAGCAGCAGAAAAGTGCACATATGCTAATTAGGAAGTGTGTGCAAGAAGAGGAAGGAAAGAAAAAGGAGAAAAAATGCAACACGTGCTCAGAGAGAGAAAGAAAGTCGGTATCAAAGAAAATGAAGTGAAGTCAAGAAGTGGCTGGCAAAAATACCAGATAGGAAGAAATAGAAACACATGCCAGATAAAATGGATGTGTTGTAACGAGAGACTTTTTTGTTCGATGTCGAAACAATTATAAATTGTAACAAAAAAATTTTGTTTGGTGTCAAAACAATTATAAATTGTAACAAAAAAAATTTTCTTTGGTGTCGAAACAATTATAAATTGTAACAAAAAAATTTTGTTTGATTTCGAAACAATTATAAATTCTAACAAAAAAATTTTGTTTGGTGTCGAAACAATTATAAATTCTAACAAAAAAATTTTGTTTGGAGTCGAAACAATTATAAATTGTAACAAAAAAATTTTGTTTCGTATCGAAACAATTATAAATTGTAACAAAAAAATTTTGTTTGGTGTCGAAACAATTATAAATTGTAACAAAAAAATTTTGTTTGGTGTCGAAACAATTATAAATTGTAACAAAAAAATTTTGTTTGGTGTCGAAACAATTATAAATTGTAACAAAAAAATTTTGTTTGGTGTCGAAACAATTATAAATTCTAACAAAAAAATTTTGTTTGGTGTCGAAACAATTATAAATTCTAACAAAAAAATTTTGTTTCGTATCAAAACAATTATAAATTCTAACAAAAAAATTTTGTTTGGTGTTGAAACAATTATAAATTGTAACAAAAAAATTTTGTTTGGTGTCGAAACAATTATAAATTGTAACAAAAAAATTTTGTTTCGTATCGAAACAATTATAAATTGTAACAAAAAAATTTTGTTTGGTGTTGAAACAATTATAAATTGTAACAAAAAAATTTTGTTTGGTGTCGAAACAATTATAAATTGTAACAAAAAAATTTTGTTTGGTGTCGAAACAATTATAAATTCTAACAAAAAAATTTTGTTTGGTGTCGAAACAATTATAAATTGTAACAAAAAAAATTTGTTTGGTGTCGAAACAATTATAAATTGTAACAAAAAAATTTTGTTTGGTGTCGAAACAATTATAAATTGTAACAAAAAAATTTTGTTTGGTGTCGAAACAATTATAAATTGTAACAAAAAAATTTTGTTTGGTGTCGAAACAATTATAAATTGTAACAAAAAAATTTTGTTTGGTGTCGAAACAATTATAAATTGTAACAAAAAAATTTTGTTTGGTGTCGAAACAATTATAAATTGTAACAAAAAAATTTTGTTTGGTGTCGAAACAATTATAAATTGTAACAAAAAAAATTTATGCGATTATAAAAACTTTTTAAATTGTGTCGAAACAATTATAACAATAAAAAAAAAGCTTTTGTTAAAAAAAGAAAAAATGCTTCATCAGCAATAGAAAATGAAGTTTTAAACAAAATAGAAAAAAAAAAAGAATCGGTTTTGGAATTGGATATTTGACTCCAATCTTTTTTACTGACAATACCGATTCCAATGCAATAAAAGTTCCAACTTTTCTGATCCCGATTTCAACTAATCGTCCCAACACTTATTGGAATTCTGTTTGATGAGTTGCTGCTTCTTCTTTAGATCCTTTACTTTTACGTTTAAACAAATCGAGTATTTTCGATTTATAACTTGAAAAATGATTGGTTGCAGCCTGTTTTTACTCACATGCATCCATTTTGAATTGACTGCATTTGTCAAAATTCTAAAATAAGTTAACATAAGTTATCTCCTCTTTATTTTCACCCTAGAGTAACAAAAAGCTGAATGATATTTTACTTTATTACTTCTCCTCCTGCAACCTTTTTTTTTTTTTTTTTTTTTTTTTTTTTTTTTAGTACATCTTTTTAGGGGAAAGCAGTGGGGTTCTTTTGGGGTTTTTTTTTTTTTTTTTCATATCATCAAATTACTCAAATCCAGGGACGTAATTTATTAACACACAGACAAAGGGAAATAATCATTTTATAACACAAGGGAGATAACCTATTGATCCAGTCCCATAAACGTCATGCCTTAAATAAGTTTCTAGCCCTTTTTCATATGGGAACTTCTATTGATAGTACACGCATGAAACTCTAGTCCCCTTCGAAGTAATCGCCTCCGGCTGCAATGCATTTGTTGTACCGTTCCAACAACTTTTGGAAGACCTCATAGAAGCCCTTTTGTGTGAGGGTGTCATTGACTTTTGTCAAAGCCTCTTTCATCTCATCAATTGTCCAATGAAGACAAAAGTCACAGGGAGCAAGGTCTGGACTATCAGGAGGGTGAGGAGCTGTCGTGATGGTCAAATTGGTCTTGGTCAAATAGTCTGTGACAAGGATGATGTTTTCTGAGCACCCTTGGGACAAAATTTGCGCAAATCTTCTGCATCTTCAGTTCCCCAGAAGTAATTGTGTCACAGTTCCCACACTGACATCAAACTGTGAACTTATTGTCTCTAAAGACACTCGACGGTCTTTATCAATGAAATTCTTATTTGACCAATAAACTGATGTTCTGATTTCCTTATACTCTTCCCACCCCTCTCATCATCTCCCACAGACTACCTGCCTTCCTTGAATCTCTTATGCCACTCAAAAACTGATGCTTGATTCATACAAGATGGTGAAAAGCAGTCTGAAGCATTCCATACATTTCTGCGGCATTTTATCCAAGTTTAAAACATAATTTTATTGCATATCGTTCTTCTAAAGTGTCCACACGTCAAGATTTCATTTTTGAAATTCACCAACTGTGGCAATCAGACTTTAGTAGGATGTATTTCAATTCCTGCTGCTCATGTGAACCTGAAATTACGAAAATTGGTCAGTCATCTCATGAGATATATAGCAATAACATACTGGATTTTCAAATGTCTATGACAATTTTAAATTCTTGTACAAAAACGTCTGGAAACTTATTGAAGGCGCCTTGAATATATATATATATATATATATATATATATATATATATATATATATATATATATATATATATATATATAGCGTCCAAATCTAAGGGACAAAATTTTCAAACTTAAGATTTGTTAGAAATAACAACTATGAAAAGCTGAAATTTTGACAACTGGTAGTCGCTATCATCCATGATAAAGAAAAAATTTGAATCATTTGCAAAGGATAGAAAAAGAATTATAATAATTATTTATTTTCACAGTTGTCATTTCTTACAAATATTAGGCTTAAAAATTTTGTCCCTTAGTTTTGGACGCTACTGTATATATAAATATATATACACACACACACACACACATATATATATACATATATATATACATATATATATATATACACACACACATATATACACATATATATACACATATATGTATATATATATGTACATATATATATATATAAATTTTATTGTAAATTTTATTTTATATATATATATACATATATATTAATTTTATTTATACAAACATTAATGGCTACATATATGCATACATGTTTCTGTAATCACCCACGTTGGGGGATTACGTCTTCAGGCCAAGAATTACCGTCGAAAGTCTTGGCCTGAAGACGTAATCCCCCAACGTGGGTGATTACAGAAACATGTATGCACATATGTAGCCATTAATGTTTGTATAAATAAAATTAATATACCTGCTCTGTTCACTCATTGAGCACTATTTTGGTAGACACATGTTGTTTCATTGGATGTACTTCTAGGAAACTAAACTCTACTGGCTATATATATATATATATATATATATATATATATATGAACAAATGATTAATAAAACATGTTAAAAAACATCTTGAAAAAGAGTTTAAAACATATTTAATTTTAAAAAAGGAAACACAAGATAAGTGGATAGTCCTTAATCCGCGGAGTTTCTTTATATATATATATATATATATTTGTTATATACAGGGTGAACAGAAAGTTCTTGGACCAATTCAAAAGTGGTTTATTAATAGAAAATTACAAAAATATAAATTAAACATGAATGAAAATTATAAGTTAGGAAACCAAGAATAAATTCAAATTATTTATTTTCTATGTGATGTCCCTTCCTTTCGATTAGACGTTCAATTCTCTGTCTGAAGTTACCAACCGAGGCACGCAGCGTTTCCTGAGGTATTTTAGCCCATTCATTCAGAAGAGATGTCTTCAAAGCATCAACACTTGGATGAGCAACAGAACAGACATTTGCCTCCAACAAAGACCACACCGAAAAATCCATGGGATTCAAATCAGGCGATGCAGGAGGCCACATCTCTTTACTCCAGAATCTTGGAAAATGACGTTGGCACCAGTCCTGAGTTTTTCTGGAGGTGTGGGATGGTGCTCCATCTTGTTGGAAGGTGAAAAGCTGATCTTTGAAGTGTTTCTTCATCTCTTCAAATGCTGGAACCAAAATATCGTTAATGTAGCGATCTGTGTTGAACTTAACCTCTTGCTCCACGAAAATCAGAGGCGACTTCCAAGATTTGGAGACTGCAACCAACACCATGAGGGAAGACGGCTTTTGTTGGCAGAAAACTATTCTCACGGAGTCATCAATGTCTGCTGAAGATTTTGCATAAACTCTGTCGTTCTGATTGTTAACAGTCGCTTCAATTGTGAAGAGTTTTTCATCAGAAAAAACGATCTCTTGCTCTGCCGTGCCAGCCTTCAGTTCTCCAAGAAGAAGCTTTGCTCTTTCAAGTCTCTTGTGCTTTTGGGCAGGTGTGAGGTACTGTCTCTTTCTCATCTTGTAGGGGGACAAATGGAGATCGTTTTTTACGATGGTTCTCATCGAGGTCACGCTCACATTCATGTCTTTAGCCATTTGTCTTGCAGATCTCTTCGGGTTCCTCCTTACCCTCTCTCGAACAGCTTTAATCACCTTCTTTGTTCGAGCAGTGCGAGGTCTTCCACTCCTAGGATGGTCTTCAAATGTATCAAGTTCCTTAAATCTGTTCACAACATGGTACACGGTGGATTTAGCCACTTTCAAGAGCATAATAATCTCTGAGTTTGTCCTTCCCACGCAATGAAGCTGAATTATGGCCTCTCGTTTGCTCATTTTTCTGAAAGTTTAACAAAATTATTTTTATATTTTTGTTGAAAATAATTAGATCAATAGTTAGACTAAATACTTACTTTATTCGAAAAGAGAAAAAGTGATTTTAACAATATTTAATTTTAAAACTAAAAATGGTCCAAGGACTTTCTGTTCACCCTGTATATATATATATATATATATATATATATATATATATATATATATATATATATATATATATATATATATATATATGAGAGCAAATAGTTAATAAAACATGTTAAAAAACACTTTAAAAAAGAGTTAAAAACATATTTAATTTTAAAAAAGAAACACTAAATAAGTGGATGGTCCTTAATCCGTGGAGTTTCAAAGAAATACTTTCCTTCTCATCAGTGGGTAGGAATTAGCAAAATGCGGGATCAGATTTTGCATGCAAACATATTTGATGAAACTGCAAGTAAGTCAAAGATCTTACGTGATAACAAAACGTGAAGCATAGGGAATATGGTGAAGAAAAAGGTGATTTCACGTGAATGGATAGTCTGGTGAAAGGTAAATTATCTAATGACGGTAAAATCCAAAAATGTAAATGCAAGAAAGTTAGTTAAATTTCCATTTTCACAAGTAAAATCCAAGGAAATAGCATAATTGGAAGATGGTCCAAAATAATCCAAAAGGCCGAAATCCGTGGAATAATTCACAAATAGGTACAAGGAAAAGGAGAAAGAATTCAAATAATATTATTAAAAGAAAAATAAGATATGCGTTATCTTGGCTGCTGAGACAAGGTCTAATTAAGAAACATGGATGAAAAAGAAGAGAGAAAACAATGAGTGAAGAAGAAGAGAAAAAAAGATTGAATAGTGATAGAATTAAATATAAAATAGAAAAGCAAATGTCAAAATGACCCAGACAAGATGACGTTAAAAGGCGCCAAAAATATAGGGCAAACAAAGAGGTCAACTGAAAGGTACAGGTTATTACTTAAGAAAATATCAGCAGAAGTTATTAAAAGACGCTAAAAAAAAATTTAAGGCGAGAGGATGGCCGGTATCTGCAAATTCCGGATAAAGCAAGTAAGTATATAAGTAAATGCATATAGTAAAATATAAGTAAAGTAAGTAAATATATACAGGATATGAACGTGTAGGTAGATTGATATATTTGATAGAATGGAATATATAAACACCAAAACAGAAAGTGCAGATAAAAAAACGGCTAAACAAAGAAGAAATAAAGAATTAAAATAAAGGATTATTAAGTTAAAGTATTAAGAAAGTATGTAGAAAAACGATAATGTTATAGAAAAATTATATATATCTGAAATGTTAAAGTAATAGCTATGTAATTTCAAAATTACCATAATTAAATTTGGACTTGTTTACAGAAAGAGATCAGTTCATTTTTAGAATTTAGTATATTGTTACTTTGAGGGGAAGTAATTATAGTTATAGCTTTGGTTGTGCAAAGGCGACATGACTTAAAGCCTGGAATATTAGACTTAACCTTTTTATGATAATCCATTTGATTGAGAAGTGGGTATTGTTAGAGTTAAGTTTTTTAATTAAAGTGGTTAGAGAAGTTCCTTGGTTATTATTAGAATTATGGTTGTTAAAAGAAGAAATGTGGTTTGATATTCTTTTCTTAATTAATGTTGAAGTAGCGCCGATATATGTATGTATTTTATTAAAAGCTCGAGGTCTGAAATTAATATTAATTTGCTGATTTGTATTAGGGAAATAGTTTGAATTTTGTTCATTGTGTTCAACAAAGGGTGGGACAATGATTGTACGAGGACTGTTTTTGAGGGGATAATAAGTGTTGTTAGTGTTAGGATGGCTGTTATGAGAAATATTATTATTATTATTATTATTATTATTATTATTATTGCTAGTTGTATGATTGTAAATGGAGGGGCTGCTCGAGTGGTATATTGGATTAGTAACCATATCAGATGGAGGATGGGAAGAAGGATAACTTGAAGACAAACTATTAGTATCTGTTATGGGAGGATTGCATGGGAGCTCAGTTATTGTGCATAAATATATAACATCTTTATTGATGCAATCATTATTGAGTGGGCAAAGATGTTTGTTATTACAGTTACAGTTAGTTTTCGGTTTAATTGGGAAAGGGATTTTTTGGGATGATTTAATTTTTTTTTATTAGATGTTAAGATTCTTTGTGCTAAATTAGGCATTGTTGACTAAGAAATCCTTATTGAGGTTTTATTGAAAATAGAACTATATCTGTGTGGGTATTTGAAAGAGTTTGTACAATGTTGAAGAATTCCTTAGGTATATTAGTTTTGACATTTAGGCTAAATGGAGGATTAAACCAAATATTTTTCTTTCTCCTGATGTGACTGGGTGGGTTAGAGGTATTACGATTATTATTTTGGTTTGGATTATATATGTAGATTGGTTCATTGTTATTGATAGCGGCAGATCTTGTTATTTGAACTGGTTTCTTGCGAGTCATATTGTGTGTGATTACAGATTTAAGGCGGCCAGCAGAAGGAGCATAATGGTTGTATTTAATCTTTTCATTGTGTCCTGAGTTCCTTAAGGCATTATTGAAGAAAGTAGCATTTTGATTAAAAGTTTTTTATCAGCAGAAAGAGCAGAAATTCTTCTAGAGACGGATGGTACTATAGATTTTATAATTGAGTTGGGGTGATTAGAAGATTTATGGACGTATAAAAGCGTAAGATTAGGTTTATGATAGGGGCTATGAGTTTCGGTGTTAAGATTAAGTGTAACTTCTAGAAAATTTGAAGTTTTTTGTTTGGTTCGATAATTATATTACTATCTGGGAGATAATTTGCAATGATACTATGTAGGGAGTGAAGCAGCAAGATTTAACATGTTAGTGTGGTAGATCCCTTTCCTATATAGATTTAACGTAAAATGAGACGCCACTTCTTAGCAACATAACGAAACATGCAATCGTTTGCCTTTTTTTCAAGTTTGGTGGCGGGGGTGGGGGCAGAAAGGGGAATGGGGTGGGGGTGGGGGCATAAGTTCCAAACATTTTGAAAATACCTTCGCCATCCCTTCACTGTCTCTTATCCGCCTCTCCGCCCCACCAACGTAAACAGAAAGTTTGTGAAATATTAAACGGTTTTTCAGCTCGGTTAATGTCGGCGTGTTACTTACAGGAAAACGGTTAATTAAACTGCACAAGCACCTGTTAAAAACTATGCAAGTTCTATAATTGAATATCCTCCCTCCAAAAAATTAAAATGAACGAAAAACATAAAACTATGTGTTAGTAAACCGCTTGTGAAAACTTACTGAGTGTTGGAATTTTTTTTGTACCAATAATGGTGCATCCCCACCCCCCTGTTTACATTTATTATTTTTTATTTGGTTCTTGTATTCGATTTTTTGTATTTCGTATCTTTTTTTATTTTTAGTTTAGTACATTTTGGGTTTGTACGAAACTCCCTTAAATTTGGAGAAAAGGGAAATGCTAGCTCCGTGATGACGTCACAAGCAGGAGATTCGCCCTCTTTTGAAATTTCGCCAACGTGGAGATTGGACGTTCGTTTCATTGCCCGGTGCTGAAAATGGAATTTTGACGAGCCTCCTTCAAAGAAGAAAACCCAGCAAGAACACCCGGGTATGCGACGAGGCATACTTCTGAAAACTATCTACGTGACTATGGTTTTGCACGTATTTTTGAAGGAGTGTAGTTATTTTAAAAAAATACCTTATTTTATGTGACAAGGAATTTTGGAACCTCCTACAAAGAAGAAAACCCGGCAAGAATACCCGGATATGTGACGCGGTCATACTTCTGAAATCCATCTGCATGTCTACGGTTTGCATGCAAATGAAGGAGAGAAAATTCTAAAAGGACTTTAAATGAGAAAAAAAAAAGAAAAAGGCACGTGCCTGACTGGCTTTCAATTTGTGAGTACGCTCCTAAAATTTATTTCATAAGAGAGTGTGGTTAGACACTACTATTTTGAATCTTATTGTATTCGTTCTTGGATACGACATCTTCATTATGAGAACCAATGTTATTTTTTTCATTATATGTTACTTTGGCGTTTTTTTTAATTTAATGCCCGCAAAGGGAAAAATTTGCAATTAATTTTATTGTGAATAAAATCTCTTCTTCGTTTCAAAGCAAGACCTTTATATTTTATTCTTTACCACCACCACCCTTTTTTTCATGCTGTCAATTTTTTCAGGTTAGTTACTTTAGCATCGAATTTATCTGGAAGCAAGATAAAATTCCGACACGATAAATTATGAAATGAAAAAAATAAACGAATCTCTTAGTAAAAGAGGGGGTTGTCTCCTTCAGAACAATGACAATTGGTAAAACAGCACATGCATATTATGTATATATATATATATATATATATATATATATATATATATATATATATATATATATATATATATATATCGAACTGCAAGCACTTTTGCCTCCTCCACGTAAATATCCCCGACAAATATATATATATAATGTTGATTGGCTGCGAAATACAAAATTTACTAATAAACATGAGTTCGTTGGAGTAGAATATTCCATGAAAAGGTTAGCTACGACGATTCATATTCATGATCTAAGGGAGATAACGTATTTCGATTTTATGCTTGTATTTTATAAAAAATTATTTTTCAACATTATTAAACTTTTTATTTACAAAAACAAGCAACTTTTATTGGAAACAATGTTAAATAACAAACAAAAAACCTGAGAATGAAGCAATATTTTTGAATGTTACAGAACATTGTTTTAAATGGGTTTTTTTAAATTAAAATTTCTAGATTTTGTAAATGAAAAGTTAAAAATTGGTGACAATATTTGTTACAAAATAAAGGAATAAAATCGATATTAGTTATCTCCCTTAGATCATGAATAGTCAAGGTGGAGGGCTTCATCAACAGAATAATGTTAGAATTTGGTCGATTGGTTGGTTGGTTGGTTGGTTTTGTTTTACGATATATCAACCCTTTTCAGGTTATTTAATGCCAAATCCAAAGATTTTAAAGAAAATTTTTTAATAGAATATATTTGTTGTTTTCAAGTCGGTTTCTATTTAACCCATAGTTGGGACCCTAACAGGTACTACCACTCCGGGTCAGAGTGGACCTGGGAGCACTGGTAATTAAAGGGTGGCTCCACACTCCCCAGAGCCCGCAAGCTGGGGCCGCACCACTGGATATAGTTTAAGGTCATATCCCGGACCAATGTTAAAATTTAAGCGAATCAAGTTTTATTGTAAACAACGTATTATTTTATATTATATTTTTATATGAAATTGAGATTCTATATTTTTAGGAGATTACGTTTGACCATCCTGAAAAACTTGGTAAAAATAAAAAGAATTTTTTTTTTTTTTAACTTTTTAGAATTTAGACTTGGGTTCACATATAAATTTAACAGGATTCATTAATTCCAGGCTATTCTAGCGTTTTAGGGCAGTTAACAAATTTTTCTTTTTTTTTTTTACAATGAGATAAATTGTGTGCATTATTTTTGTGGTGTTTCTACTTTTTTAGGCGATTGCGTGTAGCTTTATAACCTAGCGACTCTACATAAGGTTAATGATAAAAAAATAATTAACTGCCCCTAAAGACGTTAAATTTATACATGAAACTGATTGTTCTGTTCTTATTTGTTTGTTTGCTTGTTTGTTTCTTCATTCGGTAAGTTTTGCAGGATTTCACATGTAAACACCTAAAAAAATGTAGAATCTCTTTTTAGTGAAAGGGGAGTTATTTAGCAGAAGATTTTAATCCTCAAAAGTACTGAAATTCGGCCATCAAAAAACAGATTCAGCTTACATCTTCAAGTTCCTCAAAAACGATGATATATCTCATATAGAGATAGGTAATAATCCCAAACTTCTACAGCAACCCTGTTGCACTGTGATTATACTTGAAAATTGATGACGTCATGAAGGGAGAATAGAAGTTTTGGGGGGCATTACTGATAAGCTAGGCGACTCAATGACTAATATGTATAATACTAAAACTTGATAACCTTGCTTGTTTGTTTGCACATTTTATGATTGAAGAAAGTGCGAATAAGACGAGAAGTGGTGGGGAGAGGGGGAGGGAAGTGGGATGAAGGAATGGAAAGATGAAGATTGGTTGTAGTGCAGCATCAGAAAAAAAAGCTGATGATGTAAAAAAAAAAACTGAAAAGAAAAAAGAAGGCGTAAAAAAATGGGAAATCACTTGGGAAGAGGTCAAAAGTTAAACAAAGTAAAATCAAAGTTTAATTATGACTTGAATAAACAAATGTTCTTCTTAAATATCTTTTTAAGTTAACAATCGATTCATAGATTTATCTAATGGAACCTTATGTTAGCAGACTAGCAGTTTTAGCTAGTACATAGATAGATATTTTCGTAACAGGTCTCCATGGTTTTAGTTGAGAGCTGCAATGACAGAAAAGAGTCATGGGTCACATCAGAAAGCTAAACAGGCAGAGACACCTGCAGTGCTGGGCACAACTCGTGAGAGTTGTGACGAGATCACGTTTTGGGGATGAGATTTTGAAAAGACGATTTTCAGTTAGAGTTTGTTGTTGGGGAGGTGAAAACAGCTGGCAGGTTTGTTCTTGGATGCAAAGAACAAGTCATGGTTAAGAATGTAGCAGTGAACTCAAGACCTTCACTACGACAACCCTAAGACGTAGGGTCATCGAGGGTTTTGGCGATGCGTTTCTGAATGGCTGGGTAAAAGAATAAAACTCAAATAAAAACACAGGAAGACAATTTTTTTTTCTTTCTTTTCTTTTTTTTTTTTTCCATTTTTACTCCAAACAAGGCACAGTGTCACTTTGATGTAGGGGCTACTGTCGGAGACATAAGTTGCAAGGATACTATGTAGGGTGTTGAGCAGCGAGATCTCACATCATGCTTGAACTTCTGCATGTCAGTACACTTAGGAAAGCAGGAACCCAGAAGGGAGTTCCAAAGTCTAGTGGTTCTGGGAAAGAAACTATTGGAGTAGAAGGCTTTCTTACGTCTAGGGATCTCTACTGTGAAGGGGTGGGATTTTGCTGCTTATCCGGTTTGTCAGGGGTATTTTCGTCGAGGGGTTTATTTTAACGCAATTTTCTTATAAATAAATCTACTTTAACCCATTGACAACCATAAAAGCATTTTACAACGGCGATTTACCCACCGCCTTCCTTTTCTTTTTTATGTATTCTGCATTTTTTAATATACGTTTCTTAAAAACATTCATACATTTTCTTCTACACTACCAACATAAATAATCCCGAAAATATGTTTTTTTCTTTAAATTGCATTACAAATAAACAATCAACGCAACAATAAAACGTATTGTTTTACTGTGTTCATTTTCAGCATCCCAATTGTTTTGTTTTTTTTCGCGTTTAAATTAAAAGATATATCAAAATTTGATTTTAACTTTAAGTATTATGGTATCTGTTCAGTGCACATTTACCTATAAGTATGGTAAACTACTTATAATGCAATGGCTGTAAGTTTTTTTTTTTTTTGTTTTTTCAAAAATAAACAATTATAAACAGAACGATTCATAGAAATCTATCTATATTCTTTTTTCACTTTAATATACTTTCATAGAAATGTTTCTGTTATGTCAAAAAAAAACTATTTCTTTATGTCAAAAGTGTCACACTCATACATTAATTTTATAGCTAATATAACATACTGACCCAACGGGCCACGGGTAGTCTAGTATGTTTATAAAGTTAAATATGATTACATGCTTGTATATTAGGTCGGTGCAAAAGTTTTTGTCGATTTAAAATTTAATCTTCAAAATAAAAACCTTTGCTCTCTATAAGTTGATTCTTTAGAAAAAAAAAAAGATATTTTACTTGTAATTATTAATTAGTAATTAGTAATTATTAACTAGTAATTATTAATTCAAGATTAATTAAGCCGATGATGTAAATTCAAGAATACAAAAGAAAGAATATTTCTCACACAGAAAGTTATCGAGATGTTTGAAAAAGTGGTAGTCAGTAGGTGAGACGTCTGGAGAGTATTGTGGATGAGGCAGAGTGTCATAGCTCAATTCGTTCAACTTCTGCAGGGTCGGTTTAGCAACATGCAGTCGGGCATTGTCGTAGAGGAGAATTGGAACTCTTCTGTTGACTAATGCTGGGTATTGTTGTCGAAGTTTCTGATGTATTTCATCCATTTGTTGACAGTTTTCTTCCAGCATGATGGTTTTGCTTGCATTAAAATCAAAATTAAAAATTTTGCAAAAACCTTCTTGTCAACTTTTTTTTTTTTCTTTTTTTTTTTACACGGTGGTCACCACTTATCAAGGTCCGGAAGCCACTCAGGGATAAGGGTTATTGCAAGTACAGTACGTTAGTGTGGAGATTTGATGAAGTGTTTACTTAAGGGTGCGGTTCATTAGGAATTTGTTAACGTTGGACTTGAAGACATCCAAGTTGTAGTCAGGTGGGAAGCAGACAGACGGAACAGAGTTCCACAGGCGTGCAGTTCTAAGAAAGAAGCTTTGTTCATGGAATCCACGTTTTGATTTCGGCACAGATAAAGAGTGGGGGAAATTATTCACAGTGGATTCAGCTAGACGGGTGTTTTTCATGAAAGATTGGCGAGGGGGGACCAGAGATTGGAGTTCAGACGAGCACCTGCCATGGAAATAATGATAAAACAAGGATAAGCTCGCAACGTCTCTTCTGTGGGAGAGAGGTTGCAGGGAAGAGAAAAGGGCATCCCCCACTAAGCCACGAAGTCTATTTTGTACTCTGTCAAGGCAGGATAGGCTGTTTTAGCAGCTCCTGCCCAGATGTGGCAACCGTATTCCATCCTTGGACGTACTTGGCTTTTATAGAGATAGAGAATTGCATCAGTAGTGAGATATCTTCTGGAGCGGTAGAAGGATCCCACCATCTTTCCAGCGACCTTGGCAACAGACTTGGTGTACGTGTTCCATTTCAAATCAGGAGTAAAGGTAAAACCCAGAAACTTGTCAAAACACGGGGCTTCTCCTAGACGAGAACTATCCATTTCAATTGATGCCAGATGGGGATCAGAGTGTTGATGATGTAAAGATAGGAGTTTGGTTTTAGATGCATTAAAGGTAAACAGCCACGACTTCCCCCACTGAACCACGCGCTCGAGATCAGAGGAGAGAGAATCAGAGAGAACTTTATCATTTACAGCACAAAAGTGTGATATAGGACCAAATACCATCTATATCAAATTTCAACTCTGTCGACTAAATATTCAGAGACGAATTTGGTAGAAACTTTTCACTCACACACTTATATATATGTATAATATTTCCGTGTGCTAGAACGTTTTCATCTTAAATTCTATGCAATTATGCAGAATGTAGAAACTATGCATTAAATAGAACTTACTATAAAGCTTGATTCTTTAGTAGAAATAGATGTTTTACTTCTAATTATTAATTCAAGAACACAAAAGAAAGAATATCGTTTTTAGACATAACAATGGAAAAGGTTTATTAGACAAATATAGGTAGCAGATCGACCAGGAAGAAATAAGCTGTTTTTTTTTTTTTTGGTGTAGGTTGGTGTGCCGAGTCATCAACTTTTCCAATGAGAGTTGATAAGCTGTTGCATTCAGTGGATATCCGACAAGAGTTGATAAGCTGTTAGGAAGTACGAATGAGACGAGAAGTGGTGGGAAGAGAGGAAGTGTGGAATGAAGGAATAGAGAGATGGAGAGTGATTGATTGCAGCATAAGAAAATTTGATACAGTCGATGATGTAAAATTAATGAAAAGAAAAAAAATATGTAAAAAATCGGAGAAACACGTAAGAAGAAGTGAGAAGTTAAAAAAAATTAAATTTTAATTTTGTTTGTATAAATGCACAACGTTTATTCAGAGCAGATCACGTGTCGCTTCATCTTTATATTTTTATAAAATTATATATGAGTACATGCTTATATATTAGGTTGTTCTAAAAGTTTTTGTCGATTTAAAATTTCATCTTAAAAATAAAAAACTGAAAATCTTTATTCGTCACAATAATGATCTTTGCTTTCTGTAACTTGATTTCATCTGTTAGCCTGCTTATCAATGTCTTGCTTGTGAAATTCTTTAGATTTTCACGTGAACTATGAATCTAACATCCAACCTTCTCTCATGATGTTAAAATCTAAATGGTTTTGCAATCCTTGAAATAAATGATAATCCAAGGGAGATAATTCAGGAAAATAGTCAGGATTGAGCTTGAGTTCCCAACGAAATTATCCTAAGAGATATTTGGTCAGTAATGCTTTGTGAGGATGAGCATTACCATGGTGGAAGATGTCCCCCTTTCTGTTGACTAAAAAAAAGGTCGTTTTCGAGTCAAAACGGGATGAAAATATTGCACAAAACGATCATTTAATAATCTGAAAGAAAAACATATTTTAATCATGTTTAAATATTAACAATATGCATAAAATAAATTATAATAATTTGAAATTTTGTATCAACCTGATATTTGTATGTAACAGATTCTTCTTCTTCTTCTTCTTCTTCTTCTTCCTTCCTTCCTTCCTTCCTTCCTTCCTTCCTTCCTTCATTGGTTTAACATCTGTTTTACATGATGACATGTGTTGGACGGCTTTTTGAAATTGACTTCCAAACTAACCTATCTCTGGCCAGGTCTTTATTTATTCCCCTTTCTCTCAAACCTATTTTTATCATACCTTGTTAGCAAAAGGCCCTCGGTAGGTTGGACCGATGACCTCTGGGGGAGGGAAGTGTCTAGTGAATATCAAACTCACAAGCGGTCCCTAATTGCATGTATATCCCAGTCAGGGGAGATGGCGACGTAATTATTTTGCAGTTCTTGTGTTAACATTCTCCTACATACATGCAGTGCCTAGTATTGTCAAATAGTCACCCATCTGGTACTAACCAGGCTCAACATTGCTTAACTTTGGTGATCCAACAAGAATTATTGTGTGAATGTGATTATGCCATATATGCTATCAGCAAGGGTTGTGGAATATACTGACTGCACCTCAGAAAAAGAGTAAAACTCCCCTAATGAAGCTATCTGTTGCATGTGGATGGTGAACTGTGATGTCTAAGGATGGGATCCTGATGTCTGAGTATTTGGTGTCCCGGTTGCCTAAATGGTTACATGATTTGCAACATTCTACTTTGGCCTTTCCTTAAGCTAGAGTTGACGTTAGAGAGGCTTAATCTGACCTTAAGCGGCTACTCATGACATACCCTAACAAAAGCAAAGCGAATCCCAATCGTACTATTAAACCTGATCTTTCTTTAATCAGACGCTCAGCCTCCTGTAACTTGTTGATGTGAGAAGACAGTGATTAAGGGTCAATCATACGAACGAAACAAAATGATCACTACTTCAAGTTACTAGCTATTAGTTTTGTGTATGAACTCTGAATGTAACGGTGGCTCAAAGCTTAATGTGAGTAAACTAGGTGTGTTGTATTAATGTCTCAATCAAGCTGTTTGGAATAAGGAAAATAAAAAATAGAAAGTTAAGTTCGAGTTTACTTTCAGCAGCTTTATATCTCTAACTTGTCTTATCTTATCCTTTAGTCCTCACATTCCATGAGCTATGTTTCTAACAAAGAAGGAAGAATTGCTGTTTTCTGGGTCAAAATTTATCCATATGACATAATTGGCTGTTTTCGACCTTGAAGTAGTATTGTTTTGTTTTTTTTTTTTTGTTTTTTTTTTGTTTTGTTTTTTATTTTTTTTTTTTTTTTTTTGTTTTTTTTTTGTTTTGTTTTTTTTTTTGTTTTTTTTTTGTTGTGTTTTTTTTTTTGTTTTGTTTTTTTTTTTTTGTTTTTTTTTTGTTTTGTTTTTTATTTTGTTTTTTTTTTTGTTTTTTTTTTGTTTTGTTTTTTTTTTTTGTTTATTTTTTGTTTTGTTTTTTTTTTTTGTTTTTTTTTTGTTTTGTTTTTTATTTTATTTTTTTTTTTTGTTTTTTTTTTGTTTTGTTTTTTTTAAGCTCCTTTGATAATAGTGAATCTAGACCGTCAATAATGGTGTGGTTGAAGAAAGCTGAACTGATATGCCAGCTGAGTGGAGTGAAGTGCATCGAGTGCGTCATTCCGATGTACTTGTCAGGTGGCGCATATGCTGTGTATTAGAAATTAAGTGAAGAAAAGTGGGCAGATTTTGACTGCATAAAGAAAATGCTGTACACAGCGTTTGCTTTGAATCGTTTCGCTGCATTAAAGCAGTTTGCAGCATTTTGCCTCCAGCCAGGTGAAATGGTCAATGTATTTTTGGCACAACTATGTAGGCTTGCGGTCCTGTTTGGTGATGTATCGCATCAATGTTTACAATGTGCATTCATTGCTGGATTCTCCTGGATGGATAACCTAGATATGTCACACGTGCTGGTACGCTCAAGCCATTTTAAAGAACTACATGGGAGTTCCAGAGCTGCATTAGCTGCACAGTCGACACAAATCACACCTAAGGAGAGGGATACTACACGGCGGTGTTATAATCATAATGGACTCAATCATAGGGCAAGTGATTGTCTACTGGATGGTGCGACAGGCAGAGATATTGGTGTGAAGCCTCTGAAAAATATCATGTGCTATCAATGTCAGCACATTGCCTGATTTTGTTTGAGAAACGATCAAGGAGGAAAGAATTCAGTGCCAATCTCATCCCCCAAACTGGCGTAAATGGCACATAGCCGATTATAACTGTTCACATCAGTGGACTAATATGTACAGCTCTAGTGAATACTGGATGCACATAGTCACTAGTCCGCAAGTATGTTGCAAGGAATGGACGAGGAAAGTGACCCCTGTGCTCAAAGCACACTTAACTGCTGTGGAATAGGAGTGGTGCAAATGAGCCTTAGTGCACCGCAGAGCATTAGCATAGAAGTCTTAGTTGTGGATGGATATTTACTGGGATTTGATTTATTGCTTGAGGTGGATGCAATCAAGCAATTGGGAGGAGTAGCTGTATCTAGTGCTGGTGAGGTAACTTTTCCACATTTCAGCAAAACCAATTTTGCTGCTATCACCATTACTGAGCCTGATTTCTCTGCAGAGTATGAACAGAATACTCAGAAGTGGGCCTCATCATGGAAATGGGCTGGCGACCAACCTCCACTTATGTTGAGAAATAGACTTGCAGAGTATCCAGCCTCAACACAAATTCGTGAAGAATATGACCACGAACTGCAGATGTGGATCGATAATGGCTGGCTGCTGCCATATCCTGAGGATGAACTTGGCCCTCCAAAAGGTCTAATCCCCCTCATGGTTGTTGTGCAAGAGAACAAACAGAAAGTTCAGCCACTTATGGATTATCAGGAGCTAAATGAGTATGTGGGCGTGCATACGGTCAACGCGGATGTTTGCTTATAAAAATTGAGGGAATGGTGATAGCAGGAACCAAACGTTGCAATGCTGGATTTATGCTGAGCCTATTTGCAAGTACACGTTGACAAATCTCTTTAGTCGTTCCAAACAGTAGAGATCAAGGGACAGCGATATTGTCTCACCTTAGATTTGAGCTTAACGTCGCCCCTCTAATAATGCAGATCATTGTTAATACTGTTCTCAACCAGGATAAGACTATAAATGCAGCTACGTCTTCGTATATTGACAACATTTTTTGTGAAGAAAGTGTGTGTTCTGCAACCCATGTCGAGGAACATTTGGAGAAGTTTGGTTTGGAAAGCAAGATTCCAGAAGAGCTGAGACTGGGTTCGCGCATGTTGGGATTACATGTCCAGGAGCAGTGCTCGATAGACTTATTCACTGAATTGTATTTTCAGTGTGCGCCCAGCGTGCCAACATAATTGCATAATTAGTGACGAAATTACCTCATCAGATGACGAAGCCCAACTGATGTACAAACAACCAGATGAAGAAAGCTCCTCAGAGGATAATACACCCAAGGATACAGAGCAGTAAGAGTTTAATGATGCGACAGACAAAGCATCACTGAACTTTTGTACCATTGAGGCAAAGTAGCAGGAGAAAACGGCCTACCCAACATTTTCGTTTGTGTGATCAGGGAGGAGTGTAACGAGCATGCTTGGAAGCACACAAGAATTGTGTACTAATGTATGAGTCGAGCCTACCTGTGTCGAAAAGTGAACCCAGGACCTTTCGATTGCAAATCTACCAATGAGCTATATCCATCCTACCCACAGCAATGATTGAGTTTCGCTCAACGGTTATAAAAAAACAAACTGATATGTCATTCGGGGGCAGTTGAAAAAGATTGCATTCGTGATCATAATGTGTCAATCTGACATATTGTTCAGATCATTTTGATCGACAGTATTGTTCAGGGTTATGGCGTGTCGATCGACGGTATCATTCAGGATCGTGGCATGTCGATTGATGGTGTTGGTCATGATCATATCGTATCGAGTCGACAGTATTGTTCAGGATTGTGTTGTGCTGGATCGTTGGAGGTGTTCGGGATTGCATGGATGAACTTGTTCAGGACCATGCTGCCACGTTTAATATAAAGATATATACATATTTATATTTCTTTGACACTCTCTTTCCTCATGAAGCAACATACAAAGCATCAATTTGATAATGTTGTCACAACTTTGAAACGAGAAGATCCTGAAGCAAGTACCATTTGCCGAAAAGAAATGGGTCCAAAAAACAAATTACCCACTTTTGTAAAAAAATAAACAACCATTTTGCAAATTTTACACTTTCTAGTGACCACCCTGTAGAATAAATCTAGTAAAATGAACTAATACTTGGACAGTATCACATGTAAGATATTCTGGTTCATTCATAAGTTGGACAACAAAAAACTTAGGCATCTTGACTAGTACACTAGGAAACTAATGACTATGCACAGCGAACTACACAACTAAACTCGTCAATGTAACAAGAGACACATGCATAATACAGGAAACAGTGAAATGAGACCCCCCCCGAAAAAAAAAATAACTTGATGTATAGTCGGTTCTCTCTGTAATGATTCATCTGTTTAGCGCTGTCACGTATATGTATAATCATGTTTGTTGCACTTCTACAAAGCTGTGTGCTGCTAATAAATATGTTCCAGCCATTTTGACAATCAAACACGGAGATGGTTTCATAACAAAACTGTATTTATTTAATTATCATTTGCCTGTCAATGGTTGTAAGATGAGTCGAGCAAGGGTGGTGAAAAGTGATGTTGAGCTTGACGAACTAACGACATAACGATCATGCGTCTCTCTCAATCTCTCTTTCACTTTGTGTTTGTCAGACCTCTTGTTTTTATTGACAATTTCTTGTTTTTATTGACAATTTCTTCTTTTGTGCCATCAAAGGTCAATAAGTGTGTACAAATCCAATCTAAATCTCTTTGTTCCATCAGAGGTCAGTATGTGTGTACAAGTCAGACTTAGATCTCTTTATTCCATCTGAGGTCAATATATGTGTACAAGTCCGACTTAGTATTTTCTTTGTTCTCTGCTTACCTGGGATGTGTGTGTGCTCACGATCTCCAAGTTTGTTTATCCAACACAACAGCAAAAAAAAAAGACACTGGAATAGAGAAATGGATGGTAATGACTCGAACAATGGTCAGATCACCAGATGGTGACACTGAATTCTTTGACATTCACGCTGGCGTTTTCAAGCAGACACTTTAGCCCCTTTTCTTTTCTGATTGTGTCTTTTCCATTGTCTGTCCTGACTGTACTTCATACCTCTGTTGATATACACAGCACACTGGGTTTCAGCTTAAATGAACCCAGAAGCAGACGCCATCCATCAGTACACATGACTAACGCAGATTACGCAGATGATATTGACCTGTTCATGAATAACAGTACTGATGCACGAATGCTGTTACGTGAGCTAGAAAAATCTGCAAATGTCATTAGTCTTTACGTTAATGCAGATAAGACAAAGTTTATGATTTTCAATGTGGAGGGGGAGATCAAAGTTCTAGATGAAACAACACTGAAAGTCACAGACGTTACGTACCTGGGCAGCAACATAGGTTCCACAGAGAGAGATATCGGAATTCGCATCTCAAAAGCATGGGCTGCATTGGATAAGCTGCCGTCATTATGGACTTCAAGGCTGAAACTGAAAAACGGAAACGGCAGTTCTTCAGGGCAGTGGTGGAGTCTGTCCCTGTTTATGGTTAAATAACCTGAACATTCACAAAAAAATTGGAAAGAAAGTTAGACGATACTTACATCCGTTATTCTACAAATAGTATTAAAAATATCTTGGCGAGGTCGTCCCAAAAGGAGCAACTTTATGGCAACCTAAGTGCCATATCTACTGCTAGAAGTGCAAACAACAGCTGGTGAGAAATGTATTGTTGTAGACTCTATGGCACGAGCGCACGAGTGGAGGACAACCTAGATCCGAGTACATCCAGTAAATTGTACATGATGCCAACTGTGATCCTGTAGATCTGAGGCAGCTGATGGCAGACAGGAAAATCTGGAGAGAGAGAGAGTCGGATTGATCCGGGCAAGGAGCCTGATCAGATAGATAAATAGATGAATGTAAGGATTTCACGGTAAACGGATATATACTACACTGATCCCCAAAGGAGGAGATAATGCCTAAGAGGATGGTATTATAACGAACCCCAACTCAAAATAAGTGAAAAGATGTTCGCACATCATCATCATCATCATCATCATCATCATCATCATCATCATCGCCGTCGTCATCATCATCATCATCATAATAATAATAATAATAATAATAATAATAATAATAATAATAATCAGCAACAACAACAACAACAGCGACAACAACAACAACGACAACAAATTTGTAAAAATTATTAAAAAAATATATAACTGCAAGGGAAATAACAATATTTGCTTCTAATTGGGAGTTACTTCCCCTGCAACACTTATCCAACAATATTTATAATCGATATTTATTTTATAAAATGTGTTTTTGCGTTAATTTTATTGATTTGTCCGATACATATCTATAAATCTATACTACTATGACAAACATCTGTCTGTCCATCTGTTCCTTTTTGTGTTCGTTTACAACATTTTAGGTCATCAGATTTGAAATTTGTAAGGAGAACGATATTATTACATATGTTGATTTTCGTAAGTGGGACCGTATATAGATATACGTGTGTGCGTGCATATGTGCGAGTTTTTCATTTTTGTTCTTGACAATAAAAAAAAATAAAACAAATACAATGTATTTATTTATCAGAAAATTAGTTTTTTGTTAAGAACGTCGATAGATCGATTTTTTTATGTGTTTTTAAGCAAAAACAATGTTACGTACTTAATTGTCATGTCGAAAATAGTTATATATCCAAAAATTACAAAAATTCATGCAGTAGAACAACTGCTATTGCGTTTTAGTTACAAATAAAAAAATAAAATAAAAAGTCTATCGCTATGGGCCAAAACAAAACGTTGCAAAAAGAGAGACAAGTGTGTCCCCTGTATTCGCAATCTTCAAGGTGTTTACATCTATGGAAATACAATTTCCCCCCATTTTCTGTAAAAATTCCTTTTAACTATAAATAATTTTCTACTCAATGAATTTTCGTAATTTTTTTATATATTACTATTTTCGACATGAAAATCAAGTAAGCATTGTTGTTTTTGGTTAAAACGACATATTTTGAAAAAAAAAAAATCGATGTGCTGACTCTTCCTTAACAAGCATCGAAAATTGTTTATTTACAACATAAGTGTAAGGTCAGGCAAAGATTAAAAATCCGATTCGCAGATTTACTGACTCTAATTTAATTTTTTTTATTTGTTAATTATGGTAAACGAAGTTAATATTCCAGAGTTCCCTATTCCATTCATCTTTCTTTTCTTTTCTTTTTTTTATCTCTTTTCACATCTGTTTGTTAAACGTGTATATGACACCTCTCAGAGACTTTTCTGTTAAGTATTAAACGATTTAATATGCTTAGCAAGATTTAAAATTTTGCTGGCGCCTGTCTGACACTGTTGTGGCTTGGATTACCTTTGAAATAATTAAAGTTTTGTTATTTCTTTTTTTTTTTTTTTATTTATCTTCTTTTTTTTTTTCGGGTTTGATACGTTCATAAAACATAAAATTTTCACAATGAGTTTGCCAAAATTTGATACAAAATAAATGAAGGGAAAAACGGTTAGAAAAAAACTGTAATTTAGATCAAAGTTATTTTTCACCTCAAAAAAAAACAATATTGATATAACGTGGCCTTTAACTGTGTCGTTACATTTCAAGCCTCTCAGACCGACATGCCATCTGGCACCATTGCAAAGGTGAAAATAAATTTTTAAAAAATAAAAGAAATAAAATCTAACTCAACATTTTTTTTAAGTGCAAATAAAATGCATTTATTCGTGGTTTTTTCAAAAATAATACATTTCATTGTCTTGCAAACTTTTTTCAGACACACATGCTTTTTAAAAGCCACCTCATGCTAGCCAGGGCTGTCTCACCCTTGACTTCACACGTCCATCTTGCCCGATATATAACTTGCTTCCACTTCAACCATGTTATGTATTTTTCTCTCCTTTTTTTGTGGTGCAAGCTTGCTCATACTTGCTAATTTGCATACATGCTTTAATGGTTGCTGCTTCTAATATTTTTGCTAGCCAGTTATCCTTCAGTTTCTTTTGAGTTTTTTTTTTGGGGGGGGTACAGGGGGGGTCATCACTTATCAAGGCCCAGAGGCCACTCGAGGATAAGGGTTAATAGGTATGTATTAGTCATTATGATTTTAGCGTAGTAAACATTAGTGGTAATTTTATAACTTGGATTACTTAGGGGGACAGTTCAATAAGAACTTGTTCACATTGGACTTGAATACAACGCCCTGTTACATTGATATTAAAATTAAAAAATAAACAAATGAATAAAGAACACTCATTCCATTTCATAAACACTAGGGTTTGTTTGAAAAAAGGACAAAAAAAAACAAAATCGCTTTTTTATTCTAACAGCTATGCATCGTTTGACGAAAAACATAAAAACCAAACTCACTTATTTCATGTCAACCTGAGATATTTTAATTTCTAACAGCGGTTTTGTTTGAAAAATAAAACTTTTTGTGTTACAAACACACAAAATATTTTCAAATATTGTCCTTTTAGTTTACTTTTTGAAATCAGTCATCCTGAGAAAGTCTTGAAATAAAAACGAAACGTTAACGAATACATAAATAATTTTAGTTTTTCCTCTTGGGTTGAGCATATTGGGAAGTGATATACAAACTGCCATTAGCATATTCTGCGACGCTCTTTGTGTAAACAAATCGAGCTTAGGCATTTGGACAATGTCAAAACATCATTAATTCATTACCTGCACAGCCGTATAGCATAATGGTTAGAAGCTTTGACTGTCATTTGGGCGGTTGGGTTTCGATCCTGGTTTGAGGTAGTTGCCTGTCTAGTTGCACTGATTAGCTGTGAAACAGCGAAACAGTACTCTAGCATTTGGGAAGTGATATATAAATTACCATTAGTTTATGAAGTGATGCTCTTTGTGTAAACAAATTGAGCTTAGGTACTTAATATCAAAACATTATTAATTTACTGACCGCAAAGCAGCAGCAGCCGTATAGCGCAACGATTAGAAGTAGTTGCTTGTTTAGCCGCACTGATGAGCTGTGAAACGGTGAAACAGTACAATATGTGGAGGACTATATATATATATATATATATACATATACATATATATATATATATATATATATATATATATATATATATATATATATGTATATAAATCTGTTGTTATTTTTTTATCAGCCATTTTACCAGGGTTACAAATGCTGCTTTTTGCATTTAATATCACTTCCTTAATGATGAGAGAATTACCTCTCAAATGGAACATATTTTTTTTTAATTTGTATATATATATATATATATATATATATATATATATATATATATATATATATATATATATATATATATATATATATACTAGCAGTTCAGCTCGGCTTTGCTTGGGCCTTTTCTACTGTTTATAACTTTATGTGCATATGTATATATATTTTTAAAAGTTTGGCTTATGTCCAAGTAACCTACATCTAAAATTTCAAGTGTTTAGCCCCAAAACAGACGGAGGAGTTTGGTAGAGTCTGCAGAAGTCAATTCTTTCAACTTTGATCGCTTGGCAACAAAATTTTCGCCGAAAAAACTGAGTAAAAAGTTTGCTGCGTGTCTGAATACCTTTTATGTAAAAGTTTAAATGTTTAGACTTAAAATTAGCTGAATAGTTTACCAGAGACCGCACGGCGCACAGATCAAATCCTTTTAACTTTGCTCCTGTTCAGTTCACTTCATCAATTCTACATGAAGATGATTCGTAGTTGAATCGAAAATGCTTATGATTCTTACAGAATTTTTATTAGTATCTTCGATTTCGATATTAAAAGATCTTATGAAAAATTGAAAAAATAAAAAGATGAATAATAAAGCAAAGTACCTCTGCTGTATTCAATGTTTGCTTGAATATGTGTGTGTGTGTGTGTGTGTGTGTGTGTGTGTGTGTGTGTGTGTGTGTGTGTGTGTGTGTGTGTGTGTGTGTGTGTGTGTGCCAGGTGGATATAAAAACAAAGAAAAACATTATTTTACGAAGCTTTATCAATTTTTGTAATCTTGATAAAAGTTAGAGTTATCTTCCCCTTGATTGATTTTTATATCGCCCCCCCCCCCCGGTTGTCTTGTTTTGCCCGCATTTCGTGCAGACGATTTAACTAGCTTTAACAATATTGCTTTTAATGATTTTCTTTCGTTTTTTTTTTTTTTTTTCGTTTTGTTTCGTTTCAGGTTTGTTTGTTTTTTGTAATTTTCCATATTAGTTATTGGGGATATTTTTGTTTGTTTTCCATTTTGAAGAACTCTACTCAAGACATGGGGGAGTGGGGGACACAATTCAAGAATATTTAAAAGTTTTGGTGATGGTGGTGGTGGTATCTAACCTGTACTGCTGTGACTAAACAGACCAAATCTGAAACGATATACATTCACACTAGACCCTCTACATAATCATATTGGTGTTTGATCAGATGTACCAGCGATTTCCATTCACATTGTGTTCTGCAGTCCTAAACGTGCTGCCTCAGAATCGTGTGAATGAACAACTGTCATATTTTCGGAGTTCTGTATTGGCTGCTAACTATCGTGATGTTCCTAAGTTTTATGCATTCCCTAATTAGCTTAGTAGCGTCTGTCTATTGCTAACGGCTTTATGACCATAGCTTAAAAAAGGAAAAAAAAAATTATTTTCAAAGAAAATATTGTGGGGAAAATTAGTTAAAATAAATTCATTTTGCTTTAACTACCCATTTGTTACCTATTTGCGTTAAAAAAAAATAACATTTAATCTTTAAAAGGATTTAAATTCAATTAAAAGTACCTTAATTAAAAAATTGTGGATAAACTAATCCGGTTATTTACTTCCTGGAATGGCCGAACGTGAATTATTTTATTCAGTCAATATTTACAGCAATTTAAATTGAATTGTTTAAAACTTCTTTGAAATAATAATAAAAAAAATAACGCAATTGATTAGCTTTAAAAGTTTTAAATTCACCAACTTCTAAAAAATTAATTATTATGGACACACTATTTTAACGGTCCATAAAGGGTAAATCCACAGTTTAGTGGCCTGAACATAACGCAATAAAAATTTGTTATACACACTATTTAATTCTTCTATTTAGTTTTTTGCTTTTTGGTTTTTTATGGCCCTAGACAACGTCAAGTAACCTTGCTAGATAAAACGTATACTTTTGGGGTTCAGTAGCTTAAACATGATGTCTTGAAAAAGTGTGTACAGGTGATGAATTTTGTTTTATCTTGTTGTTTTTGCTAAATATTAGTAAATGAGGAACCATTTCCAATTAAAATCGATTCAGTGTTACACATAATCTTCAGAAGAACATGCTTAAAATGTGTACATATGTTGTAATAATTGTTAGATAAAAAAAAAACAAATAAAAACAATGGCGTCTTCGTATAAACGGCTATTATTTCAGCATACATTCACATTTCAAGTGTTTTTTTAAGATTACAAGTGTAATACTAAATAGATTTTAACTCGAAACAGTTCTTTATATACTAATATTTAACAAAAATAAAATAAAATGGTTCTCATGTATTTGTTGCCTCCTTGTTTCTACTTTTTTTTTTACCCCACTTACATGTCCCTATTCTAAATTCGTAGCAGTGGGCCGACATCAGTGGACTTATGGAAGTAGAAACAGGGAGACAAAAAGTACATGAAAACTAAAGAATGTTTTGTGACTATTCTGTACTTTCACCTAACAATTTAATAAATCTTATTTCATTTCTTTTTTTTAAATTTTTTTTACCAAAACGGCCATTAACAAATTTTTTTTTTTTAAGTTTAACCTATTTCAAACTGATATAAAAATTGCACAATAAAAATAATTTAAATTAAAACAAAAATAATTTTTCGTTATTTCGAATTATTTAATCAAATAAAAATTTCATTTTTTACTTGATTACTAAATTAAAAGTTATTCAAGTAAATTAATTAACAATTTAATCAACAAAAATATCATAAAAACTGAATTTAATTTGAAAATTCTATGAAAAAAAAATAACTTTTTAAATTTAGTAATCAAGTAAAAAAAAAAGCGGAATTTTTATTTGATTAAAAAATACGAAGTAAGAAAAATTATTTTGTTTTAATTTGAATTATTTTTATTGTGCAATTATTTATGTTTGAAATAGATTAAACTTAAAACAAAAAAGGTTCTCATGTATTTTTGTCTCCTTGTTTCTACTTTCGTAAGTCCACTGACGAATTGCTACAAATTGGGAATAGGGGCATGTGAGCAAGAAAAAAAAAATGAATATAGAAACAGGAAGACAACAAGTACATGAGACCCTAAATAAAAAGGTCAACTGATGTCGGCCCACTGCAACGAATTCAAAATAGTCGGAATAGGGGCATATGAGCGAGAAAAAGCAAAAATAGAACCAAGGAGACATCTGCTACAGGAGAAACAATAGAACAATATTCATTGCCTGTACACAAATTTTTCATTGCATCATGTTCAGGCCGCTAAACTGCAGCTTTACCGCATACAGTACTACTGAACCAAGTCGTGTTGTTATTTTTGTTGTTATTTTTGTTCTTGCTATTCTGAATGAAATTTTCTTAGCAAAGGAAAAAACAAACGAGGTGACGTCGTTAAGTGGGTGGTTGTTATTTCGAACAGAAATGCACATACACACGCACACACACACACATAGTATATATATATATATATATATATATATATATATATATATATATATATATATATATATATATATATATATATTGGCTACACCGAATTTTCTGCTCTTGTCTGACAAATCCTCACGGTGATGAAATGCAGAAAATTCTGTGTAGTTTATTGCCATAAATATATTTTCATAACTTACTACCTAGCTTTACTCACATATTGAGCACTGTTGAAGTAGATACTAAAAAATACGATACATAAACTTAATTGTGAAAAATAATAAACGGATGATCATATAGGGATCAACTTGCAGGGTAAATCTGAGCTAAAAATCAATAAAAATGTAGAAACAATTACTTAATTATTTAGAGGTTGTGTAGAAACAAAAATAAAACAGAAAAATAAAATAAAAAATGAAAATATAAAGAAAAAAAATGAAAATAAAAACAAATAATAAATTTTTTTTTTTAATTTAATTTATGAACCTTCATTGGAAATTATTTTGCCAGTAAGTCAATTAACCTCCTGCAATCGCTGAATCAATTTGCTTTCATGAATTCACACCAGGGATTTAAAAACAGAACAGTATCTTAAATCATGGCTCCCCAGCAGTGCTGATCAAACACCAGCTCTTTTCAACACACACACACACACACACACACACACACACACACACACACACACACACACACACACACACATATATATATAAACAATATATATACCGCACCCCATGTGGGGAGTACCAGATTGGTTAAAGGGAAAATTATTCCCAACTCGCATATATATATATAAATCCAAGGTGACGTAATGGTAAAATATAAAGTTAGCTGCAGCTTCTCTTACAAATTTTCGGATTCTCAACATGTTGTATCACATTTTAATTCCTTTTGGTGGATTGATCGTTGCTATTTCTTCTGATGAGTTAAGGGCATAATAGATTCACTAATTGATATAATTATTAAGTGATTGATTTTGCGCTACGAAACAGACACTGACAATATCTGTAAGGATCAATTTATGTAAAGGAATAAAATATAAAAATTGTCAACATCATGTATTTTGGAATAAAAATTTTTGTCATTTATTATATATATATATATATATATATATATATATATATATATATATATATATATATATATATATATATAAAGAGAGAGAGAGAGAGAGAGAGAGAGAGAGAGGGGGGATAATTATTTACTATAATAATTATTAAATATAGACACTAGTGTTTCATCCTTTCGGGAATCTTCAGTGCAGAGTGTAATGATTAACACCAATTATATATATATATAATAGGAAAATTAGATGATGAAAATAAAATTAAATAAATTACAATATTATCGATCAATCCAATTCAAACAACGAATTATATAAATGAAAAATCCATGGATTTTCAAAGATTTGTTCTTTTCTCCGAAGAATTAATCATTAATAAGCAAATACATGAATTTTGAAAAATTAATTTAAAAATTAAATTAAAAATTAAAAATATATATTTAAAAAAATTAATTAAAAAATAACATAAAATAATTAAATATATATATTTTAAAAAAATAATTTAAAAATTAAATTAAAAATTAAAAATATATATTTAAAAAAATTAATTAAAAAATAACATAAAATAATTAAATATGTATATTTTAAAAAAATAATTTAAAAATTAAATTAAAAATTAAAAATATATATTTAAAAAAATTAATTAAAAAATAACATAAAATAATTAAATATGTATATTTAAAAAAAATAATTTAAAAATTAAATTAAAAATTAAAAATATATATTTAAAAAATTAATTAAAAAATAACATAAAATAATTAAATATGTATATTTTAAAAAAATAATTTAAAAATTAAATTAAAAATTAAAAATATATATTTAAAAATACTAATTAAAAATTAAAAAATATATATTTTAAAAATTTAATTAAAAAATAAAATAAAAAACTGAAAAATATGTTTTTTTAAAAATTAATAAAAAATGCTAACATGTGATATGTTTTTCTTAATTTTTTTTCCTCTGACAAAAAGAAAATATCTTTGAAAAGCCATGGATTAAGTATTTTTCATTTTTATATTTCGGTATTTGAATTTGATAGATCACTAAATATTGTAATTAATTTTTGTTTTTTGGCATCAATTTTTCCTATTTCTTTAGTTGCTCTATCAAGATTTTCTTATTTTGATCAGTTCCAAATTTAAAGATAATATTTATATTAGTCTTTATAACATACATATATTCATATATTTTGGCCGCCATTTTATATAACATGTCTGCTGAAATTAAAAAGGCCGCTCAGTAAATGGAAAAGATATCCAGAAACTTTGGAAAAAAGAATAACTGTCGTGTTCTATCAGACGTGCTTGAATAATGACTTGCTGCCAATATATATATATATATATATATATATATATATATATATATATATATATATATATATATATATATATATATATATAAAGGGATATCTGGTAAAAACAGGGAAAAAAGAGTGCTCGATACGTTTGTGAAGCTAAATATGTTTTATTATTTCAACCTCGGGTGTATTTACTTAAATCATTACAATTTGGTTTAAATCGTCTGACGACATGGACTGGATAATTTGTTATCTCATCTATAGAAACAACTTGTAATGATTGAAGTAAATACAGCCGAGGGTGAAATGATAAAAACATATATATCATTTTACTCATAATTTCCATTTATATATATAATGTAGTATAATAGTTCTCCAACAATAGTTTTATCACTTAGTCGTTTATTATTTTTCAAAAAAAGGTATCCATTACAATATTGTTTCGTATTGCGACTAACAAGTCTGCAAAATTATGTTATTGCTGCATTTTTAGTCACGTACTTATCAGATGTTTAACTTAAAAAACATTCTTTTTTTTTTTTTTTTTTTTACAAAGGCATCACCACATTATCAAGGCCCAGAGGCTACTCAAGGATAAGGGTTAAAGAGTGTACAGTAGAAATTGGTCAATATAGTAATCATTAGTAATGAAAATTTGGTAAATTTAATAACTTATATGGAACGGCTCATCAAGAACTTATTTACTTTAGACTTGAACACAACCATATTGTAGTCAGCCGGAAAGCAGGAAAACGGAAGACAATTCCACAGGCGTGCAGTTCTAAGAAAGAAGCTTTGTTCATGGAATCTACGTTTAGGTTTAGGCACAGATAAAGAGTGGGGGAAATTATTGATAGTGTTTACAGCTAGACGAGTGTTTCTTGTGAAAGTTTGGCGAGGGGGGACCATAGATTGAAGCTCAGTCGAACACTTTCCATGAAAATAACGATACATCAGAGACAAACTCGCAACATCTCTTCTGTGAGATAGAGGTTGCAAGGAGGAGAAAAGGACATCTCCTACGAGGCTACGAAGTCTATTTTGAACTCTATCAAGGCAGGACAAGTCCTTTCTAGCAGCTCCTGCCCAGATGTGGCAACAGTATTCCATCCTTATAAAAAAAACACTATTTTGGTCAATTTGCATGTTCATGTAACTGACACACTCTGCCGTTCCTTCTCAGTCATCAACAAAAAAGATCTTTTTCATAAGAAAAAACTTTATTTATGAGAGAGATTTTTAATCCATTACAATAGGTATATACAAACTGAGTAGGTTTCAAGTAAATTATTAACATACATGCATTCATATATATGAGTGGAAAACGCATTAAGGATCACACTTCCTATGAGTGAGGCGATCACCGAAGTGACCTCCGACCTCCGTATATTATTGAATGGTAAATAAACAAAGATTGTTGGACCCTTATGTGAAAAAGAGGGAGTAGGCAGGCAAAAAGTCCCTCATCCACTAGATTTCGAAGACGGTTTTGTTCCCTGTCCAGGCAATCTGTCTACAGTACTCGATCTTAGGACGTATTTGACTTTTCTATAGGTAGATAATTTCATTGAGAGTGAGATACTTTCTAGAGTAGTAGAATGATCCAACCATTTTTCTAGTGACTTTGGCAAAGGAACTGATATATATATATATATATATATATATATATATATATATATATATATATATATATATATATATATATAGTATAATAATTCTCTATGTTCCAAATATCAAGTTTTCTCAGTTGGTCATTTATTGTTTTTCAAAAGGTATCCATTACAATATTGTTTCGTATTGCGACTAACAAGTCTGCAAAATTATGTCTTTGTTGCATATTTAGTCACATACTCGTCAGATGTTTACCTTAAAAAACTTATAAAAAAACACTATTTTTGACAACTTATATAATTCGTGTAACCGACACACTCTGCCGTCCCTTCCGAGTTACGAAGATTATCCTTCATAACATCTCTGAAACTTTCCTTTGATTTTCGGATTTTGTAATCATGTCCATATTCCTCTATTTCGTTTTAAAATTCATGAGTTCCTTTTCTTCTGATGAGTTAAGGGCAGAATAAATTCAGAAATTGACATAATAATTACACGGATGATTTTGCGCTACAAAACAGGTCTTGTCAAGAATTGTGTATTTCAACGTACTTAAAGAAATAAATAGTAAGATGGTCAACATCTTGAAATTTGGAACACAGACATTTGTCGTTTATTTATAAACTTCCCGGGTGTCTGGAGGTGTGTGTTGAGCAAAAAAAAAAAAAAAAATTGGTAGTAGGCAGGCAGGCTCGAACCTGTACCCTGAAGGAGGAAAAAAAAATGTGAAAAAAGTGGCGTCTTTGCTGTTGCGTCCATCGCCAAACCAGAAGTGACGAAAGCTTAAATAAAGGCTAGTCAATCATAAAAGAGGGGATAACTTTCGAAAATATCAACGAAAAAAGCAACCTCTCCCTGTAGAAAAGTGCCCATTTGAGGGTGAAGGAATTCATGTTTTTAGTCAATTTTTCAATATTTGTCATCCGAAGAAGCCAGCTTCAAAACGATACCTATCTCGTGAAAATCCGTCGCCTCTGTCGAAAGTTTTAGGCATACATACATACATACATACATACATACATACATACATACATACATTTAAATAGACAGGTGAGATTTATATTATAGATGCTCTGTAGTTACATCGATCTTCATAAATTAAAGGACTGGTATAAATAAAAGGTGAAATATAATTGAAGAAACATATTTCCTCACAAACGCGCGTGTGTGTGTGTGTGTGTGTGTGTGTGTGTGTGTGTGTGTGTGTATATATATATATATATATATATATAGAGAGAGAGAGAGAGAGAGAGAGAGAAAGAGAGAGAGAGAGAGAGAGAAATGCAGGCGAGTTGCCAACATGAGCAGTCAGGTGACAAGTCGACAAGAAGAAAGAAAGAAAGGAAGGAAGAAACGCGAGTAGCGTTGGTGAAAACAAGTGAGAAAGCAGGCAGAAATTTGGATGTTGAGAATTCGTGCAAGCTGGATGGAATGCGAATGCGCTCCGATGAGGATGAGCAACAAATATCACAGGCGGGAGAGGAGGGGGGGTATAAGAAAGGAGGGGGGATCAGAATTTGTGTTTGTTTGCAGTAACAAGATCATCAACCAAGCCATAAAAAAACCTCGGCGAGAAATGAGTTTATTATCAAACTAGCTGACGTACCCGTGTTAATAGGGTAGTATAGTTAACAACCGAGAAATTAAAAGAAAAAGCAAAGGTTACAACAAATGACTTTTTACTAAACGATGCAAAAATTTAATTTTCTATCGACCTGGATTAGTTTTAAACTTCTGAAACTCTTTGTGAGTTTTGCCATTTAATTTAGCCGAATTCGTCAATCAAAAATGGCGATTTATTTATTCATTGAGATGGTTACTTATTATTTCAGGTTTAAAAGATTAAAATTAAAAAAAAAAAAAAGGCTTATCCTAACCCGGGTGGAAATCATCTTCGAATTTAGTGTTAAAGTAAAAAAAAACAACTTTTGTAATCATAAAACTTACAAACAGGTTCAAAAGTTTAAAACTATGGCAGGTCGATAGAAAGTTAACTTTTTATAATTTGGTAAAAATTATTTTGTGTATATTTTGCTTTTTAGACTTTTTCTAATGTTTGTATAATTTTATTCATAAACGCTCTATGCATGTATTGATTACTTTTGAAAAAAAAATATTGGTTTTTACTTCAATATATTTAAACTTAATTAGTTAATCTACATATATATATATATATATATATATATATATATATATATATATATATATATAATATTTTGATTGTAGAAATTCCCCTCTGGATCAAATACCGGAGGTTTGCAACAACAGATACCACATTCAAATTTATTATGTCTAGACTATTAACCACTGTCTTATATATCTTTAGAACGCCATTTTAGACACATTTAGTCGTTATAAGAAAATCCTACATTTCATCCCAGGAGCAAAATCATCACAATAGCAACCATCTTTAGAGAAATTAGTTCATATTTTTCCCTCTAAGTATTAAGTCCTCCTACCACCCCCAGTCATCACCGGGAGGAACTCTGCACTTCTAACAGATGGGTTTCACCCTTCATAACTGGATCATAAACTCCTAGATATAACATAAACTTTCCCTTTTCTGATTCAAAAATAATAAAGTTTCCCCAGACTAATTCTACTCAGTTTGATTGGCTGACCTCTGATTATTCCTGTTAAAGATTAGCGGTATTCGCACGCTAAATGAACGCTAATGCACCATTCAAATATGGCGTCACAATGATATTTACTTTTGCCCTCTGAGTAAATTGCTGCATTCATTTTCTTACATTTAACAGCATAAGTTTGCATTTCCTCTCTCTCCCTCTCTCTCTCCCTCTCTCTCTCTCTCTCCCTCCTAATCTCTCTCTGTATATATTCTTGCCAACTCTCTCACTCTCTCTCTCGCTTGCTTTTAAATTTCATCCCAGGAGCAAAATCATCACAATAGCAACCATCTTTAGAGAAAGTAGTTCATATTTTTCCCTCTAAGTATTAAGTCCTCCTACCACCCCCAGTCATCACCGGGAGGAACTCTGCACTTTTAACAGATGGGTTTCACCCTTCATAACTGGATCATAAACTCCTAGATATAACATAAACTTTCCCTTTTCCGATTCAAAAATAAAGTTTCCCCAGACTAATTCTACTCAGTTTGATTGGCTGACCTCTGATTATTCCTATATTACAGATTAACAGTATTTGCACGCTAAATGAACGCTTATGTACCATTCAAATATGGCGTCACAATGATATTTACTTTTGCCCTCTGAGTAAATTGCTGCATTCATTTTCTTACATTTAACAGCATAAGTTTGCATTTCCTCTCTCTCCCTCTCTCTCTCCCTCCTTATCTCTCTCTGTATATATTCTTGCCAACTCTCTCACTCTCTCTCTGTCGATTGCTTTTTGCATTTCTTTACAGCAATGCCAAACAAACAACAGCAAACATTTATTTCCTCTTTCTCTTCCTCGTTTGCTCCCTTTGTACAGTTGTTTCAGTAATTAATTATATTTTTTCAGACATAGTTACGTTTTTTTAATGTACCTTATTTAAATATACTTTATTTAAACTTGCACAGTCTATTACGATCATTGCCAAATTAAAAATAAATGTTTTGGTAATATCATCTACTGGATTCTTGACATTACGCACACATTACCTTTTTTTATGGGTGGGGTGTAAATTTGTACATTAGGTCTACCTCCACAATTTTCTTTAGAGTGACGATTTCTGTAGGTTTTCGACTATGCTGATTAAGAAAATCTCATTCAAATTTTCTGGAGGCAAGTATTTATACAGATATAAAGACCTGTATTGTGCACTGTAATTCAATGGCTTCTAGGTGTGTATGGACGCACGATAAACAAATCTACTCTCCTACCGACACTGCCACCCCAATTTTTTTTTTTTTTTGCATCTGCGGGTGGGTATGCTGACAATGATTATCACGGTACGGTTAAATTTGAGGGAATTATTTTTCCACCCTCCCCAAACAAAAAGAGGTTATCTACATTGAAAGCCGATCTTTACATGGGGATGTTGAGGGTGTCTGTTCCAAACACCGTTCTTAAGATGGGGAGGTTGGTGGTGTCTATTCCAAAAGCCATTCTTAACATGGGGAGTTTTAGATGTCTATTCCAAACGCCATTCTTAACATGGCAATACTCAAAGTGAAAAAAGCTGTAATTGTTTTGCTGTACACATTAAAAAAAGACGACATAAAACTGGAATTTAATTTAATTCTGTTGGTGGAAGAGTTGAAAAGAAGATGAAGACTTGAATAACAAACAATAACCCTTATCCCTGAGTGGCTTCCGGGCCTTGATAAGTGGTGACCACCGTGTAAAAAAAAAACAAAAAAAAATAGAAACAGCTACGACTGCTACCACTGATTTCGATCTAAACAGTTCATATACAGTCAGAATCCTTAACCTCTAAAACTTCTGTTTTTACTTTTCATTATTTTTCTAATGCACCATTTTTCATAATTTTATTAATTCATGATTTATGCATTTCTTTAATTGCTTTTTTTATATTCAAACAGTACCTGCAGGTTATCGCCCCAAACACAACTAATTGCTAGTGAAAGCCAGATTATTTCATTTCGGCCATGGCCGCCAGTGTTTGCAATTGTTCAGGGACGACAGTGGCCACCAACAACAACCGTTGTTTACTTTTTTGAGAGACGGGAAGGGAGGGGGTTCTTCCACCCGGCAACGCCGGTTAACGGGTCCTGCTAGTTATATATATACAATCCTGGCTTGAGGTGGTTGCCTGTCTAGCCGCACTGATGAGCTGTGAAACAGCGAAACAGTACTGTATGTGGATGACTATATATATATATATATATATATATATATATAATTCGTTTAATTGAATAAACATTTTTAGTCTATTAATTTTGCATTGGCTCCTCTTTCAATTTTCCGTATTGTGGTCGTCAGAAGGATTGAAGGATTTAAAAGTTCTTGGACAAATCAAAGTTATGGTTATTACATCGGCCAATTCCCACCTGAAGTAAAGACTACAATACGAAAAATGGGAAGGATACAATGTAAAATTAATAGACTAAAAACGTCTGTTATTCAATTTAACAAATTATGCATAAAAGAAAAAATGCTGGCCAAATACACACACACACACACACACACACACACACACACACACACACAAACACGCACACACACACACACACAAACACACACACACACACACACACACACACACACACACACACACACACACACACACATGGAGAGATGAAAAAAGAATTTACCAAAATTTTATATTCATCAACGTTTTGTCTTTATTTCACGATTCCTTGGGATGATTTATCTGAAAAAAAATAAGATACCAGTACAATATTATGAGGAAGTCTTGTAATAAAGACAAAACATTAATAATTTTTATTATTTATAATATAATTTTAGTTTGTTCCGTTTTCATCCTGCCATCTATCTATGTGTGTGTGCGTGTGCGTGTGCGTGCGTGCATGTGTGCGTGCGTGCGTGCGTGCGTGTGTGTGTGTGTGTGTGTGTGTGTGTGTGTGTGTGTGTGTGTGTGTGTGTGTGTGTGTGTAGGGAAAATGGATAAGTTGAATGCGTGGGTCGAAACACTTTTCTCTAACGAGCAAACAAAAACAAAAAGAAAAGAAAAACCGTCACTAAACAGGTACGACTCTGGAACAATTACAAATGTTTAAAATAACAATTTTTATTAACCAGAAGAAAATCAATTTTTTGGTGGTGCTAGAGGTGTGAGTCAGAGTTCTTCTTGAATGTGCTCTGTCTCCCCACATGGAGGAAATTAAAAAGATAGGAGTCTGTTAATTAGCCGGTAAGGTGGGTATGTTTTTTAAGGCAAAGATTGTGAGAAATTTAATCTCACATAATTTAGAACTCTGGCAGAAAAAATTTACAAAACAATGAAAGTAAACTTACCAGGTTGATGCAGCTGGCTGAGTCTTCTTATTATTTGCAAAAATGCTATGTGCCATTTAAGCCGTTCTTTCGAGTCTTTTAGGTAAACTTCTGATGAAGTGGTAGTTTGTTTTTTTTTTCTTCTTCTGTTTAGGCCTTCATGGTTTCTTGCTTAGAGTTCAAAATTTCCGCGTTCTTTCAAGGCATTGATATTCCATAGAAGTGGGGATCCCAAGTCAGCAGAGTTGCTGATTTAAAAAGACAATATTTCATCTGGAAGGAAAACCTAATGAGTTAGATTAAATTGTCTCTTTGTGGCGAGAAAAATAGGAACTAATTCGCCCTTAAATTAATGAGTCCATCGAAGCTTTGATGATAAACGCGAACTAACGTCCATCGTGTAAAGAAGCTAACCAAGAACTGACTTTTTGGTCATTTGAATTCCTCGCACATGTACAGGGTTAAAATTTAAATCAACCAATCAGAAAGGCTGTAATAAACAATGTAAAGTTACGCAATTTCTGACAACATTTGAGAATATCCTTCCAGTGGAAAAAGAATATTACTTAATTGTGAATGCATGAGTGACAGTTTTCAAATTAAATGTGATATAACAAAGAAAATCTCATGAACCTTTAATACTGTGGAGAAATAGTTTGTAAGTATAGAATGTTCATTCATTATTGCTGACGTTAGCTTCCTTAATGAGAAATAAAATATTTCGTTCATTTGCAGTTTTTATCCGACATTTTAATCAGTGATGATTTGGGTACTAACAGTTGAGTACGTATGGTGATAATTTCGAGCCGGTTATTCAGTCTGCGGAAGAATGTTTTTAGATTGGGAAATCATTGCTGGGACTTGCGGAACGGCTGTCTGAATTTGGTTGTCCTTAATCGTCCTTTGGAGTTAGATTCCAGCAGTATTACAGGCGGCGACGATCATGTCTTGAGAGAACACTGTTTGGTCTTTGGTATTCTTGTCGATGCTTCTGGATTGTTTAAATTTTGTGCACATTAATCTTTATATACCGGCTTTCTCAAACATTCTAACCTATTTACTGTATTCCTACGCAAAGGGATAAAAATGTAGTCCTATGAGTTTGTGTGTCAAGGTGATGCATTAGAACCACGGTTCCTTGTGGTAGCACTCAATATTACTTGTCTTTCGAACTGAATAAATATTTTACATTAAATAAAAACACTAAAAATTTTTCTTGCCTTTGATAGCATTTATTTGTTATATATGTTTTTTGACAACTTTTTCGTACCTCTGTGGATTGTAAAACACACTAAACTGAATAGATAAATGATTCATACGAACACTAAAAATCAAGTGATTCTAATTGCTACACTCTTTCTTTCTCTGCTCCGTTGAACTTCGCTTTGCTCCTCACTCCGCAAAGCAAGCAAATTTTTCAAGAAAGATGTTAACTCAAAGAATTTTTGACCAATGAAAATCGGTTTGTTACAGAATCATTGGCAAGATCCCATTCTGATTTATTAAGTTTTCTCCTAAACTGATGTTACATGCGAGAATTATTAAGTAGTGATACTGTTACAAGAGTCAGTTAAAATGCGTGATGACAGATTCTCTCCCATTTCCTTGATTAGATTTTTATCCGATCAGTGAAAAGAAAAGAAAAGTGAGTCATTCATAACGCCTACGCGTTACTATCGGAAATGGTGAAAACGGACGACCTTTCCACTCCTCCGCGTCACGTCACACATTTCGTTATCCCCTTACCCTCCTCATATTCACTTTTTCTATTTCATAGAGAGAGAGAGAGAGAGAGAGAGAGAGGGGTCAGGGAATTTGAAATAAAGTTAAAATGAAACATATGAGCAGAAAATAATTTAAAAAATAATCATTCTGAAATAAACCCTCACAGGGGGCAGACGATGTAGAATGACAGAATCTGTGGTGAAGAAATTGTTAAATTCTCCATGCGCCCTAATCAACTCAATTTGGAGATTACTGCACGAGGTAAAGGGCCAACATGTCTGGATATAATTATAGATTCAGCAGATAAGAGCAGACACCCTAAAAGCACAATACTTACTGCAAATCGAGTAGTGATGTGTTACCACGAATATCAAGAAACACTTAAAAGTCTGGGAAGTTCGGAATTGGATGTTGACTTCTCTTGAATGTTTTATTTCTGTGGATCATTCATCTCATTCGGATTATACCTTTCTACGAGATAAGTATTCTCTGATTATTGATCCCTTCTTTTTATCCCAATCCTGTCCATTCCCATGAATAGCCGAATTCAAATCTTCAGACATTTGTTTTTGTTTGACCATACATTATCTTATATAATACAAAGAAAAGAAAAAGAGAAAAAAGAGAGACATTGGTTAACCTGCGAACTTCCTTTGCCCCATTTTGTTTTCACCCGTTGGGTCGTTGCATTCTATGTTTTGTTTTGTGTCAATTAAATTTTATCGCACAATAAAATAGTCAACGTACATATAAATACATATGTATAATCTTGTTGTTATGTCCGGTCATTTTTTTTTTCTTGTCTTGTCGAATTGAACTCTGGGTTATTTCATGACGGTACTGATCAAAGAACCTTAGACTACCTTGCCATTTGGGTCGTAGCATTCCACGACCGGCATTTTACATTTTTTTTTTTCTTTTCTTAACATTCTTAAATTCTTCTTATCAGAACCGTTTTCCAACTTAACAAAAAATAACTAATCATCAGCAGCAGCGACAAAAAGAAAAATTAGCAGCAGTAGCAGCTAGTGATGGGACGATTCCAATATTTTTCTCAATTTCGATACAATTACTGATTCCGTACTAAATTCCCAATACAATTACCAATTCCAATTCTGCTTCATTATAAATCTCTAAATAGCTAACTATAAAATGGTTATTTTGTCCCGATTCCCGTAAAACACACATCTTAAATATGCATTTTTTTTAAAGCATAAAAACACCCCTATGAAGGGTTTATCTATAGATTTTAGTTTTATTGGAAGTTTAAATCAATAAATATTTATTATTACTACTAGCAAGGGAAAATTTTGTTTCAAACAAAATCAAATTAAAAAAAAATAATTAAAGGAATTGTTTTTGGCATCAAAAAATAGATGCACATTTTTTCTGATTCTGATAACCCAAGAAGTCCCTGTTTTTCCGATTCCCAATTCTGATTAGTAGCAATAGCGACAAGGACAACATCAGCAGGAGCAAAAAACGATTTCTGTAAAAATACTCAATTTTGATAGGCTAAATATTTAAAGTTTGATTGGTTATCAAGATCCAACTTCAACCAATCAGAAAACAGTTGTTGTGTGAGTCAAGCAACTGTCAAACTTTTTGATATAAGGAAGAACCCAAGCTCACTCAGCAGAGAGGTTAGGAGAAGGCTCAACAGTTGCCAAACAAATCCTTGTCAGTCAAAACAAAACTGTTTGTTGGAGCACAGTCTAAGGTTAAATTGTTGTGGAGACTTGGATTCAAAGGAGATTGTCCTTGGAAGGCAAGCGGAAGCGTGCACCATGTATGTATTCCCGCTCATCCTTTACCAATTGACTGTACTTTCCCTGGCTGCAAAACACCTTCAACATTTCACAGAGCTCCCTTCCTCACTTCTTTGGGAGAAGGGAAAGCACTATGTTCACAAGGAGGTCTATCTACGTGAGGGAGGCCTGGGACTGTCCGAGCTGAAATGTCACAGACATGCCGAAAGATTGGCTTTCCTGGGTTGTTCACTGGTAGAAGATGTTCCATAGGTCACTGCGGTTGGGAGCGACTTTCCCAACCTAAAACTGAACCCCTCGGCTGAAGGCCATCGTAGGCTGAGGGGGAAATCAAAGTTCATTACTGAATGCCAAGCAGCGCTTAGAGCTGTGCCAGGGACCGGTATCCTCTTACAGCCTAGGAAGAAGCTTTATCAGGCACTAGTGGTGGGTACCACTTCGGATCTCCTCCAGTGCCCTCTGCAGCCTGCAGCACCTCCTATAGTCTTCCAGCATCTCTTGCAGCTTCCAATGTCTTCTGCAGCCTCCCAGCGTCTCCTGAACCTCTCAGATCCTTCTGCAGCTACCTGGTTCCAGGTTGAAGTGAATAGTATCAGTAAGTAAAGAATTGCCTTTTAGAAAGGTTTTATTAACTGTAAAATACACGTACGCTCTTGAAAGGATCGAGCGGGAAAATGAAACAGAGGGCGCTTTTATTATGAATGTCAATCCCAAGGGGGATAACTCTTAACAACAAATTAAATCATAACATTTTCCCCGTCCTAAAGTATTCAAGTAAGGGGTAATTAATTATAGACAAATTTTTTTTTTTTTTTTTTTTTTTTTTTTTTTACAATCACATAAGAATCATTTTATTTACAAATAACATATGAACCCAAACTGCAGTTTTTTTCAGTATTTAGTCACAAAATCCTTATATTTACTAGGGAATTGTCGAACTCGGGACGACCTCCGCACAGATTGGCAGGAATGCTGATTTTCAGTATTATTTTTTAGTGAAATCTGATTTTCTTCAAGATCAGACGATTGATTTTTGTCTTCCTCATGACCAATGTTTTCATTAGTAGAAGGTTCAAATAAAGTCTCTGAAGTAGTAGGATTATTATTAGAGTTTTCTTCATTTGATGAGTTTGGAGCTAAGTCTCGAACGTTGACAGTGGTTTCAGTACCAGAAGGTAGTTGAACATAAGCGTAGTGGGGGTTGACATCTATTAGGGTGGCAGGCGTTACAGGAGGGTCATGTTTACTTGTTTTAGTGTGGTTTCTAATATATATTGGGCCTGGTTTAACCCAAGAAGGAATTGAAATTCCGGAAGCAGATTTACGACTATATTTAAATAGTCTATCATGGGGAGTCATATTAGTGGCAGTACAAAGTAATGATCTAATTGAATGAAGTGCGTCCGGTAGTATGTCTTCCCAATAAGGTAGTTTCATTTGATTAGAATGTAATGTTGTTTGAATGGCCTTCCATAAGGTACCGTTGAGTTTTTCAATCTGTCCATTACCTTCAGGATGATACCTACTTGTTTTAGAAGTAGCAATTCCTTTTTTTTGTAAAAAATCCTTTATTTCTCTTGCTAAGAAATCAGAAGCACGGTCAGTATGTATCATGTCAGGCAAACCAAAAATTGAAAAGAGTTTGTTTAGACAGTGGATAATGGTTTTGCTTGTCATATCTCTGCAAGGAAAAGCGAAAGGAAAACGGGAATACTCATCAATTAGAGTAAGTAGATATTTGTTGCCATGTATAGAAGTAGGTAGAGGGCCTTTAAAATCAAGATTTAATCGTTGAAAAGGTAATATGGCTTGAATGAGAGTCCCTCCATTGGTATTGGCGAATTTGGGTTTCAGTAATTGACAGGATGAGCAAGAGTCAGTAATATTCTTAATTTGATCCAAAGTAAAAGGGAGGTTCCTCGTTCTTATAAAATGGCTTAGTCTTGAAACACCAGGATGACATAATTGTTTATGTAAATCACGAAGATCTTGTAGATTGTAAGTAAGAGCAGAGATGCGAGAGAATGTGTCAGCAGCAATATTTTCAGGTCCAGGTCGATAAACTATAGTGAAATTGTATTGGGATAATTCTATACGCCAACGACATATTTTGTCATTCTTAATTTTTGATTTTCTTTTATTGTCGAATATGAAGCTGATGCTCTTCTGATCTGTGATGACTTTAAAGTGCCTGCCGAGTAGAAAATGTCGCCACTTACGGAGAGCTTCTACAATAGCGGCTGCCTCTTTTTCTACTGCATGGTGCTTAATTTCGTTAGTATTGAGAGTTCTTGAAAAAATGCAATAGGACGACCTTCTTGATTTAGTGTTGCAGCAATGCAATAGTTACTAGCGTCCGTTTCTACTTCAAATTCTTTATTTGGATCTACCGTTATTAAAGTGGCGTCTTTTAGATCATTTTTCAATGTTTGAAAAGATTTTAATACAGATGGAGGTAGTGGAAATTCTTTGTTTTGATTTAGTAATAAAATTTTATCAGAAAATTTTTTAATGAATTTGCAGTAATAGGAAAACATTCCAACTATTCTTTTTTGAGATTTAAGATTCAGCGGAGGTGGCATTTCGAGTAATGGTTTTAGTCTTTGATAATCGGGAGCTATTTGATTATTTTCTATGGTGTAGCCGAGTAGAGTAATAGAACTAGAAGAAATTATGCTTTTATTTTCATTTAAAGTGATGTTATATTGTTTAGCAATTTTGTAGAATTTTTGAAGATTGTAATCGTGTTCTTCTTGATTTTTTCCGCATATAGTTACGTTATCAACATACACAAAGGTATCGGTTAGATTTTCTTTTTCTATAATATAGTCTATGCTCCTCTGGAAAGCACTTACTCCATTGGTGACGCCAAAAGGAAGACGAGTAAATTGAAAAAGTTTGCCACTTACTTCAAACGCAGTGAATTTACGATCAGCATGATTTATAGGTATTTGGTGATAAGCAGATTTTAGGTCGAGAGTAGAGAAGATGTTATATTGAGCGATGTCGTCTACCATCTTATTGATATTAGGCATTGGGTAAGCGTCTAGTTCCGTGAATCTATTAATGGTATCGCTGTAGTCGACTACCATTCTTTTCTTATGATTCTCATTCGAAGTTACAAGAACTTGCGCTCGCCACGGAGATATCGAAGGTTCAATTATGCCTTCTTTCAACATTCTAGCAGTCTCTTCTTTTATGAATTTGTTGGCGGCAAAAGTGTAACGTCGGGATTTTGTCGCAATAGGAGTAGTATGAGGAGAAAGATTAGAAAAGAGAGGAGGGGGTGGAACGTTTATGGTAGGAAAAAAATTATTCGTGTTTATAGCTCCAATTATAAGTTTGTCTCTAGGACCGTCGAATTTAAGTGTTACTTTTTTATATTTTTTTAAAATATCTTTTCCGATTATTAAATCAATGAAAAGGTTTTCAATGATTTCAATTGTTGTTCCAGAATGGGTTTTATCTTTCAGTATTAAATCCACGACAGCTTCGCCAGTTATTTTAGCATGTTGATCGGAAGCAGCCAGAGCTATAGTTTTGTTTTTAGGTATTGTGAAGAGTTTAAGTTTTTTAGCAGTATTTTCATTAATGAATGTTTTTACACTGCCGGAGTCCACCATAGCGTTCACGAAGTGCCCGTTAATTTGGCATTGAGTGAATGTGACATCTTTGGAGTTAGTTCCTAGTCAGGATAGAGAAGGTGAGGGGTAGTCAGAGTCGTCATAAAGAACAGCAGTATGAGTGTTAGAAATAGAAGATTTACACACTTTAGCCCAATGACCATTTTTTTTGCATTTTTTACATTCGGCGTTTCGTGCAGGACATAAATATCGAGGATGACGTGATTTTCCACAGAAAAAACAAACCCCTTTTGGATGCATATTTTCTTTAGTCACAGCTATACGATTGTAGCCCGAAGGATTATTTGTAGCTGCTACAGTAAAGTTATTTGCGTAGCTTATCGAATGCTTTTCTGCTTGTTCAAGAGATCTGGCCGTGGCATATGTGTCTTGTAAAGTCAGGATGGGTTTTTCTAACAGTCGTTGTCGGATGGACGAAGAAGAAATTCCACCGATGAAAGCTTCCCGAATGTATTGATTTTTGTTTTCTTCAGCAGAAACCGCTTCGAAGTTACATGTTTTGGCAAGCATTTCCAATTGTAGTATGAAGGCATCTATATTTTGTGTTGTTTGTTGCTTCGTCGTCATCAATCGATATCTATTATAAACAATATTTTCAGGTTTTAAATAAGCGGCGTCCAATGTTCTTAATGCACTATCGTAGTCGGTTTTATCGCTTATTAAATCGAAAACAGAGGCTGAAATACAATTGATCAAGGCAAAGAAATTATCTGAAGTGTTTTCGATTAATCCGTTATTATGTGAGCGGATATAATTCTGGAGGGTTAATTTCCAATGCCTATAGGATTTTTCGGAATTAGGGCATGTAGGTTCCACCTCGAATCTGTCGGGACATAAGATTCGATCCATTATTTTTTTTTTTTTACAGTTAATAAAATTGAAGTGAATAGTATCAGTAAGTAAAGAATTGCCTTTTAGAAAGGTTTTATTAACTGTAAAATACACGTACGCTCTTGAAAGGATCGAGCGGGAAAATGAAACAGAGGGCGCTTTTATTATGAATGTCAATCCCAAGGGGGATAACTCTTAACAACAAATTAAATCATAACAGCCTACTAACATCTGGTTACTTGTTCCAGTATCCACTGACATTTGTCTGCCTGTTCTAATGCCCACTGACGTCCAACTACCCATTCTCGTGCCCCCTGACGTCCAGCTACCTGTTCCAGAATCCACTGACATCCGGCTACTTGTTCCAGAGTCCACTGACGTCCAACTACCTGTTTCCTGTGTAAAAGATTTTAAGTTAATTAGAAAAAACTTTATTGAAACTGACTTTCAAACTAGAGTAAGTCATTCTCTTTTTTTAAAATTATTGACAAAGAAACCATGATGTATTTTGCAGTGTGTTATCAAAATACGTTTTTAGTGTAACAAATATAAAAAATGGGAATAAAAATAATGTCTTGTGAATTAAAGCAAAGTAGCAATGAACATAACGGGAAGCAAAATATAAAAAGAAGCAAATTAAATCCAGACCCAAAAAGTATATCAACTTAGTCACGTTTTATTAAAACAAATAAAATGCTATTGCTTTTATTTCCCAAAGCAAAGGTTAAAAAGTAACCTTAAGTACCAATTGCAAATGGATAAAAAAAAACATATATACTAAAAGATACAAAAAGGAGGTCTCTAATTAAGAGAATTTTCTAGAATTAATTCTATTGAATGGAACGATAAAGTTAAGTTTATCATTAAACGATAGTAACCAATTAAAATGGGGAAATATTCATTGTCCCTTTTAAAATAACAATACAAAAAAAAAAAAACGTCTTACTTAACACATAAAACCCAAAAGGAACAAAACATGCAAAAAAGGGTCTTCAAAAATGTTCTTTTCCTTTCAGTCTTTCCTTGAGAGGTGTGCTCTCAATCTTCTAGAACCTTCTGGTTCTAATGTTTTTTTTTTCTTTAAAAATAAAAATTTCCTTATAAGAAGAGAATTCCAGTGGAATTGTTTTCCAAGACAGTGTATTTCCGTAGTTCCTTTACTGGAGAACACATATGCTGATAAACTGCTCGTCTTCTTGTCTGATAGGCCAGCAAATTTAATTTCTGTTTCTTCAAGAAAACTATCTCAAAAACAACTGTTTTCTTCCGTTAGTTCTTTGAGACTAATAGTTTCCCAGTTGATAAGACCTTGTTGCCTTACAATTAATGGAATGAAATTGAGACGTCTTTTTCTAAATGAGAAAAACCTGGAACATAATGTTTAATGTTAAAACTTTTTTGGGCGGGTTACGGTTAATTCGTCAGGCACACCAGGTCAAAAAGTCTAGGCATTCTACTTCACAAGGCACAAAAAGGCCGAACCCCACCCTGCCTCCTGGCACCGCTTGATGGCTGCTAGGATTAAAAAAATAAAATTCTTAAAACCAAAATGCATTCTGCTGGATATAATTTTATAATCATTTTGGTATTTATGCATTTGTTACCGTCCTAAAATAATTACGTTATTATTTAGAAAACTATTTTTAACATGAGAGAAGGAAGTTTTGTAACTATTCTGTACTTTCACCTAACAAGTTAATAAAAAAGATATCGTAAAACTTGAATTTAACTTAATGTGAACAGACATCTTGCTGCCCACCTCCCTTCATAATATCTCTGCAACTTATGTCCCAGATAGTAGCCCCCTACTTCAAAGTGGCACGGTGCCTTGTTTAGGGGTGAAAATTGAAAAAAAAAATAAATAAATAAATACGATTTTTAAAAATAGCACAGTAATATAAGTACATAAGCACCATTTTTTTTTCTTTATGATTATTTTATTTCACGCTGTTACCTTTTTTTTTCTTATTTAAATAAACAATAATTGTAAAAAAAAAAAATAAATAAAATAAAAATAAATAATGATGATGATGATGATGATGATGATGATGATGATGATGATGATGATGATGCGTCAGTTACAGAAACGAGAAACGCACACAAACACTTGCTAGGTGGTTAAAAAAAATTATAATACAGAGATGATTTCTAAATAAAGACCAAAAATCCCAATTCAGTTCATTTGGGAAACTTCCGTGCTAACGTATGACGTCATTAAATGTTAGCTTGTTGATTGGAGTATTTCGCGCATGCGCAAATAGAACCTAATAAATTCGGAAAATTCGTCGTCGTCAAATTCTATTCTTATCGTTGATGTCATCCGTAGTTAATGTATTCGCCCAGTTGGAATTCCACATAAAGTTATATATTTTAATTTTGGATACTTAATGTATCACATACATCTATAAAATTTCAGTGAATACAACGTGCTATGTTGTTCGATTTGGTTTCGATCTTATTTTTAATGTAGGCGTTTTTTGTTTTTTCTTCGTGGGAACGTCAGTTGTAGTAGTAGTAAATTCTCCTTCATTCATAAAAAGATTCTGTTATTTTTGACTTAGCAACAAAATATTGTTGTCTAGAATGCAACCTAATGATAAAAAGAAAAATACGGAAAAATCTTTACTGAACGAAAATGTCATATTCTAAAAATCTCGTAAATTGATCAGGTACCTTTTTATATAAAAAAATGCTTTTCTTACGATTCTTTTCGCGATTTTATAATTGTAAAATGCGGCCATTTACAAGGCCGTTTTTCATCTCGATAATTCGAATTGAGTTGTCTCTCTTTATTTAAACAACATGGCGGATCAAAACAGACTCGCTTACTCATAAAATTTGATTTTTTTAGTTTAAAAAATACTTGATTAATTTACGTTATTTTTTGTATATGACATTTCTGTTCAAACCGTCTAGTGAAAACTTGTTGGAAAAATCTCTATAATAAAGATTTTTCTGTATATTTTATATTTTAATTATGCTGTATTCTGGACATTGTTCATGAATGAACATTGAACGAACATTTTCTATTTCGTACGAGAAGAAAATTTGAAAATTTTAAATATTATAAATAATTTTTAAGACTTTCAATTTTTTTTCTGCATAAGATCAAAATTAAAATCGTATATATATATATATATATATATATATATATATATATATATATATATATATATTAGGTATTTGTCCATTGACCATTGTCTCTAAAACAAAAAAAAAACTAAAAAGGACGATAACTCGATTTGACTAAAACAAGTTGTCAGTGGGCGTTTCTGTGTTATTTCTAAAGAACTATAGTTACGGAGGGAAGAAAACCGCAAGTATATTATTGTAGATTAAAACACGCTTTGGTAAATAACCCCCCCCCCTCAATGATATTCACCTTTTCGTGGGCGATTACGTGTGAACATCTTGGAAAAATTTAGGGAGAAATAATAAATTAAACAAAAAAAAATGTATTTGGAGTGGGGGGATTAACGTAAAGTGACGTGTCATACCATTTTTTTTTTTTTAAGAGATAAAGTTTGTGCAGTTTTTTCAGTGAGAGGAAATGGCTGCTTTATGTACGTGTAGTTTTACAACCTTACCGCACGGACTTCAGGTTAGTTGAGAAAAAATTGCTTAACTCTCAAAAAGCTAGAATGGCCCGGAAATGGGGGATACTTTTATGTTAAGTTTATATATGAACATGGTCCCACATTCTAAATTCTAAAATAAGTGTGTGGAGGGAGGGTCTTTTTATTTATTTATTTATTTTTCCAACAAGTTTTCAGGTGTCTACATGGAATAGCATTAAAAAATGTAGAATCTCATTGAGAGAGGAGGGGGTGTTTAGCAGAGGTTGTTAATCTACACGTTGACGTTCAGTGTTTATTTCGACGACAGGTTTTAAAATGTGACTTTTCTATACAAGCGACAGAAGTCTGCATAACATAAAATTAGCATCAGATTTGCGGGTTTCAACAGATGTTAGCTTCTTGGCGTGTTAAGTTTATAGCAGGTATTCAAGAAAGGAATCGATTCGACTCTTAAGAGAGAAGGGAAAAAGAAAGATTGGAGAAGGAGAAAGAAGCATAGAGAGAGGGGGATATAAAAATTGAAATTAGAAAATAATGACACGTATTATTTAATTTATTCATTTAAATGGCGGGTATATTGAAGCAGTTGGCTCCCAAAGTTACTGCTATATTTTATCGACTGGTTTCATCTGTTTTCGCACCGACGACAGGGCAAATTAGTCCATCCATCGTGCGAATTTATGAATTATTGGTTTATTTTTGCAAATATTAGTCATTTGTTTTCTGATTTAGACGGATTTTTTTTCTTATCTGGATACTTACGCATCTGTGTGACCGTGCTGAAATAATAACGTTATTATTTTGAAAGCTATGGTTAACATGGGGAGGGGAGGGTGTTTTGTAATTATTCTGTACTTTCATCTAATAATTTAATAATAAAAAAAAGATATCGTTAAACTTAAATTCAACTTCAAAATGCTATTTTTAAAAATAAAACAGTAACATAAGTCCATACTCCATAAGCACCCCCTTTTTTCTTTTTTTTTTTTGTATTTTTTACGACCTGCCCCAGCGTAGTATAAACACTCCCAACC